>NC_073696.1:7572507-7881000 GCF_029784165.1 Wyeomyia smithii
ACTTCTCTCTTCTGAAATCAGACACTGGTGCTTATTGCGGGAGGCACTTCACGGTGAAATATATTTCACTTTGACGCTCATTTCACTTTTTGACACCTATTCCCGATTCCACCTCAAGTGAGGTGACAAAAATTACCTCCGTGAAGTGAGATTGATACTGAAGTGAAATTGAGAATGGGACAAGTGAAATGAGAATGTTTCCCAGCTCAAAAATTTCTAAGTCCCAGAAAGTCGATTTTTCCGTTTTCTTCAATAACACCAGATCTTGACGTGTTCTGCATTTCGGTATCGAAAAATTTCTCGAAACAGCGTGCATTTGTTTTTATCGGTAAAAATTTAAACTTTGACCGCTTTGAGGCAAGGATCGAATTGTGATTCATTTCGTTACTGAAAAATAAATCCAATAATTACCATTGAATCACAAATCAATCAATTTCCCTGACTTATCTCTTCTTCATGGAATCATCACCTTCGAAATGGCCGTGAAATAATTCCACGCGAAACGTCGCTTATTCCGTTTCCACTTCAGTTATGTCACTTTGCGACGTTTTTCTCACTTACGGGAGACCCGTAATAGGACTGCATTCACTTCACTCTGATTCTACCGTGAAGTGAATCCCGTAGTAAGCACCACTGTGGCTACCCAAGTAACACACGTTGGTATAGAATGGTTGATGTTACCTATTCCAGGACATCTCTATCACTAGAAAAGCGCAAAAATTGAAGACTACTACAGCAAGTACCGATCTTCATCTGTTGCTAAGACAAGTGTTAACCAGCGCATACCCAAATGTGTTGTTATGCGCAGTGCAACTAGATCGACAATAGTTTCTATTAGTAGCAGTTTGAATTGATTATAAGTTGATGGCATAAAACAATATTCAACCTTTCAAAATGAGTTGTTTCTTTCGCTTGAATATTAAAATTAATTTCGCAATTGTTTTCAACGTTATCTGGACATAAAATCTAACAAAACTAGAAAACGTAGTTTGATATATGATAACAAAAATTTAAGTGATATTGGTTACACTGCAAGCGTTTTGTTTATCTTTTAATGGCGTGTTTTGACACGCTTCGAATAAATAAGGGTCATTCCATACGAAGTGACCACGAAAAAGCACAAACTTGGACACGACCGTCACAGATTTTGCTCATAGTTGGGAGAATTATTCATCTACTGTCACTTTGGAAAAATCCCAAATTTGGTATCGATTGGAACACCCCCCGCTCTGTGGGACCCCCCTGTTTATTGCAAAGTCACGCATTTTTTGTTCAAAATCTCTTTTTTCTTTTTCTTACAATCCATAGACGTAAGATGTCCGAAAAATACTGATAGATGATTTTTTACGGAAATAAACCAAGGAATCCAGAAAATATATAACTTTTGACAAGAAGTGTTGCCAGATAAATTATTTTTGGATTTGAAAACTAAATTTACATTTTTCGGTAAGTGCAGCCATTTTTATTTCAAATTTGATAATTTCATCGTGTACCTTGAAAAATTTCACGTAAGAATCAACCATCGTCCCGAAAAAATATGAGCCAATCTCAAGATATAACATTTTTACGAAAATAGTTGTAAATTTCGTAATTATTTTATTTTATAATTTATAGACGTAAGACACCCGAAAAATAGTGATAGGTGAATTTTGAAGAAGATAAACTAAGGAATCCAGAAGGTTATTATTATTTTGACTGAAAGTGTTTCCAAATAGATTATTTTTGTATTTTAAAACTAAATTTGCATTTTTCGGCAAATGAAGCTAATTTTATTTTAAATTTGATGGTTTCATAGTATGTCGCGGAAAATTTTACTTAAAAAACACTTATCATTTCTTGGTAATATGACTTTTCAAAATTTAAATAATATGTGACTTTTCAAAATTTAAAAACAAAAATTAAAAAAAAACGCAAACGGATGAGCTACTAGCTCATCCGTTTGCGTTTTTTTTAAATTTTGAAAAGTCACAAACCAATTAATATTTTGAATATTTTATATCCATAGTGTAGTGCAGTTAACCTAAAGCAATTTTACACCAATGCACCATATTTTGACGAGAACTTGTTTGTTTTGTTTGTAAGTTGTGTATGTAATAACTTAATTCGTGTGACTAATTTATGTAAATTGTAAACTGTTAATCGTAGTTGCCCTGAGGACGAGGAAATATATCCTTGAAACGTTGGCTTTGACATAATAAAACGTGTTTTAAAGAAACCCGTGACCGAAATTGCCATCATTGAACCCATTATCTAAAAAAAATCTTCCGCTGCTGACTGGAGCTTCTATACCTCCACCACCTGGAGTCAAAAACTGATATATACTATGCCACCGTCCCACAGTGGTACGAGAGTCCAAAAACGTGAACTTAATTCATTTGCTCTCCAAATAATGGTTTCATTGACATACTATCTTCCGAAGATATCTGGTATATAAAAAGGCTCAAATCATGACAAAATAATTTAGTTCGAAACTCAACCGCTGGTGGCGCTGCAAAATCTAACTTTTTATCCTTACGTTCTAGAGATATGGTGTCTTCAGCAAAGTTATAGATAAAGTTATTACAAAAAACTTTGTCGAAGACTCTTTTCTTCTAACTCTTCTTGGTTTGGATATATAACGTTTCTTATTAGAGTTGTTGTTAAAATTAGTTTTTCTCGAATATACAAAAAACTGTAACATTTAGGTGGTAACAATGTTCGGCATATATTTGTATATCATTAAAACACACAACTTTGTAGAAGACACAAAATAGATAGCTTCCACATAAACCAAGTTATTGCCAAAAAATGTTAAAAAAGCATAATTTTTTATACACACCAAGAACACAAAATAGCAAAAACGTCAGCTAAACCTGCATAGAATGAAATATTATCATAATCACTCTACGAAATCACTTTGATCGTTTGTCCCTTTTAGTATCTTCATTGCCTGACATGAAATTCAAAAAGACAGTTCATAGTGCAATTGCAGGGCGAATATGACATAAACTTGAACTAGTAATAGCATTGGACGATTTCACGCCAAGAATCGATCTCACTGTATCGATCTTTTTTTAGTACTGTAAATCTAGTAGGCATTTCCTAGTTCCAATTGGCCTATTGGCTATCCGAGAAGGCACATGAAAGCCGGAACAAAGAGGTATGGTGAACTTGCTGAAATATTTGAAAACGAAAAATTATTATTACCTTCATAGATACAGATTAGACTAGACCGTTTTCTGGAATCAACAGATCCAGTTATTAGCAGTTTGCGAGACAAGCCACCTAATGAGTTTTGCGGTGATGCAAAATACAGGCTAGATGTTTATTAGGAGGATAATGCGGATTCTGATGATGATTTTATAACTTTATATTTTTTATACATTTATTTTAGCAAAATTAAAACATAAAAATATAATTTAATTATTAGAACAATGCAATAGATGATACAACATTTTCAAGTTGAAAAAAATATGCAGTGATCAGTAACCTGGCCAACGTTTAACGTGTATTGTCATCGAAAACGTTGAGTAAGGCTGTTTTCAAAACAAAACTTAGGCAATGAAGATACTGAAAGGGACAAACGATCAAAGTGATTTCGTAGAGTGATTATGATAATATTTCATTCTATGCAGGTTTCGTCTGCTAGTTTTTGCTATTTTGTGCTCTTGGTGTGTACAAAAAATGATGCTTTTAAAACATTTTTTTGAAAAAACTTGGTTTGTGTGGAAGCTATCTCTTTTGTGTCTTCTACAAAGTCGTGTGTTTTAATAATATACAAATATATGCCCAACATTGTTACCACCTAAATGTTACAGTTTTTTGTATATTCGAGAAAAACTAATTTTAACAACAACTCTAATAAGAAACGTTATATATCCAAACCAAGAAGAGTTAGAAGAAAAGAGTCTTCGACAAAGTTTTTTGTAATAACTTTATCTATAACTTTGCTGAAGACACCATTTCTCTAAAACGTAAGGTTAAAAAGTTAGATTTTGCAGCGCCACCAGCGGTTGAGTTTCGAACTAAATTATTTTGTCATGATTTGAGCCTTTTTATATACTCGATATCTTCGGAAGATAGTATGTCAATGAAACCATTATTTGGAGAGCAAATATTTTAAGTTCAAGTTTTTGAGCTCTCGTACCACTGTGCGTCCTGGCCATTAAGGACTCCGCCGACCGAAACACAATCCTACCTTGTCGCCAATTGTGATGTCGTGGGTCCAACAGAAGCACGATGTTTACTCTTACGCAGTATAACATGTAATGACAATCTTAATTCATGACAGAACTCCTACAGCTGATCATGTTGATACGTATCTCTACTCTTGTGAAGTTTATTGTATATTTACCATTGACTTTTAAACATATCTATCATCAATCATTGTGTTGGTTTGGGAATTTTTATTTTAGGTTTTTTTTGCGAAGCCTTGATTTTGTAAGTTTCAGACGCTTCTCGAAAAGAATCCATCGATGATTTCCTACAGGAATGAATTTATTCAGACTTAGCGGAAATTGTGTCGGAAATTGCCGAATTTTTTTTCAACGTAATGCTAGTAAAAATTAAAAATTAACTGTTTGTTTTAACTATGAAATCAAGTACACACCTTGTTTACTTGCTGACACAGATTTAAAAGATACAGTTTTTGCGAGACAGTTTTGGAATTTTCCAACAATATTATTGAAACGTTACTCTTTTATTTATTTTGAATTTTGAAAATAATAATCCATATAAAATATCCAAAATCGAGAAAATATTCACCATACCAGTATATGACTTTTTAACCCATAAATCATAAAAAATCATGAATGAAGTGCGAAAGTCGTCAAAAAGCAAATGATAAAGTCGACAAGAAATTGTCAATATATTGTCAGTAAAGTTACTAAAACATCAACAAAAGATTGTTAAAAGTCGTCACCAAAATGTCGTTGAAAAGTTATCAGAATATCGCTAAAAGGTTGTGATCGAAAAATTGACGACATAAAAAGAAAGCGAAAATATGTCTAACAAATTCGAAAGCAAAATTATTCAAATTATTTATCAATGCTTCCGACTTCCAAAACGCAAAAATAAAAAATCGACGAAATTGTCACTGTTCTCAAACGCCCAGACGAATGCGCCTGAATCCAGACTAAAGCAATATTTCGTACAGTTGCAACGAGATAAAGTGCTACTTTTCTTTTATTATGTTGTGCAACATCTTGAACTCAGCTGTCAGCTGTCAGTTGCACGGTTTTATAGTTTCACAGTAAAATTAGATACACTTGTGAGCCAAAAATTACCCAAAACTTTAACTTGTATTTCAACAAAAAAAAATCAATTTAATTTTAGATCGATCCTTACTATTGATAAACAGTACTCCATCAACTTATCTTAAATCGAAAGGCCATAATTCAAACTTATCTTCCCAAAATAAATACTGTTTTGTCTGGAGAAATCCCACGCGACCGAAGAATCCAATCGAAACAAATTCTGGCCAGAACACCTTTTCTAGAAATACTATTATAACCATAAATCGCCCTCCGTTCTCGTAGGTGTAGTCTCGATGCGCCATTCTGTGCCTGATGAATACATTCTACCAGAATGGGCTGCGAGATAATCCAACCGGTGATGGTCACCTAAAATTTAAACACATCGCAACCAATGGCGCTAACAGTTTTTTTTTTACGAGCGGCGACTTTTCTCAACCGACTCAACTTGTTTCGGTTTTATGTCACCCGGCCTATAACGCATGGAGTTTGAAGATCTCATTTCGAATAACCTTCGCGAGTCGAAAAACTGCGATGGACTACTTCTTTTGAAGTAGAATACTTCTCTCAGGAAGTTCGGCTACATAGGGATGTGAAATGAAAATCTAAAACCGAAAAAAGTGAAAAATATGTCCAATTTCTAATGCTAATAAATCGGTTAGTATTCGATGGATTTCCTTCGTTCTTGCAGCAATAGATTGGAAAATCTTCTAAGATTCTTTCCAAAAGAAGATAATTGTAGTTTTATTATTCACACTATTGTACTATTGAAAATAGCCAAGCCTTGTCAATACGAAAAATTCGACCTGTGATTGGTCGTTATATGATTGCTTCCCAAGCACGGTCGACAGAATCATATACCTTGCAAATGAAAACATGCTATTTGGCCTATATAAGAGCCTGTTTCAGCTGAAGCCGCTCATAATAATTCTAGACAGCTACAACAGCAGTCGTCCTTCCTTAGCAGCAGCACTAGCCCTGTGGTTAGTCACCACGTCTCGGGAGCAACGCGGTTCTTCTCAGCGTGTGGCGCCAGACTGCCTTATTCCCCCCGTGTTGGGGTAGCATGAAGATTGCCATCAGGAAATCCAATTTTGAACATCAAAATGCCTTTTTCAAGTCAAATAAACAAGTCATTGAAAGTTAATAATTTTTGACAACGCAAGCAAGCATTCTGTGTTGCATCCTAGCAATTTAAATCTGTCGCACCCGTCTAATTTACTGAATGTGAAATAGCTTCCACAGTGCATGTTGCCCGTGTATCTTAATTCCCCCACTGTTAGGGCAGCTCAAAGATTGTGATCAGCAACCGTTTTTGAACCGCAAAATGCCTTTTTCAAGGCAAATAAACAAATAATTGAAGGTTAATAATTTTCTGGCATCAACACAAGCAGACATTCTGTGCGGGATGCAATCAAATTCTGTTGTAGTTGTCTAATTTTCACTTTATTTAGTAAACCCCCCCACTGTAGGGGCAGCGCAAAGGCTGCGATCAGCATAACCGAAGTAGTTAGTTCGACTATGCAGAGCTAATATGAAGTCGACTCAATCAATCAGCATGAACATAATTTCATCGTCTTCCAGCTGCCAAGTTGCAACATGATGCAACACGCAACAGCGAGCAAACGAAATCGCTTGATGTTACAAACCGCAATACGGTTAGGGGTAAAATCGTTGCGTGTGTGAGAGCACTATCGGTGTTTACTAGCTGGATACGAAAATCAAATGCGAATTGTGGAATAATTCGTCTAAAGAATATTAGAAAATGGTAAAACTGAACATAAAGGCGTGGCCTATTTCGTAGCACCCTTCGGCTATAAAAAAGTGTTTCTGGGAAAACTAGCTACATTCATTAGTCGAAATGTGAACTGGATGGACCGTCCACAACGTTGACAGCAGTAACAGCAGATATCGGCACTCAGCAGTAACAGACCATAGCAGCGGGTCGCGCCTGTGGCTGCCTTCAAATTAAACAAATCACTTGCCCTGTGGTTGGTCACCACGTCTCAGGTCTCTGCCAGGCTGAACGCCAACGCGAGCGATCGGGTCAGATTTTTGCCGTACATCAGCCGGCACTTCCTCTAATGGAAAAGTTGGATCATTTTGTTCAGAAGAATATTACTGTCGGTTAAATTACAGAGATGCGATTGCATTATATCCGATATGGAATTGAGCAATTGTTCTTTTGAGGACAAATAAAACACTTAATTTGAAAAGTTAATAGCTTTGGAAACCAGTAGCAGTATTGTAACAGCCTCAGCGGTAGGTGCAGCCGGTACTTCCCTGAGGCCGATGTTATAAGGAAATAAATGGAAGCGGCACGGCGAAACAGTTCGGGTGTGCTTAGATGCGCGTCATTTTTCGTTGTTGATATTATTCCCCACATGAAACGACGCGCTTTCGTACGATAGCGGCGGTATTAGCGGTAGATGCATTTGCTAACACTTACTCCAGTAAATCCGTGTCTGATTTTCAATGTGAAAACACCTTTCTATTGTGTTGGCCGTGCGCATTAGGCCTCTGCCAGGCTAAACGCGAAAAGCGGCGCGAACCGATTCGCCCGGCCGTAGGTTAATGTACAGCCGTAAGTAGAGCTGTCTAAAAGTATTCTACTTCAACCTTGCGGTCGTGGCTTTGCACACAACCCTCCTGTGATTTTTTTTCTCATAATAAAATCTGGAAGATTTTTTCTTTGCATCTCATCTCTGTTTGAATTAATTGATCTGACCTTCAACAGATTTATTCTGCTAAAAGAACCATACATGGAAAGCAACAGCATCGCTTTCCAAGTAATCATTCCGAGGCAATATAACTTCAGCCTGTGTTGGATACTGAAGGATCATCATTGAGGGAACCGTTAAAAGACAACAAAAAGAAAGAGAGAAAAAACCCAACACCGACGATAATAATAATTGAACCGATCCTTCAGCCGACGTCGAATGTCTAGGTCAAAGCACTTAAGATCTCGCGGCACTGCTGGTTCCCGATAGCCTAAAGCGCCACTGGTGACCGCAGAGTACCGCACCGAAGTTGAATGATTTCGGTAATGAGGCGATCAGCATAGCGGTAAGAAGGGCAAGATGCCGGTGACTACTAGTGTATGTACTTAGCTGTACGACGCGTCAACAATGAAAGCGACATTGGAAGCCCAAGTGCGCGGCCACTCGGCAGCGGCGAAACTCGAAAGTAATGATCATTTTGACTAACCGCATCAGAGCCGATCCATGCAGCAAAGTCAATGAAGTTTGAAAGGCCGGCCAAAATGAATTGAAGAATGGCTCACACATTGAATTACCGGTATTTGAAGTTCAAGTTTGCCACTCGTGCCACGGTGGACCCTGGCGAGAAGGAAGTGTAAAATTTGGGGGTTTGTTTTCTAGCCATCAAAGTGATGAAGGTGAATGAATAAGACGGAGCTTTCGATTTCCTTTAGATTGGCGTTCGTTGATAGTATGCAAACAATTTACGCTTAACGCTTGGGCTGAGATAAAAATCTTGAATCAAACAATTTAGACTTCTTTGTGCCGCCGCATCACAGATCAGGGAACCAATTAAATTCAAATTTATTCCGTGTAACGCGCAACAATGACTTTAATGTCGTGCGCTTTCGTAACACACGACGACGTCTTAAGCCTCCCGAAAAAAAAAACTGCACGCTGGAAGGCAATTACCGTATCCGCTTCTGATAGACAGCCAACAACCGGTGCGAGATCACATATTTCACGCACCGGCGGTTCCACGGCGGGTCTCGTGTGTGTGCACTTTGGTCCCACAATCCGGAGCACACCGAAGGTTAAACAGCATGTTAGCATGTTAAACCGCCCTCCGTAAGAAACAATTAGTCATTCTTTTGCACCCCGACCATACGGTAAGTACCGAGAGCTGATCCGTATCTTGGCTTTGGTAGGAAGGAGGGAGGGCGCGCGGGCAAACGACTTACAATTATTACCATTAACACCGGAGAGTGGTTCCACGCGGTTGCGGCCAGGCATGGCGGTGTTCGTCCGGGTAAGTATAGTGGCCACAATACAACATTGTTGACCCTGAAGGTCGTCAACTGTGATTGATAGAAAGGGTCGAAACAATTCGAGATGGTTCGCAAACGGACGGGGTGGACACTAATGTAATTAATGTTATATCAAATTTTTATGTCGAAAAAAACAAATAAGAAAGATCAAACAATTTCATTTTCTGAGAAGGGAAACATTTTATTATTTACAAAATAAGTTTAAATTCGTTATGTTTTTTTTCGTATTTTTTTTTTTTTTTTTAAGGGGGGATTTGTTAGTAGCTTAAGTATTTATGATAAATATTAGTAAATAATGAGTATGTGTGTCCAATCACAAATGGTGACTTCTCAACACTGTTAGAAATTTGTAATTTTAATTGTTAGGATTTGTTTGCTTTCGCAATTAGGACTTATCATTCGTAGGGATTTAAACCTACTTGTCAGAAAAGGGGAAGTAAACTTACAACTAACTTAATTGCTAACTTATTGGCTATAAAGAGAGCTTATCGTTGCAATTGAGGATTGCAACGATTTTTGTCGAAAATTGTTGATAATTTTATTTGACATAGCTTCTAATGGTTCAACACCAGTAAGTCTATGTAATTCGAGTGTACCAAACCAAGGAGGACGCTTCAAAATCATTTTCAGAATTTTATTCTGAATCCTTTGGAGCGTTTTCTTCCTTGTTGAACAGCAACTTGATCAGATCGGTACAGCATAAAGCATTGCTGGTCTAAAAATTTGTTTGTAAATCAAAAGTTTGTTCTTTAAACAAAGTTTAGAATTCCTGTTAATGAGAGGATATAAACATCTCGTATATTTGATGCACTTGGCTTGTATACTCTCAATGTGCTCTTTGAAAATAAGTTTTTTATCATAAATTAGTCCCAAGTACTCAACCTTGTCGGACCAACTTAAAATAACCCCATTCATCTTGACAACGTGATTATTGTTTGGCTTGAGGAAAGAAGCCCTAGGCTTATGCGGAAAAATTATCATTTGAGTTTTAGAAGCATTGGGAGAGATTTTCCACTTTTGCAAGTAGGAAGAAAAAATATCTAAACTTTTCTGCAATCGACTGCATATGACACGAAGACTTTTTCCTTTTACGGACATGCTTGTGTCATCGCAGAACAATGACTTTGTGCATCCTGGAGGCAAATCAGGAAGATCTGAAGTGAATATGTTGTACAGGGCTGAACCCAAGACTGAACCTTGAGGTACACCTGCTCTGACAGGAAATCTATCAGATTTTGAATTCTGATAGACAACCTGCAGAGTTCGATCAGTAAGATAATTTTTTAAAATTTTGATTAGGAAAATTGGAAAATTAAAAGTTTGCAATTTCGCAATCAAACCTTTATGCCAAACACTGTCGAATGCTTTTTCTATGTCTAAAAGAGCAGCTCCAGTGGAATAACCTTCAGAATTGTTAGCTTGTATCATATTAGTAACTCTGAGCAATTGATGAGTTGTGGAATGCCCATGGCGAAATCCAAACTGTTCATTTGCAAAAATTGAATTTTCGTTGATGTGTGACATCATTCTGTTAAGAATAATTCTCTCAAACAGTTTACTTATTGAAGAAAGCAAACTGATTGGTCGATAACTTGAAGCTTCAGCTGGGTTCTTATCCGGTTTTAAAATGGGAGTAATTTTTGCATTTTTCCATAATTTGGGAAAATATGCAATTTTGAAGCAGCAATTGAAAATTTTCACTAAAAATTCCATTGTGCTCTCAGGGAGATGTTTGATTAGTATATTAAAGATTCCATCGTCACCAGGTGCTTTCATATTTTTTCATTTCATAAATTCTGGGAAGAAATTATATCAAATTGACGTGTGACTTCATTTTCAATTGGACTCACAAAATTCAAATTTGAGTTATGAACACTCTCAAACTGCTGAGCAAGTCTTTGAGCCTTTTGTTCATTGGATACAAGAAAACGTTCACCATCTTTTAAAACTGGAATAGGCTTTGAAGGTTTCTTAAGAATCTTCGACAGCTTCCAAAATGGTTTTGAATATAGTTTCAATTTTTCAACTTTAGTCTCAAAATTTTGATTTCTCAGAAGAGTAAATCTATGTTTAATCTCTTTCTGTAAATCTTTATAAATAGTTTTAAAAACAGGGTCACGAGAACGTTGATATTGACGTCTGCGGACATTTTTCAAACGAATTAGAAGTTGAAGATTTTCGTCAATTATTGATGAATCAAATTTCACTTGAGCCTTTGGAACAGAATAATTCCTGGCATCAACAATTGCACATTTTAATGCTTCCAAAGCGGAATCAATATTCACTTCGTTTTGCAAATCAAGCTCATTATTGAAATTTCTCTCAATATGAGTTTTGTATCTTTCCCAATTAGCCTTGTTATAATTAAAAACAGAGCTCATAGGGTTTAAAACTGATTCATGTGATAAAGAAAAAGTTTTTGGAAGATGGTCAGAATCAAAGTCAGCATGTGTGATCAAATCACTACATACATGACTTTGATCTGTTAGCACCAAATCAATTGTTGAAGGGTTTCTTACAGAAGAAAAGCATGTAGGACTATTCGGAGACAAAATAGAATAGTATCCTGAAGAACAATCATTGAATAAAATTTTGCCATTGGAATTACTTTGAGAATTATTCCATGAACGATGTTTAGCGTTAAAATCGCCGATTATGAAAAATTTCGAACGATTTCTGGTGAGTTTTTGTAAATCACCTTTAAAATAATTTTTGAGCTCGCGTGTGCATTGAAATGGTAAATATGCTGCGGCAATAAATAAAATCCCAAGTTCAGTTTGAACTTCAATTCCCAAAGTTTCAATAACTTTCGTCTCAAGATGGGAAAGAGCACGATGTTTGATTCGGCGATGAATAACAATTGCAACTCCACCGCCGGAACCCTGAATCCTGTCATATCTATGAACCACGTAATTGGGATCATATTTTAATTTTATGTTAGGTTTCAGAAATGTTTCAGTAATAATTGCAATATGCACATTATTTACTGTTGAAAAATTAAAAAGCTCATTCTCATTGGCCTTCAATGAGCGAGCATTCCAATTTAATATTTTAATTGTTTTATTTAAAATCATTGCTAAATTTTAAATTAGATTTATATTTTTAAGATCTTCAGTTCAACACCGTTGGATTCATTCCAGGAAACAAGTTTTATTTATTGTGAACACACTGCTTTTCGGGTTAAATACCTCACTGATGTTTTTTCTATATCATGACATATTTTTACATGTTTGGAAGACACATTTCTGATGATTTTTTATGATTTTAAAATTGATTCAAAGTGTGTCAAACTAATATCTTCTTTTTATTCTTCTATTGTTTCTCATGAGCTTTTTATGCTTAGTTGATTTTAAGATTAACGGTGGCCGATATAAACGATCAAAGTGATTTTGAACCGGCAGCGAAACTTTCTTCAATCTTATCTCAGGAATAAACAATTTTATAGCGATTCTGAGTTTAATTTGCTATATCTCTTCGTTTTCTTCTATTATATGCCCAACGTTCGTTCAGTTACACAACGGTTCGTTTGTTTTTGATGCGTTAAAAGTTCGTTTTTCCGCGGTGAATAATTACTGTTTTCGGTTTAAAAGTTTTTGAAACGTGCAGTTAAGCTCAGAAGCTATCCGATTTTAGTGGAATATAAACATTTCGGGGATTAATTTGAGTTTATACAGTGTTTTTCGGTAGCGCCAGCTGATTGTTTTTGCATACTGTTGAATTTTCGGCGCGCTCGATCACCGTTAGCACCAGCTTCATCGTCAAGTTTAGTTGCTTGCCTGTGTCTCTTCGACAGCAACGAAATACCACACAAAGCGCAATGGAGAAAAAACAATGCTGCGAGTGCAAAGGTGATATAAACGACCTCGAGCCACTACGCTGCGGATTCTGCGAAGCTTACTTGCATATTAAACAGCAGTGTTGTGGCATTAATGCTCGCGGGCTGAAAGACGCATTTGCCTCTGGGAAAATTTTATTGGTTTGCTCCACCTGCAGGAATGAGTTAAAAGGCCGCAGCATTAGCTCCTATATAACCGAAACTATGCAAACACAATCACAGCCACTCGCTCAGCCTGATCTGTCCGCGCAGTTTCAACAGCTGTGCGGTGTTGTTGAAGCATTGAGCAATAAAATTGATAATTTTGCTACTAGGCCAAAACCGCCCCCCGCTACTCCGTCTCTATGCGACACGCCGATTTGGCCAACAAGACGAAGTGCAAAACGTCGACGAGATGAGCGCGAGCCATCCATCCCGGCTGCTCCAGACTGTGGAACAAAAGAAATAAATTTGAGTGATCTTTCTGTTCCTTCTATTCTCCCGGCTGCCGTTTCGAATAAATTTTGGCTGTATCTTTCGGGTTTAAATCCGCTTGCCTCGAATAATGACATTCAGAAAATTGTTTCTCGCTGCATCCAAGCAGCCGATTCTGTAGAAGTTATACGGCTTGTACCCAAGGACAAAGATGTCACCACACTGTCCTTCGTTTCTTTCAAAGTTAGCTTGGATCCCGAATTGAAGGATCGAGCTCTGAATGCAGCTTCGTGGCCCGCAGGCTTACTATTCCGCGAGTTTATTGACCAACCAAAAAACTCGTACCGACGACTAAGGACGGATGTGATATAGATTTATTGCGTACTTTTGTGGACGGTGGGAACCTTCGGGTTTCCACCAGAGGCGAGTATATGTCTGTTAGTTCTAACTCTTTTGCACTGAATAATGCTGTGTTGCAGCGTGACGTCATTAATGAAAGCGGAATCCAAATCGCCTACCAGAATGTGCGCGGACTGCGTACAAAAATTGATGAGCTATTTCTGGCTACCCGTGACTGTAATCTTGACATTATAATTCTAACTGAAACTGGCTTGGACGATCGGATCAATTCTATTCAGCTTTTTGGATCATCATTCAACGTGTTTCGTTGTGACCGCAGCTCCCAAAACAGTAACGAATCTAGCTTTGGTGGAGTATTAATTGCGGTGGCACATTGTCATGCTTGCTCATTGATCGAGACGGTGAATGGTAACTGTTTAGAGCAAGTATGTGTTAGCACCACAATAAGAGGAACGAAGCTGCTACTGTGCGGTGTATATATTCCGCCTGACAGAAGTCACAAAGTTGACGTCATCGAGAAGCACATCGCTTCTGTGGGTGAGCTGTACGATAAAAGAGGTGATAACAGTATCGTACTGATCTGTGGCGATTTCAATCAACCGCGACTAGAATGGACTGTCGACTCTGCCGTTATTCCAGCTCATCTCCCTGCAGCTAGTGCTACATTGGTAGACGGCATGGATTTCTACAATTTATGCCAAACAAATCTCCAGCGAAACCATCTAGGGCGCATACTCGACTTAGTGTTTTGTCCATCTGATTGCAGAGTATCGACTGAACGCAGCGTTGTGCCACTGCTTCCTGTCGATCTACACCATCCGCCCCTCACTATTACTTTGCCTGTCACTTGCAGTAGCGATATAGCTCGTGCACGTGTTGAGGTAGGAAATAGATCGCTAAATTATCGTAGGATAGATTTTGCTGCGCTGTCTGATTATTTATTAAATTTCGATTGGGAGAGTCTGCTCACCTGCACCGATATTGACGAATTGACTCACCGTTTTTGTGATGTAATTGTTCAGTGGTTACATTCTAATCTGCCTTTTGTGAAGCGCCCTAATTCACCTGCTTGGGGAACTCTTTGGTTACGTGAATTGAAACGGCTAAAGAATAGCTCTCAGCGCAAATATCGCCGATTGAAAACTGCGCTTACGAAGTCTGATTTTAAACGTCATAGTGATGAATATCGTCGTTTGAATCGCACACTGTACAGGTCATATGTGCTACGGGTGCAGACCGACCTTCGAAGGAATCCGCGAAACTTTTGGAACTTCGTTAACACCAAAAGGAAATGTTCTTCCGTACCTGTGAATGTACGTTTCGACAATGATGAATCAACATCGGAATCCGAGTCATGTGAGCTGTTTGCAAAGTTCTTCGCTTCCGTTTTTGCTGATGAAGCTGCCTCTGACTCCGAGGCTGAATCAGCGGCATCTGGTGTTCCCCCCGGTTTAGTCGACCTAAGTACCTTTACGATTACGACCGATATGGTATTGGCTGCAGCAAAAAAATTGAAACGGTCATATTCGGCAGGTCCTGATGGAATTCCTGCTGTTGTTTTTAGTCGTTGTGCTACCACTCTTGCTGTTCCGTTATGCCACATTTTTAACAAGTCTTTTACGCAAGGAAAGTTTCCTGCAGTTTGGAAGCAGTCGCTGATGTTTCCCGTTTCAAAATACGGCGACCGGCAAAACGTTAAAAATTATCGTGGCATCACTAGCCTTTCTGCTGGGTCTAAGGTATTCGAGATCATAGTAAGCGGTTATATGCTCTCCTGCACTAAGCACTATATTTCAACCACTCAGCATGGATTTATGCCGGGCCGCTCAGTTTGTACCAATTTGTTGGAGTTCACTTCGTCTTGCATCTCACAGATGGAACAAAAGCTCAAGTTGATGCGATATACACCGACCTCAAAGCGGCTTTCGATCGTTTGGACCACTCAATACTCCTGCGTAAAATCTCACGCCTAGGTGCCTCCCACCAGCTCGTTGCATGGTTGAGCTCGTATTTACGAGGAAGAGTTCTACGCGTAAAACTGGGTTCTAGTATTTCATCGCAGTTTACTAACAAGTCAGGAGTTCCCCAAGGAAGTAATATGGGGCCCTTGCTATTTGCACTTTTTTTCAATGACGTGACACTGCTGCTGGGTGATGGCTGCAAGCTGGTGTATGCAGATGATTTGAAGTTGTTTCTGGAAGTTCGAACTATCGAAGACTGCCGTCGTCTACAAAATTTCTTGAATGTATTTACCAGCTGGTGTCGAAAAAACTGGCTTGTGGTTAGTATAACCAAATGCGAAGTTATAACCTTCCATCGTATTTTAAACCCTGTTATCTTCGACTATCGCATCGACGGATTGGAACTGAGGAGGGTTGATCATGTAAGGGATCTAGGTGTTCTTCTTGACACTAAACTTACATTCCACCTACATCACGCAACGAAAATTCCGAAAGCTACACGCCAGCTTGGTTTCATATCTAAACTCGCCCGTGATTTCAATGATCCGCACTGCCTAAGAGCGCTTTACTGTTCATTAATACGCCCACTAGTCGAGAACTGCAATCTGGTTTGGTTTCCTCACCAACTTACTTGGAACTTGCGTATTGAGCGTATCCAAAAACGCTTCGCCCGTATTGCATTACGTGAGCTCCCCTGGCGTGATCCTGCTAACTTACCTCCGTATCCAGATCGCTGCCGCTTGATCGGAATTGATACACTTGAGCACCGTCGCCGATTGCATCAAGCTGTGTTTATAGCTAAATTACTCCATGGAGAAATCGACTCACCGAAGCTTTTGTCTCTCGTGAACTTTCGTGCATCACAACGCGCTCTGCGTTCAACTGGATTTCTGCAGACCCCTTTTCATCGCACATCGTTCGGTTATAATGAGCCCGTCACCGCCTGTGTAAGAGCATTTGCTTGTGTTGAGCACTTGTTTGACTTCAACGAATCCGTGAATAAATTCGTGCAGAAGATTAAAAGAACGAACATTTTATGAACTTAAATTGTAATATTTATTAAGACATTGGTCAGATAAATGGTAGAAATAAATAATATTAATAATAATAATAATATAAAACAGCGTTTTTCTGATCCCAAATTTGTAACATTTTCCCATTTAACTTTCTCAGGCTCTAAGTCCTTTGCTTTTTGGCGATACTTTTGAAGTAGAATACTTCTCTCAGGAAGTTCGGCTACATAGGGATGTAAAATGAAAATCTAAAACCGAAAAAAGTGAAAAATATGTCCAATTTCAAATGCTAATAAATCGGTTAGTATTCGATGGATTTCCTTCGTTCTTGCAGCAATAGATTGGAAAATCTTCTAAGATTCTTCCCATAATAAGATAATTGTAATTTTATTATTCACACTATTGTACTATTGAAAATAGTCAAGCCTTGTCAAAACGAAAAATTCGACCTCTGATTGGTCGTTATATGCTTGCTTCCCAAGCACGGTCGACAGAATCATATACCTTGCAATTGAAAACATGCTATTTGGCCTATATAAGAGCCAGTTTCAGCCGGAGCCGCTCATAATAGTTCTAGACAGCGACAACAGCAGTCGTCCTTCCTTAGCAGCAGCACTAGCTCTGTGTTTGGTCACCACGTCTCAGGAGCAGCGCGGTTTCTCTCAGCGTGTGTCGCCAGACAGCCATTATTCCCCCCGTGTTGGGGCAGCATGATGATTGCCATCAGGAAATCCAATTTCGGAAATCAAAATGCCTTTTTTGAGGCAAATAAACAAGTCATTGAAAGTTAATAATTTTTGTCAACGCAACCTAGCATTCTGTGTTGCATCCTAGCAATTCAAATTTGTCGCACCCGTCTAATTTACTGAATGTGAAATAGCTTCCACAGTGCATGTTGTCCGTGTATCTTAATTCCACCAATGTTAGGGCAGCTCAAAGGTTGTAATTAGCAACCGATTTTGAACCGCAACATGCTTTTTTCAAGGCAAATAAAAAATTAATTGAAGGTTAATAATTTTCTGGCATCAACACAAGCAGACATTCTGTGCGGGATGCAATCAAATTCTGTTGTAGTTGTCTAATTTTCACTTTATTTAGTAAACCCCCCACTGTAGGGGCAGCGCAAAGGCGCGATCAGCATAACCGACATTGAATAATTAACTGCCCTGTTAGTACGCATTCACAAAAGCAGTTTGTTCGACTATGCAGAGCTAATATGAAGTCGATTCAATCAATCAGCATAAACAGAATTTCGTCGTCTCCCAGCTGCCAAGTTGCAACATGATGCAACACGCAACAGCGAGCAAACGAAATCGCTTGATGTTACAAACCGCAATAAGATACGGGTTAAAACCGTTGCGTGTGTGAGAGCACCATCGGTGTTTATTCGCTGGATACACTATCTACTGTCAACTGAACGCAATAATCTGCTTACATGCGACACGGGGACGGGAACATTTTCTTCAACCAAGCTGCACAACACGACACAAAACATGTTATTTTGTTGCTTCAATGAGAGTGCTACCGGTCCGGCTCGACAAGAAATCATTTTTGTGCATCCGTGCTACGAAACTGGGGAAAAACTTTAGAAACTGAAAAAAGAGGTGGAGTTTATTAAATGATCGCTCTGAGCCGGAATGAAGTCACACATATTTTTCAAGTTTTATCATTCCACCACGTACGAAAAATAATTCGATCCTATTTTCATCCCTATATAAGAGCCTGTTTTAGTCGAAGCCGCTCATAATAATTCTGAACAGCGACGACAGCAGTCCTCCATTAGCAGCAGCGGGAGCGAGCAGTGGGTACCATCGATAGCGGATAGAGGCCACAACTGTAGCATGGCTACGGATAGCGTTGCAGTTGCTCAGCAGTTGGGCCAGCGTATAGCGGCCACAACTGTGGCATGGCTATGCATAGCGTAGCTGTTGCAGCGGGTATATCAGCATCGATAGTAGCAGGGTCAGCTGATGCAACGACACTCCTTTCACTAAAATGCTGTTTCAGTGTGGTAGCGGGAAGCATCAGCAGCAGGCTTGCATGAAGTGAATACATCAGCCAGCAACTTTCTCTAAGGCCTCTGCCATAGTAGACGCGAAAAGCGGCGCGAACCGATTCGCTCGGCCGCAGGTTAATGTACAGCTGTACTGATGGCTGTACATTAACCTACAGCCGAGCGAATCGGTTCGCGTCGCTTTTCGCGTCTATTATGGCAGAGGCCTAATGGGAAAGTTGTATCATTTTGTTCAGAAGAATATTATTGTCGGTAATATTACAGAGATGCGATTGAGTAAATCCGATTTTGAATTGAACAATTGTTCTTTTGAGAACAAAGAAAAACACTTATTTGAAGAGTTAATAGCTTTTGGTACCAATAGCTGTATAGTGACAGCCTCAGCGGTAGATGCAGATGCAGCCGGTACTTCCCTGAGGCCGGTGTGAAGGTAAATGGGAGCAGCACGGCGAAACAGTTCTGGTTATGCTTAGACGCGCGTCATTTTTCGTTCTTGATATTCCCCACATGAAACGACGCGCTTTCGTATGATAGCGGTGGTATTAGCGGTAGATGCATTTGCCAACACTTCGGCCAGTGACATACTGGCGCGTTCTGCGTTGCGGAGACGGTTCACCTTGCCGTGGGCTAATGTACAGCTCTACTCAGCGCTGTACATTAACCCACGGCAAGGCGAACCGACTCCGCAACGCAGAACGCGCCAGTATGTAAACGGCCTTCCTCCAGTAAAGCCGTGTCTAGTTTTCAATGTGAAAACACCTTTCTCATTGTGTTGACCGTGCGCCTTAGTCCTCACTATCAAGGTAACACAGAGATGTAAGATAAACACTACATCCTATGATAAATTGACCAATTGTCCTTATAAGGACAACAAATGAAATAATGAAGATTTAATTTTGAACTAGAATACTTCTCTCGGGAAGTTCGGCTACATAGGGATGTGAAATGAAAATCTAAAACTGAAAAAAGTGAGAAAAATTTCAAATGCTAATAAATCGGTTAGTTTTCGATGGATTTCCTTCGTTTTCGCAGCAATCGATTAGAAAAGACTTAAGAAACATTCTTCGGTGGTTCTCAACTTTATTTATGATATTTTTTTCTACTATTCAGGTTTTCTTTTGTTTTTTGACATTCTGAACCAAAATTTGAATACCACTTTAATATCTTTCGTTCATTAAAATTTTATTTCAAGATGAATTTTCGGTGATTCGATGATTTATCAACAATTTCTCGTAATCGTAGGTGAAATTGTGGAGCATTTCCTGAATTTTCATGGTTTCTTAACTCAATATTTAATTGTCCAGGATAACTGTAGCATTTCTCACCATGTTTTTCAATTGTCTGTACATACAATACTTTTGAAAATTCGAACCATTTCAAATTAAATTTTCAATTATGTTATTTCATTTATATAATAATGTTAAGATCTCTGATTAACATGCCACTTTGACCAATATTTTGTAACATATTTTATAGTTTTGGAGGTTTTAATATTAGGAACTAAGTTCTTGCTATTTGTCAATAGATAGCGCCAGTTTACTGCCTACAGGTCGATTTTGACATTTTGACGTGATGCAACAAAAAAAAGGTCGAAACGTCCAAGTCCCCGCGCAAAGTGCACCATGTACAAAACGCTTACTAGACCGGTTGTTCTCTACGGGCATAAAACGTGGACAATACTTGAAGAGGACCTGTGAGCAAGGTTGCATATCCAATTTTTGGGTACTTTTTCACCGCGTGCCGATAGCTCGCTCCACAAGTATAATTTTGAGAAACAATGTATGACAAACTTATAGTCCCCCAGTAGTACTATAAGTTTGTCGAAAAGTGCAATGCTCTAACTTATGTACCTGAAGTGTGAGAGCGCATATTCAGCGCAATATTCACCCAATATCCGCGGTGAATATTAAAACATTCTTCGCGAATATTGGTTGAATATCGCACTGAATATGGGCTCTCACATTTTAGGCGTAAGAGATAGAGAACTGCTTTCTTCGACAAACTTGTAGCATTACTGGACTGCAAGTTTGTCATACATCATGCTTCAAAATTATACTTGTGGAGCGAATTATCGGCACGCGACCAATTGAATGGAATTGAACCCCAAAATTGAATATGCAACCTTGTCTGTGGGAGCTCGGAGTTTTCGAACGACGGGTGCTAAGAACCATCTTTGGCAGTGTGCAGGAGAACGGTGTGTGGAGACGGAGAATGAACCATGAGCTCGCGCTGCTCTACGGTGAACCCTGCATCCAGAAAGTGTCGTACTTGATCCCGTCGTTGTTTAGGTAATCTTTTGTAGTTTTTATTTAAAAAATAAATTTTCAAAAAATGAGCTATTTTAGATAACTAATTTTTTATTTTCATGTTAACTTTTTTCACAAGAAAAATATTTTTTTTTAGAGTGTATATTTTTTCGAAAAGACAAAATTATTATCTACAACTATGCCGAAGACGTCACACCGACGAAAAAAACTGTTTTGGCCCTAAAAATATTTAAAATCATCAATACCTTCCCAAAAGAGCTTTAGCAATAGCTTCTCAAAAATGAGTCGTGTTCCAAAAAATTTAATAAATAGCACAAAATGACATCTTTTTCCTAAAGAAACATGTATGCAAAGTTTCAGCCAAATAAAAAATGGTCGATGAAATTGGTTGCCCGTTTTTTTGTGGAATTATTCTAAAGTGAATGAATGAGAGACCCTCAGATGAGTGACGTTTATAGACGTCAGAATCCCTAGACATATGTTTTCCGCAATAATTGAGGGAACGTAAAGGCTTAGAAGTTTTCAACTATAATTTATCTAGAAGATTCAAAGGAACAGTTAATAGAAACTATTATCACAGACAAACAGACGTGCCACTCGATGACGATTTCATCAACCAGAAAAATAACGATTATTATGAAATCTTGCTTAGTGGGCAATAATGCCGCTAGTGTCGCTATAAGCAAGCGTGTACATTCATGATCAAAGACAAAAACCGTCAGTAACGTCACTGGTGTCGATTTAAGCAAGCGTGCTCACCCATTAATAAAGACAAAAACCGTTTACGAGAATAATTTAGTAGGCAATAAGCTCACATGGTGGCGCATGAGTGTGACGTTTCGAATAAGGAGAAGATTTTTTATGATTTTTCTTTTGAGAGGCACGTCTGTTTGTCTGTGCTATTACCTACAACCTGAAAACTTGTAAGTAAAAGTAAAAGGGAGATCAGTGTAACAAAATTACTATACATAATACTTACCTGGGAAACCTAAAAACAAACGAATAATTCTACTGCTCAGCTGATTGCCGCTATGAAACCGCGTGTAATCTTCTGTAAGGAAATCCAAGCAGCAGATGCTTTATTGATTAAGATTACCTGAAACAATTTTAAAACAGAGAAAGCAGTGCGAAGATACAGGGTCCGACAATTGAAACAAACAGATCATTTTTATCAAAACAAAAACATTTTATTTCAATATCATTCAATTTGCTTCGAATATATTGTAGGAACCAAGACAGACACAAAACAAAAACAGAACTTATGACAGCTCATTAGTTACAGACAGGTTACCAACAGGATCGTTAGAACCTTACAGCGTTGCGTGATGGTGTACACGGTATCAAGCAATTACTTAGATTATAAGTTTAAAAAAATCCTTGCTCCAAAATAATGTAATGACACCGTAATGACACCTAACACCGTATTGAATTATTATTCGATTCTGTTTAGGTATTGAAGAACGTATTAGGATTAGACAGAGAAATCATGGCTAGGTATTGAGCTTGATGTTTACTCGCAGAAAATAACCGAGTCAATTCGTTTCAGTGATACTACGAACGCACAAACGGAAAACCTTACAACAAAACTTATCGATGATGAACGCGAACTTCGACATTTACAGAATGGAAATGAAGTTGCGTTGATAAAGGGGAAAACGCAAACTTTGACTGGAACGGGAGTGAAAAGGAAGTTGCGTCAAGGGAGGGGAAAAATCCCATTAGAGGAAGACTTCCTAACGCGATCATTCTGGAAACTATTGTCGTACAGTGAAGATAGCTGAAGATAAAGCGAGTGTTTCAGGGAATCACGACACATATAACATTTTGAAAATTTACTGGTTAAATTTAACTTGCTCGCCCTTGAGTTCAAGCACTCGCCACAGACGATCGGGGAACGCATTGCTCGAGGTCCACATGTTCTCTTGTGGTATTTTATCTCAGGCTGCTGCTAGTTGTTGCTTCAGGACTTTCACACGTTCATGATTTCTTTAGAGAAGACTTCGACGGCGAAGTCTATAAGGGTCGAGACCTGTGAACTCACCGGCAACTCGAAAGGAACTCTACAAAATGTTCCACAATGAAAAGTCTAGGTTTCTTCGCTTTGTGAGCCGATGCCGAGTGGAAAATCCAATCCCTGGTGCCAAATGCCACAGTTCGACTACGTACTGTAGAACTAGTTCCCGATAGTTATTTTGGTTAATCTTCACTTCTTCTGAGATAAAACAAACCTTCCATGGACCTCTCAACTAGCGCCTTCGCTCTTTTTATCTTCTACACACACATACTTCCACACATACATACTTCTACACACACATACTTCTGCACACACATAAATCGGATAGTTTACGAACTATGTTCTTCTGCAGTTCTCCTGCTCGGAACAAGGCAATCACCTCACTAAGGTTTGTTCCACTTAATATTTTACCGTTTTCTTTTATTTACTGCAGCGCTTCTAGTTGTCGTACCGAAAAACTAATGACAGCGTTTTTATCTGGAAGGTTCGTTTACTTAGTGGTGGAAATTTCGGCAAGATTTGTGCACGCGTTGAAAAGTTATCCAAGATGGAACGCGAGAGACGAGAAAAAAATTGTGCACACCTAGGTTGAAAACCCAACATGGCCTGGAGGGATGATCGCCAAGGCTTTCAAACTTCCGGAATTGACTGTGAATACCGTGCTCAAATTATACCAGGACACTTCGACGGTGGATTGCGCTTAACAAACCAAACGAAGAAACGAACAAGGGTCATCAGGGTAGTCCGGAATACTACTGGGGTCTCCCTCCGTAATTTGAGGAAAAGGTGTCATGCAGCCTAATTCAAAATGAAATAAACCTTACGTTTCTATCCGAGATCCATTTTTCAGGATAACTTTCAGTTACAAAAGTAACACATGCATCCATCAACAGCTAAGACCCAAGGGAGGGATAATTCAGTCATATGGTTAAACAAATCAAGATTTTTGTAACCTAATTGTTGAAATATATATTTTGATTTTAGCTGTCACAAAAAGTGCAACTGTAAAATTTATTTTTTCCTTTGGACAACCAAACCGCTAGAATCCAATGATCCTAAAATAAAATCAAAAATACATATATATCAGAAAAAATGCAGCAATTTAAAAACGTCACAAATCTGAAAGTTTTCGTGAGCAGGCTCCCAATTTACCACGCTAAGGTATTTTTTCACGCGGAGAATGCGTTCCGAATTTGTATGGACCCGCGTAAAAAGACTTTTTTGGGTTGCAAATATAACAAAGCAAATCATCCTTGAATGTTTGAACCTCGTTCGAATATGATAGTGGTCAATCTAGAGACCAAAATGTAATATCTTAAATTTTGAGTATTCACACCAAAATTGAGGATTTTTTTCCGAAAACAGACATAGGATCTTTCGTGGCCTAAAACGGAAAACGTGCTTGAAATGAGGTCGATATCTTGTACCGTTTCTGAGTAATAAAGCAAAGCAATCCGCGTAAAAAAAATTACAAGGGTTGTATGCAAAGCCACGACCGCAAAGTTGACGTAGAACTACATACGGTTGCATTACTTGTGTTGAAAATGTTAAAATTTTGTGCAAAAAAAGGAGTTGAAGTGCTACCAAATTTCAGTTTGCACAGACAACACTGAACAGGAATGAATCAAACACTATATAACGCAAACAAGTTTCAACAGTAAAAGTGCACGCAGAAAAAATAATATTTTATTCTTAATTCCAGCGCAAAAAAGAGAATATTGAATCTTCAATAATTTGTTTGTTGCCCTTATTGTTGTTGTTCGATTTCATATCGGATTTAATGTTGATCGCATCTGTGTGCTACCCCGACAAAAGTGATTAAAGCATTTTTCTGATAACACAGTTGAAACCAAGCATTCCAAATCGTTTGTGTGTTGTCAAAATACGGCAACTTTTTATTAGAGTAAGCGCCGGCTAATGTTCTTACTACTGATTCTGCTCGCAACTGCACAAAGGCAGCACTAAAGAAAGTGTCGCTGTCGATACCGCTACTGCTACTGATGCTATCCACTGCCACAGCTGCTGTTGTTAAGTAAAGATTGTTGAAGTCGCTGTCTAGAACTAATATGAGCAGTTTCGGCGAAAACAGGCTCTTTTATAAGCCTAATAGTACATTCCGAATTACTAGGTCGTGCTTGGGAAAGCAATCATATAACGGCCAATCAGTTCAATCGAAATACTCCAACGAGGATAACAATTTTCAATAATACAGTTGCTTGTCATATTAGGCTTTACAGATAATAAAAGCTGTTCGGATGTTGTGCTTTTTACTGAAGGAAAACATAATTCAGTACGTTCTGAGACATGGAGATGAAGTCAAATTTGTAACTGTTCCGAATTTGAAGATGTAAATTAATTTAACCCTCTAGTGCCCAAGCCCGCCATTTGGCGGGCTCCAGTCAAACCTCTGAAAAGCTTCAATAGATACTTGAAAAGTGTTTATAATGATTCATAGTGATTTTACCGGAGCCCGTCTAGAAATAAACTTGGGCACTAGAGGGTTAAGAGAAAATATTAACTCTTCAATTAGGTATTTATTTCATCCTGAAAGGGACAATTTGTTGTTTCACTCAATATCGAATAAGATGCCGATCACATCTTTGCGATATCACTGACAGCGCGAATAAGATATTTTTTGTAATAGATAACACAAGGAAAAACCGTTTTAACACTCGAAACTAGACGGCTCATATATTTTGAGCGCCAGCTTTCCAAAATGTTGGTGTGTTGTCAACATGAGGCAACTTTTCATTCAATGCATTTACTAGTGCCCGCTATCGCACAGACAACATTTCACTAAAGGAAGTGCCGCTGCATCTGCTGGCCCTGCTACTATCGATGCTGATACCCGCTGCAACTGCTGCGGTATCCGTTTCCCTGCCACAACTGTAACCGCTATCCGCTGCACTGCTGCTGCTGCTGCTGCTGCTAAGGAAGGATTGCTGTTGTCGCTATCTGGAAATGATATGAGCAGTTTCGGCTGGAACAGGCTCTTATATAGGCTATATAGTACATTCCGACTCACTAGGTCTTTAATTCTGTCGACCGTGTTTGGGAAGCAATCATATAACGACCAATCAGAGGTCGAATTTTTCGTTTTGACACGGCTTGACAATTTTCAACAGTACAATAGTTTGAATAATATAATTACAATTTTCTGCATTTGGGAAAAATCTTAGAAGATTCTTCAATCTATTGCTGCAAGAACGAAGGAAATCCATCGAAAACTACCCGATTTATTGGCTTTTGAAATTGGACAATTTTAGATTTTCATTTTACATCTCTATGTAGCCTAGTATGTAGCTGAACTTCCTGAGAGACGTAATTCTACGTTAAAACCGCGTAAAAAAGACCTTACTGTAGTTTAAAATATTCCTAAAACAATCTCAATTTGCGATGAATCCCCAACGCCCCGAATAGTAGTTAGCTTCAAAAACTTTAAATCTAAAAACCAAAGCATGCAGACCACTTTCAGCTCCCATGTTCTTTTGCACTTCTCTACTAAACTGTTCGCTGTCACACAAGTTCATTTTGAATGGTACGAATTCGCCTTGACCCTGTTGCTGATATTTGTTGGTTTTTTTGCACACTAAAA
This sequence comes from Wyeomyia smithii, assembly GCF_029784165.1. Lineage (NCBI taxonomy): Eukaryota > Metazoa > Arthropoda > Insecta > Diptera > Culicidae > Wyeomyia > Wyeomyia smithii. Next base: position 7,599,239 of record NC_073696.1, read on the forward strand.
GAAGTAAGGAAATATTTTTGCTTTTGTCATCACGCACATTTTGACAATTACATGAGAGTTCACGTAGGTGCGAAGAGCCTTCAAAATCTCTTTCAACGCGAATAAGCCAAATGACGGTTTTCAGTAACAGAATGACTAGCCAAAAAAGAAATTATGATTCACATTGCCACATGACATTTAGTCATTATTTAACATCACGAATCGAATACATTTGTCCAAAGGATTGTCACATCCATAGCTGGTTCTGTGGTAGCGGGTAGCCAGTAGAGTGTAGTTCCGGAAACGACAACGAGGGATATTTATTGACAATTACTCGAGTCATGCTGAGCAGTAAATTACTCCTTGAGGCACATCAAAAACGAAAAGATACTGCGCTTTATCACGTCTGACTGACAGCGACTTTAAACATATTAGTTGGCATCTATTACAGTGAGGGGTAAGTCCGAGCGGGTCGTTCCAAAAGCCTGACCTTAGCAAAAACCATACAAATTTCTTCTGATCGCGTTCAACTGCGAGTTTTTGTCCTTATAGTGTAGGGACCAAACAAACGAATCGTACTCCAGAATGCAGCGCAACAACGCGCAATTGAACTCTTCGTCAATGGTCACACCGAGATCGTAGATCGACAGAAACTTTGGAACGCTCCAGTTTCTATACTGTACTAGTGATGAACTGGATTGACAGAGCGTGTAAAAGGTATAGTTTTGCATTTTGTACTGCTGACACGCATACCATTATGGTCACACCAATCCGGAGGATACAATGTTTTTTGAAGAACAGCGCGGTCATGCGTAGACACAACTACACGAAATATTTACAGGTCATCGGCGGACAAAAGTTTGAAAGGGGTTCTGAGCAGGTAGAGATCATGTACATAGATGATAAATAATAGCGGTCCAAGAAGACTTCCAGGAGGCACGCCAGACGTGATACAAAATGAACGGAATCGACCTGAATTGACCACAGCATATGCGTTACGGCCGGATAAAGGATGTCCTACATCAATTTTCATTACGGGAAAAACGCTGTAACCCATGGGTATTGGGTTGGGTATTTTGTTTTGCAAATTTGGGTAGAAGTGGTTTGGGGTGCATTGTTTACGCTGTATTTCAATTGCTGTCAGTTTTCCGAGAATTGAAAAAAATGCCGAGGATGGGAAAGTCACGGGCTCGGAAACTGTACACCAAGATGCTGACGAAGCCTCATTCTCTTATCATGGATGATGAGACTTACGTCAAAGCGGACTTCTGGCAGCTTTCAAGGCTAGTTACTATTCTTCACTGCCCAGCACAAGTTTGATGCTCCGGAGGAAGTAAGGAAACAGAAACTTTCAAAGTTTGCCATTAAATACCTGATTTGGCAGGCGATCGTGAGCATTTGGCAAAAAGAGTGTGCCGTTCGCGACTACCGGGACTGTGAACGAGGAGATCTACCTCAAAGAGTCTCTATAAAAGCGTCTGCTTCCTTTGTTGAAACAACTCGAGGCACCGGAAGTAAGACCTATAACAAAATACTGAGTTTTTGTGGAGCAGGCACTACGAAAGCATACCCACGAAATCATACCGAGTAACCAATCTCTACCCTTCTTCTCTAGTACAGTCAACACTAAAGTATACAACCGATTTGACTTTGTAAGTGCACACGCCACGCCTTGCAGCCGATAGAGCAGCAGCTGATTTTAGCGCAGCGGCGAGCCAACCGGCGGATTGAACAGTATTACTGATCATGTCCGGACGTTTTACCCAAGTTACATAAAAAACATGTTAGAAAATAAGTCACAATGGAAGTACTCATAAACGTGTTCTACAAGCGCAATTGAAAAACTTGTGTGGTTATAATATGTTTAAGCTTGTTCTTCATCAGTAATATAACCGAATTTCGAAAACATGCTTGTTCTCCCGGTTCTGGAGATGTTGTTTTAGGAACATAAGTTCAACAAACCAATATTATGTCTTTTCGTAAGACAATACGAATGCTTCGTACCTGTAAAGTGCTTTTCCTGACAAAGGTTTAAGTGTTCAGCAGCCAACGTAAAATTACTTGTTCGAATTAATATTATAATGATTCGAGCAATTTCTATATTCATTCGAGACGGGTCAAAATACAATACAGTATTGCCTGCTGTAGACGGATCGAGCAACATATAGCGAGTGTTTCACGAAAAAATCGTAAACGATTACACTCAAGCGATCGCAACGATTATTTCACCGTGATATACCACGATGATTCTTGGTGATTTCAAATATCACATGCTATAATTTCCGTTAGCATTGATGATACCTGCTTGCTCCGGTAAGCAAACAATTGAACGTAATCTAACGTCCATTTGGATTCATAATTTTGTATCACTGGCGATAATATCTCAAGGATTCTCGCGATACTGTTGAATGCAAGCGAACTTTGATACAATAAATACTATCGTGTTCGAATCATTTAGTCTCCTTCTATGGTATTCGAAGCTCTTAGAAGCGAAAAGCATTCAGCAGCGTTTCTATGGAAAACTTGTACGCGAGTTGAAATAGTTGAACGATACCTGATGAATCATAGAACACATTTGCATGAAATATTGCTAGTGAGTGAACTCTCCCATGCTTGGTCCTGACAAAAACGATTGTCGATCTTGTTGCACTGCTCATAATAACACATTTACGCATGCGCTGGTTATCAGTTGTGATAACGTATGCGTTAAAAAATGGACTTTTTTCCGATGGTAATAAAACAATAACTAAGACAGATAGTTGAGTTTGATAAATTTCCCATGGAAGGTAATCATTGTTAGCTTCCCCGCAAAAAAAATTTTACGTCCTTGCGTGCGGCCTTCCGGCAGTAAACCGAACATTCGCCATGGCGGACGAAAACATGCGTGTAGGCATGTTTTTTAATTCTTTCGTCGTTTTATTTATCAATCCCTCCTCAGTTTTCGCGACAAAATTTTTGACGTAGATCTTGCGCTTCCAGACATCCTTGATGGGATGCCACTTGGAGACGTCGGGCGAGTCCGCCAACTTGGATACCACAACGATGTTCAGCTCCTCCAACGATCGCTCCGAGTAGTGGGCCGACGCCAGATCCGGGCAAAACAGCGCGTCTTCGGCCTTTTGGTATTTCTTGATGAACGACACAAACTTCCGGTAGGCACTTTCTACTATAAATTTCCCCGTTCACGGTCAGACTGGAGCGAAAGAAGAGCAACTTTGACATTCCTCTCTTGCTGATTGTCAGTCACAACAGCACCTTCTCGGGAGACCTGGTGTATGAAATAAACTTCGTCTCAGTGCTTGCTTCCTTCGTGGGGGAGGTAAAATACGAAGTGCCCTGCCAGTCGTTGCCATCCAGGGTGAGGCAGGTCTCGTCGTCCATCACCACCGCCACGTGGTGATTTGCCGGGAAATTCGACTTGACCATCTTATTCAGGCGCTGCCGCCGCGTCATTGCCTGCAGCTCCGAGACTAGCTTCCTGACATGTATGTCCATGTTCGCCAGGTACATTTTCACAGTTCAACCGGTTGCACCGACCTCCTGGCCGAGCACACGCAGCGATGTAGCCAATTTTCCCTCGGTCTTCCTCTTCAGCATCCTTTGAAGCTCCTTGTCGCTCAGGGTCGTCGGCCGTCCGGAACCGGGCTTTCTTTCAATGCTCTGATTGTTGTCCAATAGTGCCAAGATGTTGTAGATACCGGAACGGGCGTATCCGGTGTCCAGGAGCTGCCGCACGATGTCCTTTTTCGACGCGACGGGGTACCGTTCTCTGAACGCGAACACTTCTGAACGAATTAGCTTCACTGGTTTGGCCATCACGGTTAGAGTTCGACTGATAGAACTGTCCAATTTTTTCTGCTGAATCATGGTTTAATATGATTAATGGTGCATGCGTAGTTTCGTCAGTGCGTGTAAAGGTAAACCTATGAAAAATCGTCAAATTTTGTCCATTTTTTAATGCAAATGTTAACTACAGATTTGCGCATTGCCGTATTAGTACCATGGAACGGGGTGAAATTGATCAATTTTTATAACAATTTCCAATTAACTAGCTTCATGTACATATTACCCGAAATAGTATAATTTTCAAATAAGTACTACTGGTATGTGCTCCAGTAAACCTCTATGGCTATTGGTGAAATTTCTATCGTCTACTTCATGAAATAAATTCGATAACTCTATAAGGTACTGGGGTGAAATTGATCACCACTGAAATCCAGACATTCTTTTGGCAATGTGCTTTTTTTTTCGATAGGATGAAGATAAATGATGATTGCTGTGCTGAAAAATATCATTTACAGCTAGTTTGGAAACGAAAATAACGATATTTCAGGTTAAAATTTGTTTATTTTGGTTCATGAGCTGCTTGTTGCTAAATTTGCTCTTATTTGATCGTCATTAGACCGATTTCAATTCGGTTTGCAAAAGCTCAAAAACTAGCTCTGAAATTTAAATCTTCGTGGTTTCCTGCGAATTTATCAGTATTGCTTTAATGGTATGGAATGATCATTTTTTTAAATTACATTTTTTTGAGCTTTCATCAAACTTTATTCACTTCTCCAAAATTAACGTAATTAACCCACAACTAAGATTACTTTTAGTGAATTCAATACTTTTTTTGACGTGGGACACGTCTTTGTTTACTATACTGGGATGCATTCTGTAAAATTGGAAATGAAACGGGCAAATGTTGCGTCAGATTTCAAACGCTAATAACAGCATAACCACATGATGGATAACAATTACCAATATGTTGTTGGATAGATAAAATGTATAACAATTTTGTAATGTGTTAATTATCACTCTAATTTCATTGCTAAGCGGTAAAATTGATAATAATTTCAATAACAAATTTACGCGAATAATGAACCAATTACATGCGAGCATTCCTAGCACAGACGACGTGAATGGACACCATCCGTTCCCTGTGATATTCCCTGTATCAATTTCGAAATAAAAATTGACAGAGTCTCCCCGTCCCAATAGGTCAATTTATTTTTGCTTCCATGAGCTTAGACTAATATGATGTCTCGAAGGTAAAAGTTTTCCTAAAAGTTTGAAACAATACCCATCCTTGAACAATCTCTAAACCTGCGTGTTAGGTACTGTAGAACCTAATAAAAACTGATGTCTTGAAAGAAAACATGCCAGTAAAAGCAACAGTACCAGTGGAGTATAGAACCGCAGGTCTCTCGTCGTCTATGATTGCATTGGTACTCTTCTATTCGTACTGCAGCAGTACTATTCGTATTGCAGTGGTACACTTTTGTTCGTACATTTATATTCGTATGCAATTGAGGAAAAACTACAATGCTGCTGTTGATGGTGATTGAAAGTTTATTTCATAAATATGATTGCCATGAATTACTTAACAAGAATTGTAAATTTTTGCAACGGATATTTTTTAAACTTTATCTTCGATATTCACTAAATAATCGTGACCGGATAGTATCGAAAGAGTAAATTCCTAAATATATACATTTATAGAAGAGTAAGAACCTGCGAATGCTTGTGATTTTTTAGTTTATTTAGTAAGATTCGTACAGAATCTCTTTTTATATTTCAAAATTGTTAGATGATATATTATTATTCTTAGCTTTACCATAATAAACGTATATTGCCTGTCTTCGTAATACAGCGAATGTAGTTGCAGGCAAATGAAAAAATTGTCAAGCAAAAAATAAAAATGTAATTGTGAATTTCTACGATTTTTTGCTGGAACTTGTTAGGAATTTTGTTCAAAATATTTTCTTATGTTTTCCAATTGATGAACCTTTGTAAGGGCTTCCATATTATTTTGAAAGTTATATCCATGCTATAGATTTGATTTAGTTAGAGTTAAATAAGACAAAACCATTCATTATGATAACGTAAGCATTATTGGATTTGGTTTTTGAGGATATAGAGATAATTCTGACTTTGACGCATTATGAGAAATTCTTGGTGCTTCTTCAACAAGCACGATATGCTTGTGCCTTGTTAAATACATATTTTTTTGCACAAAAAAAAATACTAAAGGCATAATATCGCCAAATGTAAATGATATTTCTTCGAGTGTTGTTGAATATATTCCAAAAATTGATTTCCATGGGAGGCTGAAAATAAACACATTGATTCTGTCTGCAGACTCTGTATATTTTGTAACAAAAAATCCCCTAATTACAGTGTTTAGTCCCACGTCACCATTTCATACAATCCTAGGGCTGTATACCTTGTAGTATTTTGTTATTTGGAAACTTGTTTGATCAAATTTGATTGAGTTTTGACTGAGTTAGAAGAATTTTTCGAAAATATGAAAAATTGCACCGGGCTTGCAAGGGTTAACTTTGACAGGTATGCGAATCATGCAAAAGTTGCGTTTCAGGACACGTTCACATTGCCTAGTGTTGTAAGAGCAATATCTTTTGATTACTATTTTTTATCACGAATTTTCAGGTGATCAATTTCACCCCATTCCACGGAACTCGAGATGTATTTTGTCACTTTATTCTATTAAGTTATTTGTTTTGATGGAATATGAAATTACCATAGTCCTACGCAATGCGGTCATGTCTTAGATACCATCCTCCATTCTATTTTAGCGCATTGCGACTCAAACTAAAGGATTTTCTCATGACAATTTGTCAAATTGGAATGTTTGATTAGAATGTGAGACAGCCGAAATTAATTAACTGCAATAATGTACCGGATTCAAACATATTGTCTCTTGGTGACCAGATACCCAGAAACTGAAAATAGCTGAAACAAATGTAAATTTGTATAATAAGCTTTGCACCTTTCTCGATGAATCCAGATCACCAATTTTCCACATGCATGCATGATCGATACAGTAACACCTAAACGGGGAAATAGTAGTCAAACTACTATTATAAAATCAAAGAGATAAACGTAATGGCTCACGCTATCAATGTTATCCGTAAAGTCAGTTGCACTATACAATCAATTATTCTGAATTTGGGATATTTACCTAACCTACTGATTTTACATCAATCCTAGGTGAATCCAATTTGTCATCATAAAAAAAATCTATTTGTTGACAAAACTCTACAAACGCGCTGATTATTTTGATGAGATGTGATGTACGCAATGCTAATTGATGATGGTAATTAGTGGTACTAAATAAAAACACTGCACCCAAGCCAAGCTACCGAATCCGTAAGCACGTCCTTCAATTTTTTCTACCCAGACGACGAGAGATCGCCCTTATCTGATTGAACACCAATTGAAGGCATCAGTTTGGCTCTTGCCGTGCGCCACTTCACTCGCCGTCGATATCCGATCGTTCGATCGGTGCGGTAAACCGCGGACCGCTTGATCCAAATAAGCCAACAACCCGAAAGACAAAACCAGATGTATGGAAATCGCAGTCAGTGACTCCAAACTAGCTCCCCTCGAACGAGTCACAGTCAGTCAGTCAGTAAGTTAGTAAACCAGCCAAGCCACCAGCCGAGCGTCGTTATTGCCTTTCCTCATATTTCGCACCCGTCCGGTGCCCAAACCAAAACAATCCGTGCGTGTTTTCATGGAACTGACCAGCAGACTAGGGCTGGGATTGGATGGAAGGGCCGGAAGGTGGTGTGAATTGTGAGAAAAGTGCGAGTAACAACCACACGTACAGCTGCAGGCTATCGGAGCAGGTGAAAGAGTGAGAGGTTACGGTTGCTTGCAGCTCGTTAACGGTTATAATCTGGTCTGGTTTAGCCGGTCGACGGTGGTTGGACAAGAAGAAGAAGCAAAGGAGAGGAAGGTGTCAGGGGGCTGATAGATTGTTGCACGCCGCCTTGCCAGCTTAGGAGCGAGCTATCGTCAAACTAACCGAAGCCGAGGCAATTGAACGCGCACAAGAAAGAAAATCTTGCGGCAAGGTCGCGTGCCATAAAAGCAGAAAAACGTGGAAGAAATATGTGCGACCGAATGGAAAGGGAAACCGAGCCAACATGCGATCCAGCTAAATGGATACGGCTGCGGGTCTGAATGCGACCACCAAGTCAAGTTTGTGTTGTCTGGCTGTGTGCGGAGACTAAACAGAGCGGTGGAAGTGGAAGAGGTGGCAACAACCTAGAGGAAATTATGCAACGATGCGATGCGATAGCATAACTCTGCCGGACAGCATCTTCGATGGGGTAGCTTTAGCACTGATTGTACGGTTTATCGTTGGGATTGATTGGCAATCGGAGTACTTGCTTGAACGTTAATAACGTGCTGTGAGGAGATCAGCCGTGTCCGCATTGATTAGTTGAATAAGTCTAAGTTAGGAATTTTTTGGAGTCTGTGTTTCATGATTCATTCTGTTAGCATATGAATTAAGATAAACTTAAAACTACTATCCAAATATCAGATTGAAAAGAAAAAAAATGATTCATATCATTCAATTGATAATGAATGCTAACAAAAATCTTGCACAAGTTCCGTTGGCCGTTTCAAACATCTTGACTTGACAAGTAGCCTGAATATAGTCCCACCAAGCAATGGTTTCAATTGCAAAAAACTGCAACCAAAACGCCGCGTTGAACCGGCACGCTCCAATTACGCAGGTTATGTACCTCTGTCTACCGGAATTTTAATGACCCGTTAAATACTTTGGAGGATTGCGCAGGTCTCTGTTTGAGGATTATTTTTCTTTAGTTTGTAGATTGTGGGTTATTGGAAGATAACAAATTCGAACAACCAACATCCTGTCGAGATACGGTTTGAGCAGTTTGTAAAAACAAACCTTCGGATTGCGTGGATTTTGTTTCAGACTACGGATCACATTCGATCATTTTACTTTACGTTGAGCGGCGAACATTTATCAATTCTGATCCGAAGCGACGCAACCGGTGAATTCGATTTGGTGTAAAAGAGTGTTTGTTTTCGATATATGGTTAGATTTTACTCGCTTTAATATGTGTTCAAGTTCGAAGAATGGGCGTCGAATCAAAATGAGTCAGCACTATTTGAAAACAAAATTCGATACGCTCTCCTGCGCTACGAGTTCTACGGCGCACGGTCGCTTCCTCATCAAGTGCCCCCCGGGTGATCATTATCGGTTTTTTTTTTGTGGTCTACCATCGCCTCTGCAAGGACAACCGCACCGAACGATCCCGAACTGATCGCGGTGATCTTGAATTCGGTAGTAGAAAGTCCAAGTGCACACAAAGTACATTCAATCACATTCATAACCGGTCTCAGTGGAGTTCCTTGAAGTGACGCAGACTTCTAAACAGCAAGAAAAAAAGAAAACGTCTAATTCGTAAACATCAACTTTGCCGCGGCAGCTGTCGTCGGTCCAGGGTTTGAGCGAATGGCTTACCGGTCGTTGTTGTTTTTGAGCTAAAACTGCTCAGTTCAATGTCTGCAAATAGTTCAGCACTCCGAGCGGTCATTGCGCACCAAATGTTTGGTAGTTCTTGCTGTTGCAAATATTCAAGATTTTGATTTGATGGATGAACGACCTCGACGGAGCGACAAAAAGTGGTTTTCTCTGCTTTTTATAACTATTTTAATAAGCATCGGACATAAAATATAGCCTGCGAGAGTAATTGAACCAAACATCCAATGGTTTTCTCACGAGACCGGGTGTGACTTACAGCTAGATCGTTTGCTGGTTATAGACACCTTTGCCCTTGGAGTAAAAAGTTGTTCTGCATTTTTACTATCGTTACAGAAAAAGAATTTTTCCGATTTGATTATTATTTTCTGGAGTTAATTTTCATTGTGGTTGGAAATCACTAAAAAAAACCTTCATCCAACACACCGCGCTTAGTTTAGTCCATGGCAGGTGAAAAAAAGAAGAAGAAGGAGATTTGTTGCTTAACGGTCAGTCAAATGCATTAGCACAATTGAGTGCCGACTATTTGTGCGGTGCAAAACGCGACTGGAAGATGAAAAAAAAAAACCCACAGTATAAATCTGCTAACTGATCTTGACTAGTTGGCGTTCAGGTTGATCGCTGGTACTGACCTAGGGAAGCCGGACGGGGAAAACACACATGCTGTTGTGTGCCGGTCCGCTATGATCGATCGCCACTAAAAGAAACGATGGACTAGCTCGCAGCTTACGCAACTTCGCAACCCGGTTCGGACGTTGGTAATTCAATGTCTTTGCCGCATTTATGAGGCTACCAACCACGGCGTGCGAGATTAGCGCATCAGGCTGTTATGACGTGACAGATACACACACACAAACGGTTCGCAGTTCGAAGCACCGTGACCGATTTTTTGCGTCGGTTTTTTGAAGTAGAATACTTCTCTCAGGAAAGTGAAAAATATGTCCAATTTCAAATGCTAATAAATCGGTTAGTATTCGATGGATTTCCTTCGTTCTTGCAGCAATAGATTGGAAAATCTTTCAAGATTCTTCCCAAAAGAAGATAATTGTAATTTTATCATTCACACTATTGTACTATTGAAAATAGTCAAGCCTTGTCAAAACAAAAAAATCGACCTCTGATTGGTCGTTATATGATTGCTTCCCAAGCACGGTCGACAGAATCATATAGCTTGCAATTTTAAACATGCTATTTGGCCTATAAAAGAGCCTGTTTCAGTCGAAGCCGCTCATACAGTCAGATCATTCCATCATCATTCGCTCTCAGACTGTTGAGAAGTCCAGTTCTATTTCTGAAAAGCCGGATTAGTTAAAAATTTTATTCCGTTTTGTGCGACAGTTCGTCGCTTGCATCGCTGTGTGATGTCAAAGAAAAAGAGAAGAGCAGGCTCGAGCCCTGCGAAACAAAACTTTGCTGCTGAAGTAGGCAGGAAAAAGAAGAAACCAGGCGGAAGCAGTTGCACTTCGAGAAGTGTGGCTGACTGCGACACGGTGACAAACGTTAGCGACGTTGGAGATTTTGGCGGGCCGACTGATGTTCCGGAATCTGCCAGCCCCAATACGGTGAAAGTGAAGCTTCCCCCGCTGGTAGTGAAAAACGTTCCTCTCAACAAGCTCATTAGCGACTTTGCATCGCTGGGCGTAGCAGCTGAATATAAGTTATGCGGCATCGGTACGAAGGTTATGCTCCACACGAAGGTGGATTTTGAGAAGGCCACGAAGTTTTTGAAAAATTCTAAATCTGAGTTCTTCACCCACGACATTCCTGGGGAAAAGCCATTCAAGGTGGTCATCAGAGGCTTGCCAGGTTTCGACCCCAAGCTGATCGGTGCCGAAATCAAGGATCGGTACAAATTGGCCCCAACTGCTGTCTATCCGATCAAACGCAGGAATGAAAATGAAAGGAAATACCCGGACTGCCTCTTTCTGGTTCATCTCCCAAAAGGGATAGTTACACTGAGCGCTTTGCGAGCCATCCGCTCTTTGTTCTCCATTATCATCCGTTGGGAGCCCTATCGAGGAGGCCGTCGAGACGTTACGCAGTGTCAGAGGTGCCTCAACTTCGGTCACGGTACCCGGAACTGCAACATCAAACCGCGTTGCAACATCTGCGCCAAGGACCACTCTACGTCGGATTGCCCTGTGGACGATGCTGGTGCGGTACAGTTTAAGTGTGCTAACTGTGGCGGTGATCACCAAAGCTCTGATCGACAGTGCCCGAAAAGGGAGAGCTTCAAACATATCCGCAAGCAGGCGTCGTCAACCAACCAGCCGAGCAGGAAGAAAGACAAACCACCGGTCTTCAGGGCGGAAGATTTTCCTCCTCTGCGTTCATCCCAGCAAGCAGGGCAACCAAGTACGCGTACGCAACTTGACCTTCCACACTCACCATCCGGCGGGTCAGCCGGTCAACGGTCGCCTCCCCCCCTGGCTACTGGCGTCCACCCACAACAACACCACCGAGCGCTGAGTCCGAGAAGTACTCTGCGGATGAGCTGCTAGAAATTTTTAGCAGCATGACCAATGCCCTTCGTGCGTGTCGCAACAAGCCCGAGCAAATCCATGTGCTCGGTAAATTTATTATCCAATATGGACCCTAAACCCATCTCCATCGTCACCTGGAACGCTTGCTCTGTTAGAGCAAAAAACATTGAGCTTGCTGACTTTCTCCGCAAGTACAACATCGACGTGGATCTACTCACAGAGACTCACCTGAAGTCCGGCGACAGTTTTTGGCTGCCGGATCACAACATCATCCGTCTCGATCGCACCAACTCCAGGGGGGGTGGTATAGCGATCATCGTTAGAAAAGGGATGAAATACAACATCTTGCCGCACATCCACACCGCCATCATCGAAGCCCGAGGAGGTCAAATCAGCTACCGGGTTCATCCGGTTCATCGTCGTCTACTGTCCTCGCCAGTGTAGTATCAGCAACGGTACAGCAATGCAGTTCAAGAACGACCTGGCAACCATCACCAGGACCAACTCCCGCTTCGTCGTTGGGGGAGACCTAAATTCTCGGCACGAGGCTTGGCGAAATTATCGGCAGAATCAGAACGGTCGTCAACTCTTCGAACACTCGCAGCATGGGTTTTATACGGTGCAGTTTCCGGATGAGCCGACTTTCATCTCCCCAGCAGGGAACCCTTCAACCCTGGACTTCTTCCTGGCCAACATCGAGCTCTCCAAACCAGTGGCCCACAACGATCTGAGCTCAGACCACCAACCTGTCGTTGCTGAGGTGGGGATCGGTGTTGCTCCTGCCAGCTGTCTGCGGAAAGATTACCATCATGTCGACTGAGAGCGCTTTGCTCGAATGGTGGACAACAACATCGATGAGGCGCCGCCGCTCGACTGCGTGGAAAACATCGACCAGGCGTTGGAGGGTCTCCAACGAGCCATAAACGTGGCCGACGAGGCGCGTGTGCGACGTGTTCCTGTGAGGGGTAAGTTCCTTGCTATTGATTCCCATACCCGGCTGCTAATTAGACTGCGGAATGTGCGTAGACGCCAGTTCCAGAGGACCAGGGATCTGGACATTAGGCTCAGGGTGACCGATCTGAATAGGCAAATTGCTTCCAGGATGGTCTCACTCCGGAATGAAAATTTCGGACGCCTAGTCCAAAGTTTGGACGACCGCTCCAGACCATTCTGGAAAGTAGCCAAAGTGCTGAAATCGCACCCCAAACCGGTTCCTCCCCTCAGGGTCAGAAAGAGGCTTCTTGTTGCACCGGTCGAGAGAGCAGATGCGGTAGGCGATCACATTGCCTCATCGCATTTGCTTGGCTCGACCATTGCTAGTCCAATGGAAGACCAGGTCGAGCAGTGCGTCCGCGACCTCGAAAACTCCCCCTGTACCGTTCCTCGAGAACATAAAATCACAGCAGAACAGGTTTGCTCAGCGCTGATGAGTACTAAGAACATGAAGGCTCCTGGGTTTGACGGGGTCTTCAATATGGTCTTCTATCTTCAACAGATGCTTGGAATTGCACTACTATCCAAGCATTTGGAAGATAGCCAAGATCATACCGATCCGCAAACCCGGGAAAGATCCGACGTTAGCATCAAGCTACCGTCCGATCAGCCTACTCTCATCGCTGGGCAAACTGTTTGAAAAACTGATCCTCAACCGCATGATGAAGGTGGCTGAGGAAAACAACATCTTACTCCCGGAACAGTTTGGGTTTAGGAAGGGTCACTCAACCACGCACCAGCTGGTGCGGGTGATGAACAACATCAGAAGGGACAGGGCTGTATCCAAGTCCACAGCCATGGCATTGTTGGACGTCGAGAAGGCGTTTGACAATGTCTGGCATGACGGTCTGGTATACAAGCTCTGTGCCTTCAACTTTCCATCATATTTGACGAAAATCATCTGTAGCTACCTTCGGCAGAGGTCGTTCAGGGTATCGCTGAATGGTTGTTTATCAAATACTTTTTCCATTCCAGCAGGGGTCCCGCAGGGCAGTCTGCTGGGCCCTTTGCTATACAACATTTTCACCTCCGACATTCCTTCCCTGGGAGATGGCTGCGTGCTCTTTCTGTTCGCAGATGACACTGCAATTGCCGTCAAGGGAAGAATGCCTCGTGAGATCACCAACAAAATTCAGCGATGCTTAGACGCCTTTGTCGAGTATGCTAACACCTGGAAAATCAAGATCAACGCTTCCAAAACCCAAACAATAATGTTCCTTCATCGACAATCCCCCAAACTGAAGCCCCCTCCATCATGCGTTGTGGTTATGAACGGTACAGGGGTTGAGTGGTCTTCCGAAGTTACCTATCTTGGACTGCTATTCGACGAGAAACTTCTTTTCCGATCGCATGTGGAGAGGACAGTTAAGTGCTCAGCTTTGGTTCGGTCACTATACCCGCTAATTTGTCGCAGATCTCGCCTCTCAAGAACAAACAAACTGGCAGTCTACAAACAAATTATTGCCCCCGCGGTCTTTTACGCAGCTCCGGTGTGGGAGTCATGTGCACAAACTCACAGGAACAAAATCCAGGTGGCACAAAACAGAATATTGCGGATGATTCTCGATTGTCCCTATGATACCAGTGGATACCAGCGATGGCGGAAAGCGGACACAGCTGTGGCGTAGCCAGACTTCCTGAAATCTCGCTCGAACAAAGAAGAGACAGTGTGCTTTGCGCTACAAGTCTCGTTTCTCATTCAGTCGCTACGTGCTGTGTGCAGCGTGCGAGCGAGAAAACTTGGGAATTTTTTGCGACGTACACGAAGATACCTCGTCTCTCAACTTAACGAGTGCGGTGCATGGGCAACTTGAGACAGCTTGCGTGCAAAATCTCGTGAGGTCGTCTCGCGAGCTTGCCTCGCATGTTGCTTCGCGCAAATGGTGCGAGAAGGAAATTAATTTTGCGCAGAAGGATACAGGCAGGGGATTTTATGTTTTTTTATTTACGGTGTTATAGCAGCATGCATCAAAACACTGTTAGAATTATCAATGATATAACCTAGTTCATTTATTTATCAATTCAAAATTCTATGATTAATTCATTCGACTTTTGTTAACATGAATTAAGAATGTTTTGTTACTATACTTATTATGCTAACGGTACGAAAATGAGTAATATTTTTCTTTTCACCGGATGCAGAGTGTGTTACGTTGGTTAACAAAAGTGTTTCTTTCGTAGGTTTAGATATCATTGACTATCTTATGATAGAACTCTGTTTTGTAGTTCTAAGAATAAAAAATGTGATTTGAAATTACAACATAAGTTTTCCGGAGTTAGAAATAGTAAAACCATTAGAATTGTTTATATTTTCTAGTACATGTTGATGTTGGATAGAATTTTCGAATTGAGTACACTAAAGTCGCTTTTTATGCGGGAAATACATGCCGCGTAAAAAACCGCGTAAATTCCGGAATCCGCGTAAAAAAAACCGCGTAAATTCTGCAATCCGAGTGAAGAGGAACCGAAATCCGCACAAAAAAAAATACCGCTTAAATTCCGGAATCCGCGTAAAAAACACCGAATAAATTCCGGAATCCGCGTAAAAAAGCCGCGTTAAAAGTGACCTTAGTGTATAGATATTGCAAATCAGGTTCTGAAGGTTCGTGATAATCTGATCGTAGTTATATAGTTTTGTGAATTCTTCTGATTAATACACCTACAGAAGGGTCTGACGGCATATATCGTATGTAGGTACGTTAGGCAGCCTATACACCAGAGAGACGCAGAGACACTCTCCGTTAAGGCAACTGTCAACATCAAAACGGATAACGGCAATGCAAAATTATACAGCTCCCCCGTTTTGATGTTGACAGTTTCCTTAACGGTGAATGCTTTGTCATTTCTCTAATATACAAGTTCACTTAGGTACAGTACGGGCGTCTCGCTCAGTTCGTAAAGCTATGAGACATCGTCTGGTGCGCCGCAGTCTCTTACCGAAAAAAAAGAAAAGAAACCTCTCGTCGCTTGAGTAAAAAGCGCGTGTACAGGAAGTCTGTGTACACGAGAAAGTCTCACGAGTCACGAGCTGTAGCGCACAAGCTGTATCAAGTATGTACAGTACGGGCGTCTCGCTCAGTTCGTAGTGGGAAAGAGAAGCGAAAGAGCAACCTGCAAATTGCATGTGACGTGTCTCGTCTCGTCGCACATACATGGAAATTCTACGAGCGAGAGAAAGATTTCTCTCGTCGCTTGAAAAAAAAAGCACGTGCACTGGAAGTCTGGGCGTAGCAGTGGATAGCGCACTAGTTGCAGCAGATTCCAGCAATGATAGCGGCTGATGCAGTGAGGCACTTTAGTGAAATGCAGTCTATGAGCGATAGTGGGCACTAGTAAATGCATTCAATGAAAAGTTGACTCATTTTGACAACACGTGAGCCGTCTAGTTTTGAGTGTTAAATCAGCTTTTCACTGTTTGTTTTATCACAAGGAACACTTCATTAGCACTGTCAATGATAACGCAAAGATGTGATCGGTATCTCATCCGATACTAAAATGAACAACAAACTGTCCTTTTCAGGATGAGATAAAAACATGATTGAAGAGTTAATATTTTATAATGAGTTAATTCGGATTTTCAAATTTGTAAAAGTTATAAATTTTACCTTCTCTCCGTGTGTCAGACCGTACTGAATTATCTTTTCGTTCAGTCATGAACACGACAGCCGAAACTTTTACTATCTGCATAAAAATCAATTCTTCGCATAATCAAAATTGAAAAACAAGCCCCAATAATGACAAGCAACTTACTATATTATTGAAAATGGTCAATCCTTGTTGAAGCGCAAAATTTGATTGATAGATTAGTCGTTAACATGATTGCTTCCCAAGCACAGTCGACAAAAACATAGACTTTGGAATTTGAAATGTGCTCTTTGTCAGTATAAGAGTAACGATGGGAAATATCGACTGATGCGGCTATCGATAGTTATCGATGATTTCTTACTCCTATCGATAACTATCGATAAGCTTTTTATCTCTATATAAGAGCCTGTTTCAGTCGAAGCCGCTCATATTAGGGACGAATGACCGTTTGGGGTTGAAGTCCCTTCAAAAGAAATCAATCAATCAATCGAAGCCGCTCATAATAGTTCTAGACAGCGACAACAGCAGTCGTCCTCCCTTAGCAGCAGCACCAGCGATAGCGGATAGCGGCCACAGCTGTGCCGTAGGAATGGATAGCGCACTATTTTCAGCGGATCCCAGCAACGATAGCAGCTGGGCCAGCTGATGCATGGACAGCGGATACCAAATGGCAGCGTATAGCGGCCACAACTGTGGCATGGATATGGATAGCGCACTAGTTGCAGCGGATCTCAGCATCGATAGCGGCTGATGCACTGAGGCACTTTTGTGAAATGCAGTCTCTGTGCGGTAGTGGGCACTAGTAAATGCATTCAATGAAAAGTTGACTCATTTTGACAACACGTGATCCGTCTAGTTTTGAGTGTTATATCAGCATTTCACTGTTTACTTTATCACAACGAATGCTTTGTTCGCACTATCAGTGATAACGCAAAGATGTAATCGGCATCTTATCCGATACTAAATTGAACAACAAATTGTCCTTTTCAGGATAAAAAAAACTTGATTGAAGAGCTAATATTTTATAATGAGTTAATTTACATTTTTAAATTTGTAAAAGTTATAAATTTTACTTTATTTCCGTGTCTCAGAACGTACTGAATAATCTTTTTCATCAGTCATGAGCACGACATCCGAAAAAATTTCATCTCAAAACTTAAAAATTGTCAAGCCCCAACCATGACAAGCAACTTACTATACTATTGAAAATTGTCAATCCTTGTTGAAGCGCAAAATTTGATTGATCTGATTAGTCAACGTTTATTTACTAGAAAAAATGACTGACACGCAAGGTTATCTTGCTTGTAAAAGTATTCTACTTCAACCTTGCGGTCGTGGCTTTGCACACAACCCTCCTGTTTTTTTTTGTCCAACCATTCGGTTCGAGGTTCGTGGAAAGCGACGAAGTTAAGGTACAAGCTTAGAACTTATTTCAATCTCACTCAACATGAAATGAAGGGATATTGCTTTAAACAGCCTATGGTTGTAAATTTTGAAGGACGTCAGCTGCTTGAAAACATAAGATTTTAAAATTGAGATAACTAATAAATTGATTGTTGGATGCGCAATTACATGCACCACTGGATAACAAAATGTTTGGAATTATCGAAGCGGCAATCACGGGTGTTGAGTAGAACTGCGAGGTTCGTACCGCTGGATTACATTAATCGGCGAACAAAGCAACTGGCACCTTTATCTAATGCGCATGCGCAGCTCGAAGCCTGTTTATCTCCATCTCATGGCTAGTGGGTAGATCGCATACCGTAGCCGCTGCTGTAACGTTTGCTCCAGTTGGAACCACTAAACCAAGGCCAAACACTCGCAGGAGTTTACCGAACCGGTTACGCTCCGGGTTACTACCAGCTTTGGATCCATCGCTGCGTTGGAGTAGGTCTTACAATTAGAAAATCGAAGCGGAAAACTATTTCTCTCGCCTTTCGTGTCTTTGGAATTAGTGTGAAAGGGTCCAAATGCCGCTAACGCCGATATATTTGCATTGTTTTTATGTCCAAGGTTATTATAGTTTACAAAGGGGGGCAAAGAATAAAAAAAAAAACCGAGAAGAAAAAAACCATGACAGCCTCACTGTCACTAGTCTTTTTTACAACCCCAGTTGCCATTTTGAATCTTTTCCGAAACACCACGTTATTTCCAGAGAATTATTCTGCAGTTAGTGATGGATCAAAGTTGATATGAAATAGTCTATCGTAATCGTAATCATTCACAAAATTCGCAATCACTCCAGAATTCAACAGTGTACGTGTAGTAACAAACAGCTCTATGTAGTTCTACATCAACCTTAACCATCAATTTAAGAAGTTATTTCCAACGCTCATTTTCAAACGCATTTCTCTCAAAATTTTTAATTCTGAGTTGTGCCAAGTGTTGCACGGAACCGACGATTTCACTTTTAGTTCTAGCGTAAAACACGAATATGAATCAATCTTTTATTTGATTAATTATTTTTAGAAAATTGCTTTCTGTGTCACCACCTCCTAGTATGATAATTTAATTGAGTGCGGCTACTGTTGCAGTTACCACTACCGCTGTTGCTACTATATTGGAACCGTCCTTTCCACCATCCAATCGTAAAATGACTGGTTTGAGCAAAGACAGGTTCCTATATAGTCCAAAAAGTGCATTCTCGGTTAACTAGGTATAACATTCTGTCGACCGTGTTAGGGACAGCAAGTATTGGGTGACTAATCAGAGGTCGAAATCTGCGGTTCAACAAGGCTAGACAATTTTCTATATGTAGTGCAATATATCGAATAATTGAATCACAATTTTCTGCACTAGTGACTGCACAAAACAAACGGGCAACCAATCTAATCCATTTTCGATTTGGATTGAACTTTGCAAAATGTTTCTATGAACAAAACATGCCATTTGAGCTATTGGTTATTATTTTGACGTAGGACTAAACAATATCGCACGCTTAGCTTTAGGGCTAATAGCGGTCTCGATCAACTAGATTAGTTGAGAGAATTCGTTATCGATATTGTTTTTGGCACATTTTGCATGTGTAGAATAAGTACAATGATACACCGTGCCCCAGTGCTGAGTCGAGAAAATTTCCAGCTCGAAAAGATCCTCGACTCGATCGAGAATCGAACCCGATTTTAAAACCGTGTGGGAGAGCTATCCGGCCGATATCGCTAACCACAGAACCACGGGGACCACGTCTACGTCTTTATATAAGGGTCAATTTTAAAATTTCTCGCGCATCTTGTGGAACGTTTTATATGTAACATCTCAACCATATATAGCGTTGTAAAAATCGACACATATGTTTATACATCATTTGATTCCTGTAATATTTACTATTATCATGAACAATACGACATAATATGCTAAAATACTCAAACAACCGTCAACAAGTCCAAAATTAATTCGAAATCAATATCATTCTACCACCCACGTGCACGCTTACCATGCACAGATATCGCCAAAATGCCATTACACCTCGCATCTTCATCGCTACCACGTGATTAGTCGTTTCATCAATCATCCAACTGTTCCCGTGGAAGAGGTGGTCTCATTTCCATGCACAAAACCAACACAGGCATGTGGCTCGCATTCCTTTTCCAATCTGGCTCCCGAAACAGAAGCCAATGTCTCAGTTATTGGAAATGCACGTAGTCCTATGTCCGTGTCTTGGTTTCCTGCCTCCTACTATTTGAATTACGACTCATTTTTGAGAAAATGCTTTGTATAAAAGGTATTGATGATTATAAATATTTTGGATGAAAACGGTTTGTTTGATCGGTATGATGTGTTCCGAATTAGTTTTAGATTTTGACTTCTGAACTTCTTTTTTTTTGTATTTTGACTTATGAAAACAAACATACAAATTAAAGATAATTGTCTGAATCAGCTCAATTTTTAAAAATCTATTTTTTTCTATGGATGGATAGACAAAAGATAAGCTAAACATCGATGGCTATTCGATTATGGAGAGAAAAAAACAAGTTGAAAATTTTGGATTGGTATAACGTCTTCAGCAAAATTGCAAACAATCTGTTTATCCTTCCAGAAAAAAATTACTATATGAATAATTGTCTCAAAATGGAATCTTTTTTAGAAAATAAACTCAAAAATAATTACCTATCATGTCTCTGGAAAAATCATTATTTAACTCTCCAAGTAAATTTGGCAGTTATCATGTGTAACTTTTTTTTGAAAGGAAATCAGATTCATTAAACATGAGTTTTAATGTAAATAACAATTTAAATTTTTGTGCGTGTGTGTGTGTTTTTTTTTTCAAACAAAATATTTGTGTCTAACAAAGGCTGTACGAAATTTCGCGAAATTTTTCTCGAAATTCATCAAAAAATGACTGAAATTTATAAATTTTGAGTAAATTTTTTCGTTGATTCCTATTTAAAAAGGAAGGCTAAGACATATTTTAAGTTTAATTAAATGGATTCTTTTAAATAAATTTCGGAAATTATGAAAAATATAGTAAAAACCAGATTTTTAAATTTTATAAGACCTAAAGCTTTGAAGCATTTCCGAAGAGTTTATAATAACAGTAAAATTGGTTCAGGAATCATAAGTTGTTACTGTTTATTAAAAAAATGTGTGCTCAATTTCGATAATTTTCGTTCAATCTCGTAAATCTCGAGATTACGCGAAATTTCGCACACCCTTACAGTGTATATTTTTTCTGGATGGACAAAACTAATATCCACACAAATCGAAAGAAACCCATTTAAAACTAGCCGACTTGAAATCAGCATTTGAAATCGAACATATTTTTCTCTTTTTCGTATTCAGGTTTTCATTTTACATTTTACATTTTACATTGTAGCCGAATTCTAGCAGTTCGACGTAGTTCTGCGTCAAAAGAACTGAGAATTAACACGTGCTGTATAGGAGCATACATAACTTTTTTCAATATTCTCCAACCCCCCCCCCCCCCCCCGCTTAGCAATTAGACGTAGCATTAGATGACACACACCCCTCTTCCCGTTCTAAAAAAGAAGTACAAGAAACAAGCTGTAACATTTGGTTTAAAATTAGTTTATTTGACACGGCACGATACATTCTCTGTTTTACTGAGCCAAGTACAATTCGTATTAATTCTACGTTAGCAGGGAAAAGAGGGAGGCCTTTTTTTTATTCTCGCGGCCGACTACGAGCTAGTGGGGATTTAAGGTGAGAGGAGGGGAGATACAATTCTTGCTTAAAACTAATTAAGATATACGATCTATTTGTGTTTCGACTGGTGTACTTTTTTGTTTGTTAAACATAGATTTAGGCTCTTCGTTTTCGTGTCTCCAGCGTCGTATACGGGTATTCTGACAAATAGACAAAAGAATATTAAATTTTAATGTCAGTCTTTTTCAAATAACAGTACAGTTCGGTTGTTTTTCTCGGGCCCGGAGGGAATCTATAAGCTCGGACCTAACATCACAGAATTCGGCACACGACCAAACAACATGCTCGATGTCATGGTAGCCATCGCCACAAACGCAGTGTTTACTGTCCCTATACGAAAGAGATGCGTGTTTAACGTGTAGTGATTGGACATAAGGCTGGACATCACGCGAATGAAGTCCCGACCGACATCCAACCCCTTGAACCATGCTTTCGTCGATACCTTAGGAAAAATGGAATGTAGCCACCGTCCCAGTTCATCTGAGTTCCATGATGATTGCCAACTGTTGAGTGTTCTCTGACGCAAAATGCTATAAAATTCATCATAAGCAATTGGTCTTTCATAAATATCGCCATCAATAGCACACACCTTAGCTAAAGAGTCAGCCTTTTTATTACCCGGAATCGAGCAATGAGAAGGGACTCACGCTAAGGTAACCCGGTAATTTTTATCTGTTAAAGCACTTAAAAACCGCCGTATTTTCCCCAGGAAATACGGGGTGTGCTTCACAGGCTTCATCGATCGCAGAGCCTCAATGGCACTGAGACTATCTGTGAAGATGAAGTAGTGGCCTATGGGTAGGGTTTCGATGATTCCAAGAGAGTACTGAATAGCAGCAAGTTCTGCGACGTGCACGGAAGCAGGAGCATCGAGTATGTAGGAGGCGGTAGAATTTTCGTGGAAAACACCGAAGCCAGTGGACTCATCTAGATTAGATCCGTCAGTGTAAAACCTTTTATCATAACTAACATGTTTAAACTTATTGGAAAAAAATCTTAGGGATCTCTTGGGGTCGCAATTGATCCGGGATACCAGAAATGTCTTGTTTCATGGTGGTGTCGAAGAATATAGCATTATTGGAAGTATCTAAAAGTGCGACATTGGAGGAATCGTATGAAGAAGGATTATCTTGAGCCATATAGTCAAAATATAAAGTCATAAATCTGGATTGAGATTGAAGGTGCATCGAATTAGCAACCGGTAAGAGAGATTCCAAAAACGATGTTTCAACGGAAGAATACCCGCTAACACTTCAAGACTCATCGTATGGGTCGACTGCACGCAACCCAAGGCAATACGCAAACAACGATATTGTATTCTCTCTAATTTTATAATGTGCGTGTTCGCGGCGGAGCAAAATCAGAAACAGCCGTACTCAAGAACTGACAATATCGTTGTTTGGTATAACCTTAGAAGGTCTCCTGCGTGAGCACCCCACCAAGTTCCGGTAATCGTACGAAGAAAATTAATCCTTTGTTGGCATTTTTGTGTCAGATACCTAATATGACAAGCCCAGGTGCATTTAGAGTCGAACCAGACCCCGAGATATTTAGCGACTAAAACCTGAGAGATCGTTTTACCCGTTAGTAGGAGCTGCAGCTGAGCTGGGTTATGCTTCCTAGAAAAAACGACCAGCTCAGTTTTCTCCGGAGAGAATTCGATACCCAGCTTAAGAGCCCATTCAGACAAATTGTCTAAGGTATCTTGCAATGGTCCTTGCAGATCGCTAGCCTCGCTACCAGTAATGGATACAACGCTATCGTCTGCAAGTTGCCTTAGCGTGCATGAATTTGCAAGACATTCATCGATGTCATTGACGTAAAAATTATATAAGAGAGGACTTAAACATGAGCCCTGGGGAAGGTCCATGTAAC
The DNA here is from genome assembly GCF_029784165.1 of Wyeomyia smithii. Lineage (NCBI taxonomy): Eukaryota > Metazoa > Arthropoda > Insecta > Diptera > Culicidae > Wyeomyia > Wyeomyia smithii. Next base: position 7,622,627 of record NC_073696.1, read on the forward strand.
TAATTCGGGAAGTTGTCGAATCGCCATGTGAGAAATACATCTGCTTTTCTGACAACAAATTGAGCAAAAAGTTATTCAAATTTGGTGAAAGTCCCTGCGAATGAAGTTTCGCGCTCAAAACTTCTACAGAGACAGAGTCAAAAGCCCCTCAATATCCAAGAACGCAGAAGCCATTTGCTCTTTCCGAGCAAATGCGACTTGAATTTCAGTAGAAAGCAACGCTAGGCAATCGTTCGTCCCTTTGCCCCGGCGAAAGCCAAATTGAGAAAGCAACCCGTTTGTTTCGACCCATTTGTCTAACCGTAAGAGGATCATTTTCTCCATTCATTTCCGGAGGCAAGAGAGCATCGCAATCGGCCTATATGAATTGTGATCAGAGCCTTATTGTTGCACGACAGGAGAGCCATTGAAAATTCCAACATCGAAAATGGAAGCTCTTCCGTAGTTACTAAAAACGCGTCGCGAAAGGTTTTCTGTTCCGGTACAGAGTCCGGACAGACCTTTTTGGCAAAATCGAGTATCCAGCGATCTGAATTCTCCTCACTCTCATTCGAAACGTCACGGTTCCGCATGCGCCTGGCGGTATCCCAAAGAGTGCTTATCGCTGTTTCCCTCGACAACGCGTTTACGAACCGCCGCCAGTACCCGCGTTTTTTCGCCTTTACTAAGCTCTTCATCTGCCTGCCCAGCGCCTCGTACTTTCGTAGTAGGTTGACAGTGCCGTACTCCCGGTAGTCCTTATACGCCGCGGACCTTCGCGCGTACAGCTCAGAGCACTCTTTGTCCCACCATTTGTTGGGAGGGCGCTATCTAATCGTTACCCCGGGTATCGGTTTCGTCTGAGCTTGCGTCGCGGCGTCGATTATCAAGCCAGCTAAGAACGCGTATTCTTCCCCCGGAGGAAGTTCCTCGTGAGTCTCGATAGATTCCGCTGTAATAGACTCATAACGCTTCCAATCAATATTACGTGTAAGGTCGTAGGAAATATTGATTGGGTTCGGGGGAGTTGAACCATTAGCAATTGATATAACGATTGGAAGATGATCACTACCGTGGGGGTCGTTGATTACTTTCCACTGGCAATCTAACGCTAGTGATGTCGAGCAGAGGGATAGGTCAAGCACGCTTTCACGTGCTGGAGGATTAGGTACACGTGTCGCTTCCCCAGTATTCAAAAGTGTCGTATTGAAGTCGTCGATCAAGTTACAAATTAAAGATGATCGGTTGTCGTCGTACAGCGACCCCCATAGCGAACAGTGAGAGTTAAAATCTCCCAAAATCAAAAAAGGTGCGGGAAGCAATTCTGCTATATCAAGGAGTTCTGTTCAATCCGCGCGGATGGGGGAATATATAACGAAACAAGGCAAAGGTCTTTTCCATTCATATTCGTTTGAATGGCAACAACTTCAATATTCGAGATCGAGGGGAGGTCGATTCTGAAAAAAGAATAGCACTTTTTGATCCCTAAAAGTACCCCTCCACCGTGTGAGTCTCGATCTCGACGAATGATGTTAAAATCGTGGAAATTAAGTTGGTCATTTGAGAAAAGTTTCACAGAGCGCGAACGCATCACAATTGTATGTGTTTATCAAATGTGAAAATAAATCAAATTTGGGGATGATACTTCTGCAGTTCCACTGTAACACAGTGACAAAATTCCTAACCTCTTTCGACGTATTAGTCATCGAAAGATACGATAGCTGAAATGAGGGGCCAAGTTGCTGTGAGTTGCTTCAAAAAGGTTTTCACTGTAGGGAGAAGGTTAAGAAGAATGTTTTGAAGGGGATCTGGTATGTTGAATGTTTTAAATATCCAGTCCACAATATCAGAGAATTTTATGAACCCTGTTTTTTTTATGTCTTCTGATCGAGAAATGGGTGCACGAGGGGTTTTTGGTGCCCCAGGAAGCGGTAGGTACTCCTGGTTTGATTTGAAATTAAAACCGGGGGGTACTTGCTTCGGTTTTTCTTCACCGCTTCCTTTTTGTGTTGTCTTATTGGTCATTCCGCTAGGGGTTATCTTACGACCTTTGTGAGAAAGATTAGGAGAGTTGAGCATTCTCCTCTTCCTAGATCCCTCTGGCAAGTTATAGGAACACCCTTCGACGGGATCGTCAGATGTACCCTCATCAGTTGGCAAGAAGGAAAAGATGTTTCCTGTCGAGGGTGGCTCAGCCCTCTTAAGCATTTCTGCAAAAGAGCGCTTTGATCGTTCCTTAAGGGAACGCTTAATTTTTTCCTCGCGCTGTTTGTACGCGGGACATGCCGGAAGGTCATGCCGAGTTCCCTCGCAATAAAGACACTTTTCAGAATTCCCACTGCAAGCGTTCTCAGCATGATTGCCTCCGCACTTGCTACAGCGTGCCTTGTTGCAGCAGTAGGTGGCTGTGTGACCTAACTGCTTACAGTTTTGGCAATGCATGACCCGCGGTACGAACAGGCGTACAGGTAGACGAACCCTGTCCAAGCGGACGTAGTTCGGCAGCGCGGATCCGGCGAGTGTTACTCGGAAGGAATCCGACGCGAGGAATTTCTTCTTCCCTTCTTCGATGGATACTGAATGCAATTGCTTGCAATCCAGTATCTTTACACTTTGCATCAAGGGGTTTTTAAAACAGCCAACTCCATGACGCAAAATGTCATCGACAGTGAGATTCCCCTCGGTAACCACACCGTCGATTTCTACATCCTTCGCAGGGATGTACACGCGATACTCTCTCGTGAAGAGCTCGTAGCCAGCAATTTCGTTTGCTTGCTTCAAGCTACTCACGACAACTCGCAGTTTGTTCGGCCTCACCTTCGTAATCTCGGTTACGGCCGAAAAATGTTTTGCCAGGCCTTTGCCAATTTGAATAATATTCAATGGCTTCTTTATGGGCCGGAAAAAAATAACGTAGGGATCGCCAGCGGCATCTGGGTAAGCTTTTACCCGTACTTCCGGTTCTCTTGGTACAGGACTTGGCAAAGGGGATGGCACAGGGGAAGGTAGGGTTGAGCTGATGGGAGAAATTTCAATTTCTTCCCCGTTTGTTTCCACATCCAGGAAAAGTGGCACCTGCATGTCGTCCATTTTGCGGGAGCGTTACGCTCTACCGCACACAAACGATAAATATTCGAATATGGGGGGGAGGGGGTTCAAGTAGAGGATATTAAATTTTAAAAACAATTTTTCAATCTACAATGGATCAAATAAAAAAAGACAGTAATACTAATACTAATAACAATAGTAATAAAGGGTAAAAGGTTTGATGAAGGGTGTTAGTCGAGCGGATGGTAGGGGGGCCATTGGAGGAGGTCTTGGAGAGGCTCTTTGTATCCGGCCCCAGATACACTTGGATGTCACCTCTTTAATTAGAGCTCGGAGCTTGAGTATTTCGAAACGTTGCCGCATTTCGTTAACTACGGTTTCTCGATTAGCGTGTCGAAATTGGCGATGGTCCACAAGTCCACAAGCAAAAATACTTTTGAATGTCTCCTTGGAAGAATGATTGGAAATTTAGTATCAAAGGAGATGAATGGAACGACATCTATTCTACCGCGTTTACGCAACACACCATTTTCGTCGAGGAATGGCCATGTTTTGTAGATCGTGCTTGATTTTGGCACGACTGCGTGTCGTGAATCTGGCGGCCCTTGAGTTGTTTTGAGGATGGAAATCTCTAAAGGGAAGGATTCTGCTTGCACAATTTTTCACAATATTTGCTCTGCTTCTTTAAGCTCTTCTTGTTGAAGCACGCCAAGTTCTAGAGGCATACTATTTCGTTTTCGACGAAGATTTTTAATGAATCGGATAGCGTAGGCCACAGTTCGATTGAGTTCCACCCAGCAACTGAAGCTGCTCACTTTAAGTGATGGTGCCGCAGGTGTGTGTACAAACGATGAGCATACTTCCACTAGCGTAGTTGTAAATCGCCTCTGCTCAGGCCAATAGTTTGCTGCTTCATGAAGGAAGTTGGGACCACGAAACCACGGGCTGTCGGAGCGAAAGTTTGGCTCGGATTTCCTTCGTTGGCTGTGTTGAGCTTAGTAGGGACCCACTTCCATTCATGTTGTTCACTTGTCATAAGGATTTCTCCAATTCGAACAGCCACAAATTTTGGATACCGACGATGTTCCGATTGGATCCAGGCTAATACGGTGGTCGAATCGCTCCAAAGGTAACGTCGCGAAAAAGTCAGGGTGTGGGAACTAATAACGGTGTTCATGAGACGCACCCCTAGCACTGCTGCCTTCAACTCGAGTTTTGGTATAGAGAGGGTTATGAGCGGGGCAACTTTTGTCTTAGAGGCCACTAACGAAACCTCAACATTTCCGTTTATTTCCAGTCGGAAATAGATAACGCAGCAGTACGCCATTTCGCTGGCATCCACAAAAACATGAAGCTGTAAATTTTGATTTTCTTTCGAAGAAGTGCGAAAATAACAACGTGGGATCCGGATTGTGTTCAGTAGAGAAAAAAAACTGGTCCAACGTTCCGAAAGTTTCAACTAGATGATGTTCCGAATCATTCGATCACGATTTTTCGAGATTCGACCACTGTTCACTGTGAGATTAACAAATAAATCTTTCCACCAATTGTAAATGTCTTGTCTGTCTGTCTGTCTGTCTGTCTGTCTGTCTGTCTGTCTGTCTGTCTGTCTGTCTGTCTGTCTGTCTGTCTGTCTGTCTGTCTGTCTGTCTGTCTGTCTGTCTGTCTGTCTGTCTGTCTGTCTGTCTGTCTGTCTGTCTGTCTGTCTGTCTGTCTGTCTGTCTGTCTGTCTGTCTGTCTGTCTGTCTGTCTGTCTGTCTGTCTGTCTGTCTGTCTGTCTGTCTGTCTGTCTGTCTGTCTGTCTGTCTGTCTGTCTGTCTGTCTGTCTGTCTGTCTGTCTGTCTGTCTGTCTGTCTGTCTGTCTGTCTGTCTGTCTGTCTGTCTGTCTGTCTGTCTGTCTGTCTGTCTGTCTGTCTGTCTGTCTGTCTGTCTGTCTGTCTGTCTGTCTGTCTGTCTGTCTGTCTGTCTGTCTGTCTGTCTGTCTGTCTGTCTGTCTGTCTGTCTGTCTGTCTGTCTGTCTGTCTGTCTGTCTGTCTGTCTGTCTGTCTGTCTGTCTGTCTGTCTGTCTGTCTGTCTGTCTGTCTGTCTGTCTGTCTGTCGAACTCTATTATATATTGTCTCCGATTTTTTGCACTATATATATTCGAATTTTATATATAATCGAATCAGAGAGAATAAACGTTTTATATTTATTTTTACCTTTGTTATACTAAACAAAGGTTATAAAATCGGTTGAAAAACGCAAAATAGATTCTTGATCCGGAGGGCCGAACTGTATATACCATTCGACTCAGCTCGACGAACTGAGGAATGTCTGTTCGTGTGTATGTGTGTGTATGTGTGTGTGTATGTATGTTGTCTGTATGTATGTGCCGCAAAATTCTAACGCACCTTTCTTACAGAACGCAATATCCGATTTTAATGATCTTATACGCAAACGAAAACCTCTGTGCTCCCCCAGAATGCTACCGAGTGGATTTTTGATTAGTGGCTTAGATTTTAAAATATTGATCAAAGAGTATTTTTTATATAACAAATTTAACTTTTAAGGCAAAATTAATGGCACGGAGAACCATGTGTTGTATACCAATTTACTTAAATCGACGAATTGAACAATTTATGTGTGTATGTGTGTGTGTGTGCCACTACGTATGTATGTGTAAATATGTTGTTTATACGTGTAGTATACCAAAATCGATCCAAAAAAAAATAACAAAAAAAAACACTCTTTTTACAGAACGCTTATTCCGATTTTGATGTTCGCATGCTTCAAATGAAAGCCCCAGAGATCTTTGAAAATCATACTGAGTGCGATCTTTTATTGGTTGCTTGAACTGTAGAGTTTTGACCAAAGTATGTTTTAGACATGGGATCAGGCTTATAAACGGTCACCATTTTCATTCGATCTCGCTTCCTTAGCGTGCGTCATAGTCGGCTTTCGCTCGTAAATGTAAAACAACCAAACCATCGCTGCTCAGCTCACAGAAAGAAAAGGATGCTCAAACGACACTCGCGTATCAAAAGAGGCACACTGTCAATCGTTAAGCGATGTTATTTCGGCCTATTTCTGTCTACTTCGTTCATTTATGTTGAGAAATATTATCACAAGATCAATGATATAAATAATTTCCAGAATACACGCACTCAACGTGCGTAATTCTCATTACCCGAAAAAATGTCAAAATACGTTTGAGGAAAATAACGTCGTGTTGGCGATACTCATTTGACATGTTTGTTTAAGAATGTATTCAGACAGCGAGCCTTGGTAGCGTCAGAGGAAGAAGAAGACGATTATCGCAGTAAAAAGTGGTTCTACCGTGACCATTTCGAAGCCTGCATGGGATATTTTACTTTCTGGATCATTTTTGTCTCTCACTGCTCTTTTCTCTTCTCTATCCCTCTTTTTTCGTATCGCTATTTATTTCTTAAAGGAAATCAACAATCATGGACAACTTTTCATAATCTTTACACTTTTCGTAGTGCGTCTTAACTGGTGTAAATAAATTACCCTTTAGCTTTTTCTTGAAAATTTGAACCAGATTTTAGAAAAACCTGGAATGCTTACTTAGCTCTTTTTCTTCCGAAGCTCCCGTCCTCACTTCTTATAAAATATATACTAAATTGTACGTTGAACCTAGATTTGCGAATAGTAAGAAACATTTACAGCTTTCGGGAGCCATGCATTGTAGCAAAATCTGATCCCACAGTGTGCACATGTAACACAATTTAAGATGCAGATATTTTGAAAAGCTTTGCCAAAGATGTACAGACCTATTTATGTACGAATGTGTTAGTGCCATCCGTTGAGAAAAACACAAATAAATCGCAGTTTTGTTTGCAATGCTACGTTTTGAACAGCTGGAAAATTTTTCAGTTGAATACTTATTTCATGTATTAAATTTGTGACCAGGAATCTAAAGTAGCTGTAAATCGTGAGCTGAACTTATGATGGTATACGATTTGTAAGTGACTGGCCAAATATGTATAAAGTAATAGTTAGTATAACAAAGGTTTCTACACCACTAGGTGGATTAATTTAGGTTTTTTAATAATGATTTGTTGTTTCGCGGCTCTCGGAATTTACGCGGTATTTTTTTTTTTTGCGCGGATTTTGGTTTCTCTTCACTCGGATTGCAAAATTAACGCGTTTTTTTTTACGCGCATTCCGGAATTTACACGTTTTTTTTTAACGCGACACGTACCCCCCGCGTAAAAAGCGACTTTAGTGTATTTGTAGATTTGTCAACTGGTTTGTATTTAACTTCTCAAATTTTAAAAAATTGAATTGTTTTATTTTTTTCATTTTTTTTTTATTTTTGAAATTATTTTTATTCAGGTATTTTTATTTAGGTATTTTAAGTTTTTTTATTTTTAAACTTTTTTAAACAATTTTCAAAATTTATTTTTCTTTAAATTTTTTTTCTTCGTTTTTTCCTTCCTATCAAGTGTTACGTATTTTGTAGATATTCTCTTACAATATATGAGCTGTAGATAAGTTATATTTGAAATTAAAAAAAAAATTTGCCTTTTTATATAATCGAGTTCAAAATTATTTATAATTGAATCATATATAATCGAGTCAATATATAATGGAGTCTCTATATAACCGAGTCCGACCTGTACTATAGTTATGTTCATTATAGATAACAGATTATTTATGAAGTAAGGTACACTTTTTAGTTGGTACACAGTAAACATTCTGAACATTACACGTCACGTAAAATATTTTCTCAAATAAGTTTCAGTTGCCTCTGACGTTAACTACGATTTTGTATGAAAATTATGTGCAATATCATTAAGATTTGCATGGAATATTCTGGAGTTTTCTATCATAAGCGATGGAGGCAATTCCTTATATGATATTCGATATAAAATATTCTTACTGTGTAATGCACTGCTGCTATTTTGTTTTATATTAACTGTCAAACAAAAACGCCATATTTTGTTTAAAAAGAAGTTGATTTCATCTACCAATCTACCGGTGCAAAACGCCCCAGGTGCAGTATGATATGCCCCATGCAAAAGCTTCATATGCCCCTACTGTAGCTCAACACGCAAAATGAAACAGCACTTGAAGTCTCAGAAGTAAACGCTAAAGCAATGAAACATATCAGCCTGACTAAGGGTGGGGCATGTCGCCCGGTGCTGTAGTGTTGCAGAAAACATTCACAAATATTCACGCAAATTATACAATTCTTACCGTTTCAAGTAAAGAAAATGCTGCTCATAGATTCACTTGAGATGTATAAGGGAAAATACCAGCAAATAAACTCTATAAACTAGTGAAAACCCCTTACGGAAATGTCGCAAAAAATTAGATTTGAAGCAGCCTCAATCAAAATTTATTTTTGTTTATTTTTTTTGCTAGTGAGTCCGAATAGTCTCATATCATATTTTTTGTATGTTTCCCAATAAATAGACTGAGGCGTTTTACCTCATTGACTTAATGAGGATGGGGATGGGGGAGCAATGATTTCAAAGCCGCTGAAATTCAGTATGTACAAGCTAAAGTACCTGAATTATATCTATGTCATTAGCGTAGCTAAAAATAGGAGAGAATTTGTCATAATTATTTGTTAAAGTCCTATATAAACACCTTACTTGGTTCCAGTACCCCAATCTGTGTACGTGGGTTCTCGAGTATGTTTCTGTGGGATTTATTTGCTTTATTGTTTCTTCTGAGCAATTCCACGAAAAAATGTTCCACTGTTATATTTTGCAATTGTCATTTATAATTTGGTTGATAGATGCTTAGATGCTTCAATGGGCAAGATATTCCAATGACTACATATCATAACTTACCAAAATTAGTTAACTGAACTTTGAAAAGAAATAAAAATTCGGCAAAAAAAGCTAAATATGTAACATCTGGTGATTAAATTTTATCGAAACCGCGGGACATTTCAAAGACGTATTTGTAAATCCATGAATTATGTAACGCTAAAACCTCATCTTTTTGACCCCCACTCCGCATATATAACAAAACGTAATGTCGTCGAAAGCGACCTCATAAAAATTACGTAACGCAGTAGCAGAATGTGTCTAATGAAAATGCTCGTTTTTGGAGTAAAATTATAGCCTTCCCGGATATTTAGTGTTATGTAATGCTGATCTTACATCCTCTCTCCCCATGAAACCATAACGGTCAACTTTTTCCTAGATTACTGCTTTAGCTCTTTCTGGCCAAAACGAATAAACTTAGTATCAGAGCGCTCCGTCAAGTTTCTGAAAAATTTTGGCTATTGTTATTTTCCCGAAAGTATTGGTTAATGTTTTGATAGGGTTGGAATACATTAGATATGACATGGTAATGTTAATGTTTGTTTGAAATTATTTTTGTATTTATTCAATTTAAAATTCCATTATTCGTAAAGGTTGTATTTTATGAATCTTATAATAATAATACGTTCGAACAAACTGAGGTGCGAAGGTTTTGGTCTGGAAAGGTCTGAAAATTTGAAGGTCTTGTGAAAATTTTTCTTGCTTACTTAAAACTTACTTAATGACTTCTAAATTTGCAGCGAGCAATCGGATGCTCGCCTAAATCAGGTGATTTTTCAGATTTTCTCCTTTTCTTTTCTAGGCTTCAAATTTGGTTGACTTAAATATGTGATTTAGGTGTAAAACAAACTGGTAAAAACTGTAAAAGCAACTTGCTGGCAAACATCGGTTCAACCAACAAACAAACACAAACACAAAACCGACCACCAGTCGGGCACGATCGCCTGGATAGCAGATTTTCAAAATCCGACACACAGTTCAAAATTTTTCCTATCCACTATCAAACGAGAGCTTTTTTTTTCTCTTTTTACCGGTCGCTTTTTTATTCCGCACCCGTCACGCAGTCGCGCTCAGTTTAGTCGCAGATTTCGACCATGTTAGTCGCACTTTTAGTTGCCCTGTCAAACTACTAGCGAAACCGCAGCAGCAGCTTAGGACGGGGAAAAATCCGAGGGGCCTCTTGGCACACTATTCACCGGTTAGTAGCTTGGTAGCTGGAAAGAAGTAGTCACCTTTTAGATCTTCGAAGGCCAACCGCACCGACACCGACATTGTATGCAGTTTTCCATACGTGTTTCCGAGTGTGAGCGTTTTGGGACGGAGAGATCCAACCGCGGACAGCAACCCCCCATTCGCTGTCGTATTGCACAGGGTTAATAAAGTGAGAGCGAAAAATCTACCCCCAAAACGGCGGAGGCAGAACTATTTAACTAGCAGCTAGCAGTGAACGTGAGCTTTTTTTCGCTCGAAGGAGAACTTGGAGAGCAAACGGAGAGCCCGAGAGCTTTTATAAAGTGCGATGTTGTTTTTATTTGTACGTTAATTTATTGAACTTCTTCTACCGGGTTGTGTCGCGGGTCTTGCGCAAACCCCCGCCGTTTTCGTGGTTTCGTGTTCTTAGCTGCGATCATCTTCGATTCTGCAAAACAGCACGATAGAAAGCACAGTCGACAAGTGTGGATCCTTGTTGTTCAGTGTGATCGCCCGATCGATGTGGAAACGTGATCCGATTTCCGCCGATTCAATGAACGCCGGTTAGACTGTGAGCTCAGTGAGTCAGTGTTGGTGCCTTGAAAATACGTTTAGAACTCGTTCGCAGCAGTCAGTCGTGATCTGTAGCTTGATCGGGCAAGAGCCGTGCGGTACAGGTTGATCCTGCAGCATCATTATCCTGCAACGTTGCAACGTTAGGGAAAGAAATAAAGAAAAAAAAACAAACGTACGCACACTTCCCAAGTGATCCAACAGCTGATTGAACGCGGTGCGGGTGTTTTACCGGCAGCTGGTGACCGAATTTTGGCGCCCTATTTTATTGCATCCGTAAGGGGGGTGGTGAATCGCGCTAGCTACCTACCGCAAGAATATTTTCGCAGCTGCGCACTGGTGGGCTCTGTGTGTATCCGGTGCACCAGCCGTGTGTGATTCGTAGTGTTTATCAGTTGATTAGGAATGCAATCGAACTGAACGAACGAATTCGAACCACACGAAACCACGGATTTGCTCGAGAGCTTAAGACCAAGTGCAATTTTTCTTGAAACCCAGTTTGAAGACCCGCTGTGTTCGCGTACTTTTAAATGTGGTAAGTGTTAGGCTAGAGTTTTTCACATAATTATTCTTGTGTGGACGAAGCGGGAGACGGTGTGATGATACTGCAGTGTGATGACCGTCTGGTATGATGACAATAAAACTGTTCCGTTAATGAATGAAATCTGTCGATTGAAAGGATAAACAATTGCTACTGCCGAAACAGAGCCCGTGCGTGAAAGAGTGCAAGAGTTGGCTCATCACTCGCTTGTGAAGCTGTATTGATTGCGAACAAGCAAGCAAGCTGCACGGCTACATGGCACTGTCGCGAATCGCAGGCACAATGTTATGGAATGGGAAAACAGTCTTCGGAATTTATTTTGTAGAGCGGATTTGGATTTTTGAGCCTCAATATAATTTTGTTAATTTTTAAATTTCTTTTCCTTAGCGTCCTTATTAATGCTACAAATGGTCGCCTAGAATTACAATTCTTTTGTAGTCTAGCAACACTCTAATTTCTAACAGTCGGGCTGATCGTAATCTGTATTTTTTAGCATTTTATGCAGCGCTCTAATTCTTTTAAAATTTTAGTACGTCTGAAGAATTTTTACATATATCTGATCAATGGTGTACCTGATGATATAGTTTTAAAGCAATAATATTTTATACTGAAATTTTATAATTTTATTTTCTCGTAGATGCTTTTAAATATTATAACTTGTATAAACAACTTAATGATTTTTACCACTTTTCATTAACTGTGGACTGTTTAGTGTGTTTACATTGGTTTTAATTGCCCATTGTTTAACAATTGTATCAAGTTTCCGGTTGAAACTGAACAACATTTAGATGACAACCATGTCATGAATAAAAATCCGTGACTGCCACGCAGCACGTGATTAGCTTCAAAAGCTCTCAGGGTAATCCCGAGTATATTCCTGTTATTAAAATTACCAAACAGAAATCCCCCTGAAGTATTACTAAAACTGGTACAGTTTTACAGTTGCTTGCAATTCTGCAATATAATTACATTTTTTCTATATATCTGTTTAATTTAGAAGTAAATTGTGATAATTTTTTTTTTTTCAAATAGAGTTGATTTAAATTTAAATTGTTTGAAATAGTTGGAATGAATAATGGTATCAAAGGCGCCGCAACATATGGATAGCGATACAATCTGAAATAGAAGTGATCCCAATGTCACACGATATAAAATTATAAACCACTCAAATCGCTCATTTCTACACGATACCAAGGGCAAAACAAAGTTGTATCTTCAATAGTAATTGGAATCGTGTGATGAGCACAGCAACTATTACCATAAATCATAAAAATATTTATTGGTTCGGCTAACCATAATGTAAACAGGTTAACGAATCTGTCAGTTATAGTGTAATCACGAAATTCCAGTCTAGTTTGATTTCATATTCTTAATTTCAAAATTGCACTGACATTGGACCTGATTTTACTTCAATTAAAGTTGGTTTACCTTTGAAACTATTGCTGATGGTACGTCCACATTCACGGCGTTGAATCTTTGACATCAAAGAGAATAGATCCAGTTTAGAAGTTAACATGGAAATAACTTCTGAATCATTCATCCAATCTTTTTGCTGTCAAAGAGTAAATTGTGTGATATTCATCGTACAATTTTATGATCTTATGGTTGTTACTGAAGGAATGTCAATCACCATGAACTTAAATATCAATAATAGCCAAGATTTCCATTTATTTTACTACATAAAATTGATAAAACCGCGTAAAATGGCCCGCAGATACGTATTTCTATTATTACTCACAATCATCATCAGTGCTTATATGGACTGTTGCAGAGCATAGCTGCTAAGCCCGCTTCAGCCAAGGACCGGAGCTAGATCCCGATTATTCTCCATCGCGATTTTCATGATGCGAGCTTGTATTGTTGTAATCAAGAAAAAATGTTGAAACAAATTTTTTTTCGACTTATCATCAATGGTTTCTATTGCTTTTTTTCAGCTTTAAAATAATTATCGAAAAATTGTGTTTTTGAACACATTCGCGCGGAACGCTCAACATTAAAAAAAAATTTCAGGAGGGTTTTCTCTACTCCAATCTGCTTTCTATGTTTGCCATGAAGAGCTCACAAAGAAAGGGAGTAAGAGAAAATACCCATCGGTACTCCTTTTGTTTATTTGTGTAATTTATCCCGAAAAGTGAAATAATTTTCTTCCGTACCAAACTATCCCCTTTCTTTTGCTAAAATGAATTATATTGGGCTCATCCTCTAAAATAGTCTTGCTATTGTGGAAAGAATACCGCTCACTCTTTGGCCAGCATATGAGCGCTGCGTGTAGCATTTTTTGCACTACACTTTTTGCTTCCGCTTTATGCTGTGTTTCTGCTGCTCGCAGAAAAATGATTACACTTGCTGCTTACACCACAGCTGAGTTAAAACCACAGTAATTCACCACTCTAGTGAGAATACATAAAAGTATACCACGGTATGCACTGCTAAAATAAATTCGATAGCATTCGGTTTTTTTTTGCTTAGTTTCGAAATGCAAAGTAAACAACCCAATCTACTTTTGAACCTAGATGGTCCCCTCATTTGATTTTTTATTCACTGGAAGGCTAGGTATTGAAGCCGTTACGTCAACCGAAACCGTTACCTAAATAACTTCAATGGTACCCAAGGATTTTAAAATTTCAAGGAAATCTCCTGTTTTTTTAATCGATCGACTTGGAAGTTTCTAGGGCAAATCTTGGAACTGTTTTACTTACCAAACAACCGAAGAACATCGACAAGATAAACCGTAACACTCGTGTTAATATTTTGATCATCAAAAATGAAAATCATTTCGAAAAAGCGAAAATCAAAATTACCTCATTCGACAATTTATACTGTATTGTGCGGTGTACAGTGTCTAAACAGACTTTCACGACTTGGATTGATAATCACCGAAGCTCCTCTGAATATCTTTACGAGGCCTTTGATATTCATTCCACTGTTCTGTCATTAAATACGATAAATGATATTCATGCATCGTCGCAATGAGCATAGGTTACTGAGTTGCATCAGAAAATAAATGGGCTGACACTGAGAACATTTCAATTCATCTACTCGTGAATCAACATCGATATTCTATGGCACTGGACAATATAGAATCTCGGAAGCTATTATTTCAAACTGTCCGTATATGAAACGGGCAGTCTGTCATGTGCCCTGGTGGAACAAAACCGCCAGCAACTTTCGTCGGAAAGCTAGACGCCTGTTTAACAGGACTGAAGTGACGTACTACTGGGAAGCCTTCAAAGCATCTCTCACAAAATATAACGCTGAACTACGCAAAGCCAAAACAAGGTCCACAATTAGATTCTGTGAGGACATTCTGACTCTGTCTGAGATAACGCGACTGCCAAGAGCAATAGCCATCAATAGCCAGAGATCATACGAATGATCTTAAGCAATTAATAAAGAGAGGCGGTAGCTTGCCTGTCCCCACCAAAGCAACGCTGGAGGTGTTTTATGTACTTCCACTTTCCCGGTTCGAACGTTGAAGAGCTACAGAATCTCGAATCCAGACGCACTACGTGACGTGACTCCGCAGCAGGCATCCCAATTGTACAGTCTTTTTTTCTGTCTTTCGAGGGAATTTTAGTTGTTGCTGTTTGTTCGTGATACCTATCCGCGCTGGTAGTCGGTGGTCACATTAAGAACGTATTGGCAACAGAGAAACACAAAAGGACACGTGAAATGTAGTTTGTGTGTCGATTCGGCATTATTTGAAGGATGTCTTCAGAATTGCGTATGTAGAAAAGAGAAGAAGCTGTTTTTTATACAGACGTTTGTGTACGCACTACACAAACAGCGCGTTTCGGTAACAGCTCGAGTTCATATTTTCTCTCTCTTTTTTATTGACGTTGACTAACGTCTATATCGAAGTTAGGCCCCTGAATTTGAAAATCTAGTAGTTCAACCAGGGAAAACCAGAGAAAAGTGGTCAGGTTTTGAGCGCTTATTTTGCAGTCATCTATAATCAGATTTTCGAGGTTTTGGCATCAATCGATCAGAAATTCTTTTACGGTTAAATTTATGTAACAAAAACAAACTATTGTTTTAGATACACTATTGAAAAATAAGTAATTAATATCGATTGTCTAAATCATACCGCGCAGCCAATCACCACCCCTCTTCCCAAGCACAGTCGACACTAACGGATACAATCGATCTGACTTTGTTGTTATTGTTGTTGTCACTTTCTGTTTCCGATGTTTATGCTGCTGCTAGCGGAAAAAAAACCTTGCAAATATGCATCTTTTTGTTCGTGTTAATTTTACGACAGCGGCCGGCGCCCCATCATTCTGATTCCAAAACCGCACCAGTAACATGCGGACGCTAGGTGATAGCAGCTGAAAGGAGGAAATACAAAATAGTACCGGTCATCTCGTGCCGGTTTCACCCGTTATGCTGGTGGCTTTAGTAGTAAATGGCTACTGCAAAACACTTAAATGGCTGGAATTCTGGACGGACTAACCAGGAAACTATAATCGGCAACTGGCACCTTTTGGTGCCTCGAAATTTTGGTACAGAAGCGGCTAATTGAATTTTCTGTTTTACCAAATGCTGCTGCTAGCGGAAAAAACCTTGCAAAAATGCATGTTTGTGTTGGTGTTAATATTACGACAGCGGCCGGCGCAGCTTTCAAGAAACATTTGTCTCTACCATTCCATCATCTATGTAGCCCCTCTTTCTTTCTAATTATCTGACGAAGCCTTGGTATAAAACGTATCGTTCGAACATTTCACCCCATCAGTTTCATTATTAAACCGTACCGGATACATACGGACGCTCGGTGTTAGCAGCTAAAAGGAGGAAAAACAAAACAGTACCGGTCATCTCGTGCCGGTTTCACCTGTTATGCTGGTGGCTGTTAGTAATAAATAGCTACTGCAAAATACTAAAATGGCTGGAATTCTGGACGGACTACCAGTAAACGAGAATATTCGGCAACTGGTACCTTTTGGTGCCTCGCAGTTTTATAATAGAAGCGGTTAGTTGAATTTTCTGTTTTACAAAATGCTGCTGCTAGCGGAAAAAACCTTGCAAAAATGCATGTTTGTGTTGATGTTAATTTCACGACAGCGTTAGCAGCTGAAAGGAGGAAAGACAAAATAGTACCGGTCATCTCGTGCCGGTTTCACCCGTTATGCTGGTGGCTGTTGGTAATAAATAGCTACTGCAAAATACTAAAATGGCTGGAATTCTGGACGGACTAACCAGTAAACGAGAATAATCGGCAACTGGTACCTTTTGATGCCTCGAAATTTCGTTACAGAAGTTTTGTAAAAGAAGCGTTGCAATTCCCTCTACTATTTGCTTCAATGGAATATTTTTTTTTTATAAGAATACGGTAGTCAACGTCATGCGGTCGTCTTGAATACCACCCTCCTACTTTTTTTTGATTATACGCGTTGACGATGTTGCTGATATTTGTTTGGTTTTTGCAGTGAAAAAGAAGGAAGGAAATACAGTGCTTTTTCGATTTTATCACGGTCAAAATATATTTCACCGTGAATTTGTCGAAACCGTGAATTTAGCGAAATGATATAAAAAGGATTTTTTAAAAATTGATTCAATTGAAATTTATGATATTTTGAGTAAAATGATGCACTTTCATAGTTTAATGGAATATAAGTTCAAGATACAAATGAATAGAGATAAAAAACTTAGTTCTTAATAATTTTCTTCGTGTCATTTTCGCGAACTTACTCAGGGCAATTATACATGCAATATCAATATGATTTATACTGCACATTCTTTATCATAGTCAGGGTAGTCTAATACTTGTTTATGTGAAATTGTGGAACCGCTAGATTTTATAATTTTTAAATCCAAGTTCTATGAGCACCAAACTGTAGGACTGATTGAGCTATTAACCGATTTTCTTTCTCAACCGCTCGAATAACACATAATTTTTGCTGAAAAGCCAATTAAATACGTATTTCACGGTTCGTTTTTTCTTGAAATTATGACACAAATAAATTGTAACAGGTATGACACTTGGTTGCCCCAGAAAATCGATCAAATATACAGTGTTCATCAAACTATACACATTCAAGGGCACAAGGCACGAGTGAAAATGATATATCAAATACACCTTCTACACATGGAAGTACATTATTCTTGAGTTAGATTTTATTTTGAAAAAGCGTGACAAAAACGAAAAATAAGCGTGAGAAAATCGAGCGTGAATTTGGCGAGTAGTGATAAAAACGACTGTTGATAGAATCGAAAAAGCACTGTATTTTTGCTTTTGTCATCACGCACATTTTGACAATTGCATATGAGCGTTCACGTAAGTGCGAACAGCCTTCAAAATCTCTTTCAACGCGAATAACCCGAATGATAGATGTCGTGCGACGGCTGTTGAAAAAGGCTGTGGGAAGAAGAAGCGTACGGACTGCTCGACAACTCACCGACAGTCTTCGTGCAAAGAAAAGCAAACTTGGCAATAGAGCAGCTGTGTACTGAAGGATGTGTGTATCGCATACCAAATGTTATATGCAACCATACATGCTATCGTCGACATGGGAAAAAGGTGAACAGCAAATAAAAAAAACATTCGTGTATGGGGAACTGTCTAGTTATAGTCGCAATATATTTCATCTGTCGGCTGTCTTTATTTTGCCAATACCAACTCTGTCATTGAGAGACGCTCTCGGATGCCATCAAAAAACTGTCATCGCTCAGTATATTTTTCCCCTGCTCCGCAGTGCTTCTGCAAAAATCATACGGGTTAATAATGTCTCATCAGCCTTTTTCGACCTTGCTTCACTCTGAAACATATTTCGGACAGCTGACGAGACGCAAAGGTGGTGTTTATAGCTAAACCGGGTAAGAAAAGAAACAACATTGTCCAATGTTCCCTGAGCTATTAGTCTGATGTCAGCTCTTCTCAAGATTATGGATAAAATTACGGATAAC
Organism: Wyeomyia smithii; assembly: GCF_029784165.1. NCBI lineage: Eukaryota > Metazoa > Arthropoda > Insecta > Diptera > Culicidae > Wyeomyia > Wyeomyia smithii. The sequence continues at coordinate 7,640,643 of NC_073696.1, forward strand.
TTCATCCGCAGTGAATTTCTGGATGACTTACCCTTGCATAAACATCAATGTACATATCAACAGGGTAAATCTACTAAAACCACTCTGCATTGCTGAGTGACGAAGAGTCGAAAGTAGTGACGAAAAGTCGCTAAAACATAAAGTAAAAGCAGTCTGTTCTTTTCTTGATATTGAGAGAGCCTTCGATAACACGTCCTTTGCATCTATTTGTTTATGTGTTTATTTGTGTATAAAATTCATCTGACTGATAGTCTTAATGAACTAGTATAAAACAAATATATGATGTTAAAACTTATACGTGCTAGATTCTTCTTCAATTTAAACGAAGATTCACCAAATTCAAAATATTCCTCCACTCGATTAAACATACTAATGCATGAGGCAATAGGTTCATTGCGACCGAAGTTCGTGTGATGATAACGGTTTGTCAATAGTGATGAAGGTCGTAAGGCTCTATGTGATGCACGGAAATTCAACAACGAAAGCAGTTTGGGAGAATCTACTTCACCATTCAGCAGCTTTGCCACAAACAACACCTGTTGCATCTTGCGGCGATGTTCCAAAGTATCTAGGTTGAGCAAGCAGCAGCGGTCTGAGTACGGGAGCAGATTGTCAGGTTGTCGCCAAGGCAGGTCCCGAAGAGCCATACGTATGAATCTTCGCTGCACACGTTCTATACGTAGATTCCAATGGAGCTGGTGGGGCATCCAAACAAGGTTTGGAAGAGCACAATACAGTGATTTTAGGCAGTACGGGTTTTTAAAATCGCGTCCGATTTTTGAAATGAATCCTAGCTGACGGGTAGCTTTCGAAATAGCTATCACGTGATGACGATCAAAAGTCAGTTTAGGATCGAGAGTCACGCCAAGATCCTTTACGTATTCAACTCTATTCAGCGTTTGACCATCTATTTGGTAGCTGAATAATATAGGCGATTTTATGCGATGAAAAGTCATTACTTCGCATTTAACAATGCTGATTGTCAAACAGTTTAATTTACACTAATACGCGAACGAATTTAACATATCCTGTAGACGTCGACAATCCTCGATGCAACTAATCGTCAAAAATATTCTAAGATCGTCAGCATAAAACAGCCTACAGCCAACTCCAAGTGCAGCAGCATCGTCATTTAAAGATAAAATAAACAACAGTGGTCCCAAATCGCTACCTTGAGGTACACTTCATTGTTGGTAAAAGGAGGCGATAATTGTTAACCCAGTTCTATTGACACGACTCTATAAAATAAAAGAGTCGACAATTCTACAATGAGCAGAATCCAAGTGATGAGGTGGCTGACCTTCGAATTTCGTTTAGCGGTAGGGCTAAAAAGTTTCGTCTTCTCGAACAAAAAGCCCCATACGAAATTCGAGCTAAATCTGACTTCGGTAAATGGAGCCTCAACTTGTAAATAGTTCATGAAATGTAAAAATCAAAGCATCAAAGCATTGTTTTTGGTGCCTAATGCCTCAGAAATGTATAAAACGTCGAGATCTGGTGATATCTCATAAAACATTTATTTTAACATAAATCGACTTTCTGAGAATAAAAAATTAAATGTCAGGTATTTTTTTTAAACAATTTTTTTCTAGGAAACACCAGATCTCTACGTTCCATGCATTTCTAAGACATTCGGCATTAAAAAAATGATTTTAGAAAGTTTTATAAACTGTTTATTTTTTTCTCAAATTTTGCATGAGGACTTTTTGCGAGAAGACGAAATTTTGAATGTTTCCTGTTCCTGAATGACTATCTGTCTTCGCCTTCGTTTTCGTCTATGTCAAAACATTGAAAATAATTATCATTAGATGACAACAATAAAAATCGAACTAAATGAATCACCACATTTCCATATATCTTTGCAATATATATTACTTCCCAGAACCCTGAAAACCGTCAGGAAAAAAACGCTCCATCCTCGGTTTGGTGAATGCTTAGTGTTAGGGAAACCTTGATGAAATAATTACATAAACGAAGGAAAACAATTCCCGTCTCAAGGACATCTCTTCACGATAATTTCGTCTCATTGAGTAGGGCGAGATGCAGCGTCACGTGCGCACCTGATTTTCCATTGTCTTTCGGCGGTAGGAACAATAATAAGTAAGTAAAATAAGTTAAATAAGCAGTTAACGCCTTTCAGCTGGTCCCAAGTAACGGTGCTAGCCTAATAAGCTAGTCGTCGTATGTTTGAATCCCGGTTCAAAAGAGACAGTTAGTGTCAGTAGTATTGCAGCATTCGCCCCAAAATTGTCCTGTACACTAACAGCTGGTTTAACGAAGTTTGTATATGATAAACAGAGGGCCGAGTTCGGATACGGAATGTAGCATTTGTATAAATTCATAGCTCCAATATCGTAGAACTTGTACCTGGGTAAAATAAGTTTGTCACAAAATATCAAAAAATGGTCGCAGCGACGAAAATACCCAACACAGAAAAAAATGTAAAATATAATTTGGAAACAAATCATAAATGTTTTGAATGCTAAGCAAAACTTGCTAAAAAAGTAGTGGTAAAAAGAGTAGGATGATGCATAGAAATTTGAAAATTATATTTATATGTACAGGGTGTAGCAGAAAATTTACAACACTTAATGAAGGCGCAGCTTATTGCATTTAAAGTAAGATAGCAGCTAAACTGAAAGAATTAAATGCTTGGTGTCGAAGCACAACTTGTAGAGTAGCCTACAATGTTTGATTTGGTAAACAACAAAATCTATGTTTAACACACATTTTAGAGAGAAAATTGCAGTTTAGTTTCGAAAAACATTTGATTTCACATTTGTTTTTTTCTGAGTGCTTCTTATTCGCTCTAATTCGACGTTTTTGAGTACAATAGTACAAAGAACGTTGAGTACAAAATTTTCTTCAAGGGAACCAACAGAATTGAGCAAGCTATCATACTTCTTGTACTAGATCTCGTTAAGGACAAACATAACTGAAAAAGTAAAAATTCTTGAGTTGTTAAATTTTGGCCATATGCGTAGAAGAATTTTATTCATCAAATAGTGTCCTTAACTAAAGGATTTTAAAGGATGTACTGACTTTTATTCTACATTGAAAAGCGCCTGAGCAATTATTGCGTTTTTAAAATTCACATAAGTGTTGATTTACACAAGCATTGTGCGAAAGGCATGACACCAAGGTTATCCAGCGATCACAGCAAACTAACTCGCAGCAAATTCGACAGTTTTGGCGAATCTTTCACAATCTTTTTTTGGTTCATTCAATCCTGGAAAATTTGCTCGTGAAAAAAAGCTCTGAAACTCCCTAGAAGTACAATAGTCACGAAATTGCCTGTTCTGGGCGATCGATAAAATTTCTTTCCAAACGTTCGTAGAAAGTGAACCGACATAGAATTTGAGATTTGAGGAAGAAAACCCTGAAACACCAAACGATCAATATAATCATCAACAGTTCAAAAGACTGATATCGATATTGTTTCCACTACTATGAGTTAGGTTCACATAGATAAACGGATAACATTCACTTCTCTGACTAAAAAATTCGAAACATACAAACCACATTCGTCATTCCGCGTCGAACACTCGACAGAAACGGACGTGCAAAGTGGTCGTTCTATTGCAATCCGGTCCGTGTGTACGAATAGCCAAACAAAGGAGGTATTATTCGCGCTAAATGCCAACTAGATTGTGAGTAGTGTCGCTACGTTCTGTACCCGGCTCGCAACTTTGGCTGTATTGGTGCAAAATACCAGCTGCAGTTTTGATCTGTGCACAGTGAATAGATCTTTCTAATTCAAGGCCATCAGTTGACAGTCGAGTCGTGTCGCTGTGCTGAGTGATCTCACACCCGGCTCACTCATGGTGGCTGTATTGGTGCTGCTGTACTGGTGCTGTTGGCTGCTTTGGGTGCAGCTTCGAACGATCGGACAACCACTGCTGGAAGGAAGAAGTAAATAGATACGTGTTCTTGTCGGCGCTAGTGCGCTACATTTAGCGCGATGGATATAGATCCCTCGCCTCCCGTGCCACCATCTCCGAACCCCCCTGACCCTGACCCTTCTGTTACCCCTTCCCCTGTTCATTCTCCAGTCCCCCCTCGCCCCAGGCTTTACCCGGACGGATCTCAACAGGGCAGCTATACTGTTTATTTTCGTCCAAAGGCAGGAGTGAATTCAAAGCGATTAAACATACTGCAAATTTCTAAAGACCTGACGAAGGGGTACAAGGCCGTGACCGAAATTTCCAAGGTCCGACCTAACAAGCTCCGTGTCGTGGTCAGTGATCTGGCACAGGCCAATGCTATCGCTTGCACTGAGCTCTTCACACGCGAGTATCGCGTCTACATACCCGCACGAGACGTGGAGATCGACGGTGTCATAACCGATTCGAGTCTGTCTGTCGAGTGTATCCTAAAAAGCGCAACCGGTTGCTTCAAAAATACCGAAACACAGGCGAAGATTTTGGATTGTAAGCAATTGCGGTCCATGTCTCTCGTCGGCGGTAAAAAAGTTTACACTCCGTCAGACTCGTTTCGCGTTACGTTTGCCGGATCTGCACTCCCTAGCCACGTCTCGATCGACCGGGTTCGTCTGCCTGTGCGATTGTATGTACCCCGTGTTATGAATTGCACCAATTGCAAGCAGTTAGGCCACACAGCCGCCTACTGCTGCAATAAGGCACGATGTAGCAAGTGTGGGGAGACACATGCGGAAGATTCTTGCAGTGTTAATGCTGAAAAATGTATTCACTGTGGGGAAAACAAGCATGAGCTCTCCACATGCCCGGTGTACATGCAGCGCAGAGATAAAATCAAGCGGTCACTTAAGGAGCGTTCAAAGCGTTCTTACGCTGAGATGCTGAAGAAGACCGTGACCACTGCTACCATAACATCGAACCCCTTTGATCTGTTGCCCTCCGATGAAACCGATTCTGACGATTCATCAGCGGGAACATCTTATGCCAATTCTGGGGAGTCCCCGTAAAGGTCCTAAGATTTCCCAAAGTGTAATGGAAAGTACGAACAAACCAAACAGTGCTGCGGAAAAACCGAAGCAAACTCCTCCTCCTGCAAATTTAAAGTCCCAGAAGGAGTTCCCAGCACTGCCAGGAACATCTAAAACCCCAGTTGTTCCTTTTGCATATCCAGTTGATGAAACAAACTCTGGATTAGTGAAATTTTCTGACATTGTGGACTGGATTTTTGAAAATTTCAATGTACCCGATCCAATTAAAATTTTTCTTACAGCATTCCTCCCAACAGTTAGATCATTTTTGAAGCAGTTGACTGCCCAATGGCCCCTCCTTGCAGCGATTGTATCCTTCGATGCCTAATTCAACTGCGTATATGAAGGATTCTATCTCTGTCTTACAGTGGAATTGTAGAAGTATTTTACCAAAAATTGATTCGTTTAAAGTTTTGATAAATAAAAACAAATGCGATGCATTTTCCCTTTGTGAAACTTGGCTTACTTCAAATATTGATCTCAACTTTCATGATTTTAATATTATTCGCTTTGATCGAGACACCCCATATGGAGGAGTACTTTTAGGGATTAAAAAGTGCTATTCTTTCTATCGTATTAACCTCCCCTCGATTCCAGGCATCGAAGTTGTCGCATGTCAAATGACAATACAAGGTAAAGAGCTTTGTATTGCCTCAATATATATTCCTCCCAGAGCACAGGTTGGGCAACGGCTGCTCTTTGATTTAATAGAACTTCTTCCCTCGCCACGGTTGATTTTGGGAGACTTCAACTCTCACGGTGTGGCTTGGGGTTCCCCTTACAATGATAACCGCTCCTCTTTAATCTATAACCTTTGCGATGACTTCGACATGACTATTTTAAACAACGGTGAAATGACACGTATCCCGAAACCTCCAGCGCGCCCAAGCGCTTTGGATCTATCCTTATGTTCGACGTCGCTACGGTTGGATTGCACATGGAAGGTAATCCTCGATCCTCACGGTAGCGACCATCTGCCTATTCTTATTTCAATTACAAACGGGTCAACTCGCATGCGACCAATTGACATTCCGTATGACCTCACACGGAATGTCGATTGGAAGTTATACGAGGAAATGATTTCAAAAGCGGTCGATTCGATTCAACATCATCCACCACTTGAAGAATACAACCTCCTCGCGGGCTTGATTCTCGACGCCGCGTTGCAAGCCCAAACGAAGAAATATCCCGGCGTAACGATCAAAGAACGGCCTCCCACTCCGCGGTGGGACCTAGAGTGCTCCGATGTCTACACGCAAAGATCCGACGCGTTTTTGGCCTTCCAGAAGGGAGGTATACCTGGCGACTATTTACGGTATTCGGAGCTTGATACCAAGCTTAAAAGTTTGGCTAAAGCAAAGAAACGCGGATATTGGCGTCGGTTCGTGAACGAGACGTCGAGGGAGACATCGATGAGCACTCTTTGGAACACAGCCCGAAGAATGCGGAATCGCGTAACGGTCAACGAAAGCGAGGAGTCTTCAAGTCAGTGGATATTTGATTTTGCCAGGAAAGTATGTCCGGACTCTGTTCCTGAGCAAAATATTGTTCGTGATACGTCTCCGGGCCACGACGCGATAGAATCACCTTTTACGATGGCAGAATTATCAGTTGCCCTCCTTTCCTGTAACAACAACGCGCCTGGGTTAGATAGAATCAAATTCAACTTGTTGAAGAATCTACCCGGCAATGCCAAGAGGCGCTTGTTAAACTTGTTCAATAAGTTCCTGGAGCAAAACATTGTACCGCAGGATTGGAGGCAAGTGAAGGTGATCGCCATCCAAAAACCAGGGAAACCAGCTTCTGATCACAACTCTTATAGGCCGATTGCAATGCTATCCTGTATCCGGAAATTGATGGAAAAAATGATACTCCGTCGTTTAGACCATTGGGTCGAATCAAATGGTCTACTATCAGATACTCAATTTGGCTTCCGCCGCGCCAAAGGGACGAATGATTGTCTTGCGTTGCTTTCAACAGATATTCAGTTGGCGTATGCTCGCAAAGAACAAATGGCGTCTGCGTTCTTGGACATTAAGGGGGCTTTTGATTCCGTTTCTATTGACATTCTTTCGGGTAAACTTCACCGACAAGGATTTTCTCCAATTTTGAACAATTTTTTGCACAATTTGTTGTCCGAAAAGCACATGCATTTTACGCAAGGCGATTTGGCAACTTTTCGCATTAGCTACATGGGTCTTCCCCAGGGCTCATGTTTAAGCCCCCTTCTTTACAACTTTTATGTAAATGACATCGACGAATGTCTGGCAAATTCATGCACGATAAGACAACTTGCAGACGACAGTGTAATCTCTGTTACAGGTGCCAAAGCTGCCGATTTGCAAGGACCATTGCAAGATACCTTGGACAATTTGTCTGCTTGGGCTTTACAGCTAGGTATCGAATTCTCTCCGGAGAAGACTGAGATAGTAGTTTTTTCTAGGAAGCATGAACCTGCTCAGCTTCAAACACAATTAATGGGTAAAACGATTTCTCAGGTTTTGGTACACAAATATCTTGGTGTCTGGTTCGACTCTAAAGGCACCTGGGGTTGTCACGTGAGGTATCTGATGAAAAAATGTCAACAAAGAGTGAATTTTCTTCGTACAATAACCGGACAATGGTGGGGAGCTCACCCAGGAGACCTTATAAGGCTTTACCAAACAACGATACTGTCTGTTATTGAGTACGGGTGTTTCTGCTTCCGCTCCGCAGCAAACACACATTTGATCAAACTGGAGCGAATATAATATCGTTGTTTGCGTATCGCCTTGGGTTGCATGCAATCGACTCATACGATGAGTTTGGAGATCTTAGCTGGAGTACTACCATTGAAAACCCGCTTCTGGAGCCTGTCTTCTCGTATTCTAATCAAATGTGAGGTCTTGAACCGTCCCGTGATTGAAAATTTTGAAAGGTTAATCGAACTTAATTCTCAAACTCGTTTTATGACATTGTATTTCAATCACATGTCCCAAAATATTAACCCTTCTTCGAATATTCCAAATCGTGTCGATTTATCAAATACTTCTAATTCTACTGTGTTTTTCGATACATCCATGATAGAAGAAACTCGTGGAATCCCGGATCATTTACGCGTGCAGCAGATCCCTAAAATTTTTTCCAATAAATATCGAAACATCAACTGCGACAATATGTACTACACTGACGGATTACTTCTTGATGGGTCCACTGGCTTCGGTATCTTCAATAACAATTTAACCGTCTCCCATAAGCTCGATAATCCTGCTTCTGTTTACGTTGCAGAATTAGCTGCAATTCAGTACACCCTAGGGATTATTGAAAAAATGCCCACGGACCATTATTTCATCTTTACGGACAGTCTCAGTTCTATTGAGGCTCTCCGATCGATTAAAGATGTTAAGCACTCTCCGTATTTCCTGGGGAAAATACGGGAACATTTGAGTGCTTTATCCGAAAAATCGTTTCAGATTACCTTAGCGTGGGTCCCTTCTCATTGCCCGATACCGGGCAATGAGAATACGGACTCTTTGGCCAAGGTGGGTGCAATTAACGGCGATATTTATGAAACACCAATTGCCTTTAATGAATTTTTCTCATTTGTACGTCAGAATACGATCATCAGTTGGCAAAATTCTTGGACCAAGGGGGAACTGGGAAGGTGGTTACATTCCATAATCCCCAAGGTGTCGACGAACCCGTGGTTCAAGGGGTTGGATGTAGGTCGGGATTTCATTTGCGTGATGTCCCGGCTTATGTCCAATCACTATAGATTTGACGCGCATCTCCGTCGTGTTGGGCTCGGGGAGAGTGGTATCTGTGCCTGTGGTGAAGGTTATCACGACATAGAGCACGTTGTTTGGTCATGCCCTGTACACCGTGACGCCAGGTCTAGATTAATAGCTTCCCTGCAGGCCGAAGGTAGGCAGCCGGCTGTTCCTGTTCGTGATGTCTTGGCGAGCCGTGGCCTATCCTACATGTCCCTTATATACGTTTTCCTGAAATCCATCCACGCCCCAGTTTAGTCCTATCCCCTTCCGCCTACATCCAACCAAACGACAAGAACACGTTAAGAGCCCGGATCCGGAAACAGCAATCAGACCCGCACGATACTCTCAAGGCCCGATGGAAACAACCCAATATGCCAGTCCGTAATATCTTGGCCCAGCAGCGGAACAAATTTAATTTGCTGCTTACCTATGGCAATGAAAACCATCAAACAGCAAACCTGTGCTTTTAAGGTAAAATATTCTAGCTTTAAGTTAGATTTAGTTCCAGCTCGTAGTCGGCAGCGAGGATAAAAAATTTGCTTTTAGTTATACAAATATCAGACACTGGAAAAATAAACTCATAACGTGAATCAAAACCTGTTTCTCTAGCTATCGAAATTCCGTTTGTAGTTTCTGTTTTGCTACCAGGTTTTTCCTCCACTAGTTGATTTGTAATTTATACACAGAATGATTTGCAATAAAACAACCTGCAATAAAACAACAAAACAAAATAAAATTGGCTTCGCGCATCAAATTAACCAAGGTCAGTTGTCCAGAGTGGAAACGATTTCTGCTTGACGGATTAGGGTTTTTGCTTCATATTATCAAGCTTCAACCTTCTTTCTTTATTTACGTCTTCATCGTTATGCTCAGAGGAAAAACAGACAGACCGAACTCATCAAATGTAATGAAGCTCGAGGTTATTACTTTCATTCTTCTTTAATCTGTTAACAACTTTCAGAAATCGTACGGAAAATTACACTGCTCCTTACGTCAACTGCATACTGCGGTAATTACAGCTTTCCCAACTGATAGCTTGTTGTCAACGCTCTAAATCAGCGAACATTGTCACACTGTTGAGAAAACTTTGTCCAATCGCGTGGGATCATCCACGAACATTACCCGTCGAACGCATCACGCAAATTCATCCTAGGCGAGATATCAGTCTCAGATCTTGACTTTGAAAGCCGATTTTCATAACTAGTTGGCGATCATAAAAACCGAACCAGGCCAGCAAAATTTCGGGTTAACATGGACAGCCGCTGGCATTGATTTCCTTTACCTAATAGCATTTTTATTGATGGAATATTACACTAAGAACCAGCTTTGAAGGTATGTCACCTGTTTCAGGACAGGATTACCTGTTGTGTAATCAGAAAAAAAGAGAGAGAGCAACATTATCAAAAAACCATATTGTTTAATAAGCTAGAAACTGGCCAAGAACATTTGGCAACCTTGGCCGACCCTTCGATCCGACCACCGGCAACCGGATACGTAGCCCTCAATGCAACAAATGTTGTCTCCCACTACGCTTTGAACAAACGAACCATCAATCAGTGACAACAGGTTTTGCTAATCATTTTAACTTGGGGTTAATGTCAGAGCTCAAACGTGTATCTTTCAAAATCAACAGCGAAATTGCTGAAAAGTAGTCCGTCACATTCAAACCGGCATCTGACACACATTTAACTTTTTTTTACATAATCACGCACTCTTGCAGAGCGCGAGCGCGGTTTGAAGCAATATCTAACCTGTCCGGCTAAGAAACGGTTCGATTTTTCGTAATAGAAGCAAACCTCTTGGCTTACTGCTAGTAAGCCAGAAAATATGTTATTAATTTAGATGTCTTCTAATCTGATCCATAAATGATGAACCCAAATGCGGCTCTGAGACTGCATAGGTAACAAAGTTTATTGGGTCTTAATCTAGTGTGAAGTTATAAAAGTGCAAAGAACGATCGCGAACTGCTCAGAACTTCACCCGTAGGGTGATTGTCTTGATTGAGAATGTGCTGCGATTTGTTGAGCTGACTTATATTGTGGATAATGCTAGAACACCGGCTCTCTCTATCCCCCGACTCCACCAACCCCTCGCAGATGTCGGTGACTGGCGGTTGGACCGCAGCCGCGCTGCATTCATTAGTATAATCGTGTGAAAACTGCTCCATTGAGCGAAAATCGTTAGACACGATAGGCAATTAAGCTGCAGACGCCTGCTAGCGTACATACACACGCATGAAGCCGCAACGCGACGCATAGCATAGCAGCAACGTGGACGACAGCCGGAGCGATGCGAAAATAATTGTTTCAGAGCTCCGATAGTGTGTGGATTACGTTAATTGAGAAAGTTCGCTCGGTCGGGAATAATTTGCGTATGTAAACGACTTAATTTAGCAGAATGGATCGCTGCTGTTCATCGGCGAGATAAGAATTTGATGTTATTGGCGTCGTTAATTTTCTAGAAATTTCCTTTCCAATAGGGCAGGTGATGGAGCACAAATTTAGATTATTCCTTGAGAGTTCGACGAAGGAAACTGGATGCCGTAAACTGAATAATATTGTGCCGTGTCAGATAAATTAGGTGTGAACAAAAATAGTTGAAAAGGTATACATAGAATTACGATAGACTGTTTCATGAATTCCCTGCAATAGGTTTGGGAATACGATCGATATGTAGTTATGTATGTAACAGTAAACGGTTTTAGTATACTGATGATTCAAATCGAAGCAGAAAGATTCGTCGTTTTGCGAAGATATGGTCGAAATCCTCGATCAGGTACATGAGTACAAAAACTGTTTGTAACTTATAATTTTCATAATTTCATTTTCACATAGTTGTGGACATTTCTGTATGACGGTGCTTACCACACACATAAGAGATCCAAAATCTAGCGCCGTTGAAGATGATCTCAAAACACCAGTAGTGTGGTTCGCCAGTTTCTTTTGTTGGTCCGTCGGCTATGGACGGCTGAGAGATGTTTGAAATCGTTCCCTGCTGCGATGCGAATTGCCCCAGCTCTTCTTGCTGCTGGTCGATCCAGTAACCAAGTAAATCTTGTAACAGTGATCGGATAAACAATGAAGATGAAATTTCTGCATGTTAGCCTATAGGTACGTGACTACTGAAAGTTCAACTTTCGGTATGTGTATCGAGCAAGCAAAACAACAAAAAAGAAAAATAGCTGCACCAGCCGCGGTCGACAATTAACTCTAGCGAACAAGCGGAAACTGTACGCTTATTGCGTAGTTTTTTTAGCTTAACTTTAATGAAAACACTTTCTCCCCGACAGTTTTTGCTGTGGAGATTTAACGTTTCATACTGGACTGGTCCTTTAAAAATAGATTTAATTAGAAAAAAGCAAAGCCTTGGTGCTGCTTTTCGATTCGGAACTTGTCCTTCTGTTTGTTATACACAGACTTCGCAGCCAGATTTCATTCAGTATCTAGAAAACTGTAGCATTTAGAAGACAGTTCAGCAAATATTTGTGTATAAATAAAATACCAAATTTTGTAGAAGACACAAAAAGATAACGTTTACGAAAACTTAGTTATTGCCAAAAAATGTAAAACAAAATCTTTCTCGTACCCATGTAAAACTAGCAAACGAGACCTGCACAGGAATAATTATTTTCATAATCACTCTACGAAATTGTTTGAAACGGTTGTCCATTCCAGTATCTTTACTGCTTGATATATAGTTCAACAAGAGGTATTTTCTACACTTTCACGCAACAACTCGATCTGTGTAGAAGCTATTTTTTGTGTCTTCTACAAATCTGTATGTTTCGATGATACACAAAAATATGTTGAACATTGTTTTCGCGTATTAAAAGAAACGAATTATTAGGACTAGTCTTATTTAAAACGATACATTTCCTAAACTAGAGAAGTTAAAAGAAAAGTGCCTTCTGTAAAGTTTTTTGTGACAACATTATCCACAACATTGCTGAACACACCATTTCTCTAAAGTGTAAGACTGAAACGTAAGATTTTGCAGCGACAATAGCGGTGAAGTACCGAACTAAAACTTATTGCATTCTTTAAGGCTTTTCATATACAAAACATCTTTTGTAGATATTCGGCCTTATGGTACTTCAGAGGAGTTTCGTTCAGCTTCGCAGTCTTTAAAATGTGAAAAGAAAACCTATTTGGTATTTCTTTGTGACCGATGCAACTTCCAGTAGGCACTTCGAACTAAAAATTTACTTGTTAACGACAAGCCCGGATCGAAAGAAGAGCAACTTCGACATCCCTTTCTCGCTTATTGTCAGCCGCAGCGGCACCTTCTTGGGGAACTTGGTGTGTGAAATTTATTTCACCTCTGTGCTCACTTCTTTCGTGGGGGAGGTAAAATACGATGTGCCCTGCCAGTCGTTGCCATTCAGGGTGAGACAGGTCTCGTCGTCTATCTCCATCGCCACTTCATGATTTGCTGGAAAATCGACTTGACCATCTTATTCAGGCACTGCCGCAGCGTCATTGCCTGCAGCTCCGATTCTAGTGGGTGGGACTGCTGCTTGCTGGCATGTATGTCCATGTCCGCCAGATATTTTTTCACTGTTTGTCTGGTTGCACCGATCTCCTGAACAAGCGCACGCCACTTTTCCCTCGCTATTCCTCTTCAGCAACCTTTGGAGCTTCTTGTCGCTCAGGGTCGCCGGCCGTCCGGGACCGAGTTTTCTTTCAATGCTCTGATTGTTATCCAATAGTGCCGGGATGTTCTAGAAGCCGGAACGGGTGTATCCGGTGTTCAAGAACTGCCCTAGGATGTCCTCTTTCGACGCGACAGGGTACCGCGCGCACATTTCTGAACGGAATAGCTTCACTGGTTTGGTCATCACGGTTAGAGTTAATGCTGCATGCGTAGTTTCGATAGTGCGTGTAAGGGTAAACCCATGAAAAATTTTGCAATTTTGTCCTATTTTTCAACGCAAACGTTACTGGTCGAAACCCGCTTATCTGCGATATGAGTAAAATTGGATATTATACTTCCAAATAATGGAACTACCCAAGTAACACACAAAACATGTTAGAAAATAGATTACAACGAAAGTAGTCATATAAGTGTACTACAAGCGCAATTAAAAACTTGTGTTATTATATCGTGTTTTAAGTTGTTTTTCATCAGTAATACAACCGCATTTCGGAAACAAGCTCATTTTTTCTGGTTTTGGAGATGTTTTTAATAACATGAGTTCAAGAATAACAATCACTATCACTTGGTCTTTTCGTTTGACATTGCACCATCTAATAACAACATTACGTACCTGTAAAATGCTTTTCCTTAGTACAACAGTCGTAGCATTAAACACTCAACTTAAAAATACTTTATCAAATTAATATTTAAATTTTATTAACGATTTCTATATTTATTCGAAGCGGGTCAAAACGTGCCATCAAAAGATAAACGAAACGCTTGCAGTGTAACCAATATCACTTCAGTTTTTTGTTATTGTATATCCAACAACGTTTTCTAGTTTTGTTAGATTTTATATCCAGATAACGTTGAAACTATGCGAAAACAATTTTAATATTCAAGCAAAAGAAACAACTCTTTTTGAAAGGTTGAAAATCATTTTTTGCCATCAATTTATAATCAATTCAAACTGCCACTGATAGAAGCTATTGTCGATCTAGTTGCACTGCGCCGTCACAACACATTTGCGCATGCGCTGGTTAACAGTTGTCATAGCAACAGATTTGCGCATTGCCGTATTAGTACTCGAGATGTGTTTTGCCACTTAATTCTATCAAGTTGGCTTGCTCTCATGCTGTTATCGGTACTTGTTCTATTAGCCTTCATGTTTTGCGCTTTTCTGGTGATAGAGATGTCATGGAATAGGTAACGTCAACTATTTTATACCAACGTGTGTTACTTGGGTAGGGTTGAAGGTTAACTGAATTTCGTCCTTCATAATAAAATTAAATAACTTTAATCGCACGAAAGACTAGCAGATGATTCGTAATAGAAATTTTAAATGTTCAAGGAAAAAGACAGTGAAGGATACAAATAATAAATCCATTGTTGTTACACTTAAGATGATGTAAAATTTTTACCATAAAATCACATTGATTATAACTTTTCCGAGTTATACCACTATTAGCAGTGGTCAAACGGCTGAGAACGCATGCACCAGATCCGGATAGAATTACTAACACGTTCGGACATGTTCAGCAATGCTGTGCAATGCGATCCATTGGTTTCCTTTATTTTTGAGTTCGTCGCCTGCTTGGTTGAAATCAACCGCTGATTTGCTTGCTTCTGGTGGATCCAGTTATCAGTAGTGAAGACTAAATTTCTACATGCTACGTTTTATATGTGACTACTGACAGTTATACTTCCGGTGGACCCAACGACATTGAACACTTGAGCGATAAAAATAACAACAACAAATCGTTTTAAAAGTCAGTGTCGCCTGTGCACGGGAAGAGAGGTAGTGATCGCATGTTTAGTTCGATTTAGACTGAGACTAAGGGTTTCGCCTGATATTTGATTTCAACCCTAATTAGTCTAAATAACAATTGTATAACAAATCCATTAAATTTTCAATAGTATGATAGTTAGCGTCAGCTAGTCACAATTTTCCGCTTTTAAATGGCCGTATAACCAATTTTCCAATCGATTGATGAACGAATGAACGAATAATTTTGCGACGCCCCCAACATTTTTGGTTTTTCAATTTGCACCTCTATGTTACCTTAAGACGTAATTCTACGTCGAAAAAACTGGATATTGTTAGCAGTTAGTTTATAACCCGCTCTGTTTTTGCTGAACACCAAAAGTTAGTAATAGCATCAAAAATTTACTACTTTTATTTCTTATTTTAATCCTAATGGAATATCTAAAAAAAGCTCAAGTGTTTTGATGCAAACTTTTTTTTTTCTTTTTTACCAAAAATAACGAAAACCCTCAATGGAAAAGAAATTACAATGTGAACACCAGTGAAATCTGAAAGACTATAACTAGGGACAGTGGTAAATCGCGATTTCGCGGAAGCCGCGAAATCCAGCACCGGCCGCGAAATCATCAAAAATCCGCGAAATGCCGCGAAAATCAACAACACGGACAAATCTAAAGATCGATGGCAACGGGAGGCCTTTCCCTACGCAACCAATAAGATGGAATAGTACTACTGCTCTCTTACAACGAGATTTTGTCAGCCTGGGTTGAATTGTTTTGGGACGGTTCAGTTACTAGACCCTTTTTTAGCAAAGATTTTTGCGATTGGGGACCTGCATGATAGAATTCCAGAGTGCGCAAAATCGAAGTTGCAAGATATACCTACTTAGTTCTAGTAGCAAGCATTATTGCATTTTAATAATTTTGGTAAGTATTCGAAACGCGGACGGTTTTTTCTAACTTTTCCGGTTGGCAAATAAATATTTATTGATTCCTGGAAACTCGGTAGATGCGGAATGCGTGAGTCAGAATAAATGGAATAATACGTGCCTGCCGACATCCAAATATGATTGTAGACAATTTGACACAGTAGTCCGTACTGCAAAGAAATCATGAATCGTACTGTTAAATTACCGTATATTAAATAAAACCAAACAGTTTTTTTTCACCAAAAAAATTCTCAATTTTCTAAAGAACGGGTTGCCGCGAAATTACCGCGAATTTTTAATATTTTCTATTTTGCCACCCGCGAATTTTTAACATTTTTGCCGCGAATTTAATTTAATGTAATTCAATTACCACTGTCTCTAACTATAACCAATTACTGAACGAGTTTGTATGATTTTTTTAAGAATGACGGTTATGGACATGGAATGTACATAACTCATAAATGCTACTAAAGATTTAAAAAAACATTCCAGAGATGAAGAACATCATAACGAACAAACTGGCGTTTTTTTATAATAACGGTTTGTGAGAGCACCGTAGCAATTGATTTTCTACAACAACGGCAAATTTATTTACGTCTTCATCATTTTGAATCGCCATTTGCCAATGACACGGGATGATTCTAATCCTCTTGTTTTTTGTTCACATACACTGCAAACTTGCAAATTACACATATTACACGTAAGCAAACGCTCATACACACACGCTACCAGCATTCGCACAAAAACTAGCCGTGGCTAAACGGATAAATATGACCGCACCAGATCCGGACAGAACCTCTAACATGTGCGGACATGTTCAGCAATGCTGTGCAGTGCGATCCGGCGGTTTCCTCCAAATATTCCAAATTGTCACAAAATATAAAATATCTTGAAAAGAACCTTTTTTTAAAAAATCTGATTCTCTTACGCACGACAATATGTACTACTCTCATTCAAAATTTGATGATGGTAAAATGAAAAACAAAAACCTGAATTAATCCACCTAGCAGTGCAGAAACCTTTGTTATACTAACTATTACTACACATAAACTTATTATGCCAGTAAACCATAAATCGTTAAAAATTGAATTCAAAAGATAGTTTTCTGGAGGATGAACCAAATACGAACATTGAATCAATCCTCGACGTGGTTTTCATAAATATTGTAAATGTCATCACTGGAGTCTGGGTTATATTTTTTCGACCCTAAGCCATTTTTTAAGCTGTCTAGGATAGAAACAATTTATGAATTATTGACATAATCGAATGCCCAGAAACAATTAAAAAAATCCGATTTCATTCTAGAACAGCAAATATGTTTGTCAGTTCATTGCAATACTATTGATATAATTCCTCATAATCCAAGCTTAAATACCACAATGGCTTCGTTTTTAAAAATTACAAAATCTAGAAAAGAACGCAATGATTGTAGATTATGATATATCATCGAATATTTCCTACGAATTGCAGAAAAGTTGTACAAACTTGCTCTCAAGAAATTATGGTTCAGAATTGGCCTGGAACGCGTTGAAGGCTTTGTTACCGTATGAAAGTTACTTGATTCGTGCGTGTATTTATTTCAAGAAATCAACAAAAATCTTGATAAAATCTGTGAGGATCAAATACTGAAAGATTTCATTGAAGTTCATATAACTGCTGTTGAAAGTTGTCAGTTTAATTCTATTCCAAATTTTCAAATCATAGAAAATGAAGCTTTTTCGCAAGACTTAAGGATTTGGGCTTTTTAAAGTGTATTCGAGAACGTTACTCTTTTTCAAGGCTTAGGCTGTATATTCAAATACAAAACAATTTCAGAAATTTATAAAACTTGCTGCGACAACGAGAAGTGGGATAACATGGATACTCTGTCTGCACTGACTTATGAATTAGAAAGCAATATTATAAATATAGTGTCGTGTATCAGGTGAGTAAGAAGCGAACAAAAGGATTATTAAATTACACCAGCTAGGACGCACTACACAAAGTATGAAACACAGTACAGATGTCTTTTACTCTTAGTTTCTTTTGAAAAAAAAAATAGCGGTGGAGAAAAGAGAGAGAAAGAGAAAAGGAGAGAAAGGGAGATAGAAAAAAAAATTGAGAGAGAAATGATTCAAAATGTAAAATATCTTATGTTTAAAAATTCTGATTTAAATAATCTAACATTCAAGCAAATGTTAGAAAAAACTCGCTCGGTATGATTTTTGAAGTGCTTTGGAGCTTGCATTTGCACTTGTATACACCAAAATCGGATAATGCGTTTTGTAAGAAAGGTGGGATTTTTTATTGTTTTTCTTTGTTCGATTTTGATATACCACACAGAAAAACAACATATTTACATCTAAACACGTACATGCACACTTACACATATATACAGTCAGTGTTCATTTAGTTGAACAGAGTCGATTGGTATACAACACCTGGCCCTCAACAGATTCATTTGGTGTTTAAAGTTATATATCGTATGTAGAAAAATACTCTTCGATCAATATCTCGAAATCTAAAACACTAATCAAAAATCTACTCGGTAGCATCCTGGGGGAGCACAGTAGCTTTCATTTGCATATAAGATCATCAAAATCGGATATTGCGTTCTATAAGAAAGGTGCGTTAGTATTTTGCGGCACATACATACAGACAACATACATACACACACACATACACACATACACACACACATACACACGAACAGACATTGCTCAGTTCGTCGAGCTGAGTCGAATGTTATATACGGTCCAGCGCTTCGGACCTTGGATCTATTTTGCGTTTTTCGACCGATTTTATAACCTTTGTTTTTAGTATAACGAAGGTAAACAGTTATGAACGTTTGAATATTTTATCATTGTCACTCAGAACTTATTTTCGAGGTTTTTTTTCTGTTGTTCTTATAAGTTATCGCTAAGAGCATGATACTAATCCAACGCGCTGTTTTTGTGGTATAATTAACTATATAATCAATTATACCTGCCATTCCTATACCACAATATATCTAACTAATGGTAGCAGTGGTCATAGGCTCCTACAGGATACCTGCCATGCTATCATACCTACCTATATTATTTCCCAGCCAAATAGCTGCTATAACTACACGCAAAAGCTTAACTTATTATTCGAACTAAATTTCTATTTTCAACAACGGCCTTTACCCGTCAACATTCAAGTTCATAAAGCAGGCAATATTTTTTAATTATCCTCCAAGTAATAAGTTAAAATTCATTAAGCAGACAATGTGTGCAGTAGGGAAAGCGAAAAATAAGCGAACTGGAAATATGTTAAAGATTTGGAAAAATATACCGCATCCCGACGGGACTCGAACCTGCAATATCCCAACTTGAACCCGCAAATCCGCAATCCCGAAGATTGCGGGCTCAAAAAAAATTGAGTGAAAATGACAAAATATTCAAACGTCCATAATATTTTTGTTTTTCAATTCACCATCACCAAATTTTGACAGATACTAATAAATATTGTCGTCTTCAATGTGTAAAAAAATAGATTTTTAAAAAAGGTACTTTTTGAGATATTTAAAATTTTGTGACAATTTGGAATATTTGGCCCAAATAAAAAAAAATATTTTTACAGTGTATATATTTTTTTAAGAATTACAATTTTATTACTTACAACTTTGCTTATAACACCATTTCAATTAAACCAGTCGTTTTTCTGATACAAAATAATTCATTCATCAGTCACATTTTTGGATAGGACCTTTTGAAACAGCAGTCGTGAGTCTACATGAAGAACTGATAGTATAGACTGACCTTTTTATCAACTGAAAACAACTGTGCAAAATTTCAGCGATATCGGAAATGGTCGATCAGAATTGATTTGCGAAGTAGCGTGGACTTGCTCAGTTTTGAAAATTTTTTAGTAAGTTAACGGCGGCAGTGTATTTTTATCATTATTAATGCTTTCTTATGGCTTCCTGAAATCATCCTGAAGATGTCGTATCTTGTTAAGGTACATGTTTCATTATTTTTTTCTGAAATTTTAAATTTTATGCACTTATTGAGCCATCAATCCAATGCTTCGACATCTTATTAGTTGAGAGATGTTTCTGAAAAGAACTTTTTTAAAAATTTTATTTAAGTTATTTGAAAAATCTTAGTGCTAATTGAATTCCGTCATTTTCACGTTGAACTCGAAAAAATTCAAACTTGGATATCAAAATCTAGATATTTCTGACTTGGGAAATCAATAAGAATGGTTGGAGTCTGGGAGGGAGAAACGAATACTGTACTCAAAACAGAGAACACGCACATGCGTCGTTTTCTGATAGTGTGTAACTATTTTCTTGCTGTAACGCATGCATTACTCAAACGAAGTTTTTAGTAACATCAGGAATACTGAATGTGCAAATATTACAGACTTATTTTTCGAGTCTGTGTTTTTTCTCAGTTTGCCGTTGTATGAAAGTTTTTTCAGAGTTTTGAGTTCGACCGTGATGAAGTGTGTTCGAAATTGTAACCAAAGCCTTAACTCATGAGAAATGCAAGTTTGATAATCGAAGTACGCTAGCATGATTTTTACTTAAAGCTTATGAAATTTGTTATTTTACGTAAAAACGAACCAAAATATTTTGTAAAACGACAATGAATACAAAAACTGTTTGCGATGAATATTTTTTCGAGCAACGCGATACCTCTCCGCTATAACAATACTCATCGCGAAAAAAAATGCTTTTTTTTCCTTGGTTCAAATTGACAGTCAATGACAGCTCATTCTAGCTCATTTTGACACTCACACAGCTTCGTATCCGTTTCATCCTGCCAGGTTGGAGTTATCCATACTTGAAGCCAGATTAATATGAAATTCGATAGTGATTGATGAAGTAACTAATCTATTGCGTAACGCGAAATATTGATATACACTTTTCGCTGTGTTCTGCAAAATAAATTGATAGATATCAAATAATTCCCGAAACTCTTTTCAAATTGGTCACACAACTCACTGCAGAATTTCATCAAGCTTTGCCTGTCTAAGCAATTATTTTGTTTTTAACTCTCCTTTAGTTAATTTTCGATTGTATCCAACTTAGTTTTCTACATCGATGCCTAATTTCAATAAAAAAGCTAAACCAAAATTTGAAACCTACTTGTAAAAACTCACCGTTTCAGATCACTTATTACCCACTTCTATTTTGGGCAATCCTTGAATTTCATCTTCAATTCGAGAGAGCAACGAAAGCTTGTGAAATATTTTTACGCCTGATACCATCAGCTTCATACTATCGATGGCAAATTCATACGAATAATGTCATTTCTATTATTCGATATGATTTTCCCAAAAGCCTTGTACACTCACTCAAGAAGAGCATGTTATATGGTTTGCGTGCGGTAGAGCAAAACGCTCCCGCAAAAATAGACAACATGCAAGTGGAAACAAATTGGAAAGAGATTCAAGTCTCTCCAACCAGTTCCTCTTTAACTTCCCCAGTACCACCCCCTTTACCTAACCCTGTACCGATTGTACCAAACTGATACTTTTACCGATACAAAAGCTTACCCAGATCAGATACCTCGAAAGGTCCAAACGTTGTTTTCTTCCGGCCCAAAAATTGAATATTATTCAAATTGGCAAAGGCATGGTAAAAATACTTGAATGCAAGCAAATGCAGTCGGTATACATCGAAAAAGAAAAAAGAAATTTCTTTTTTCGGATTCTTTCCGAGTAACATTCGGCAGATCCGTACTACCGAGCTACGTCGAGGACGGAGTTCGTCTGCCTGAACCACCTACTGCCGCAACAAACCACGCTGCAGCAAGTGTGAAGGCAATCATGCTGATCAAGGTCTCGTTGCAGACGTTGCAGAACTTGCTGTTATTCGGTACTCCCTAGGGATTATCGAAACCCTTCCCATAGACCAATACTTCATCTTCACAGACTTCATTGAGGCTCTGCGATCGATGAAGACTGTGAAGCATACCCCGTATTTCCGGGGGAAAATACGGCGGTTTTTAGGTGCTTTAACAGATAAAAATTGTTATTGTTTTTTTTAATTCCGGGCCATGAAAAGCTAAGGTGTGTGCTATTGATGGCGATATTTATGAAAGACCACTTGCTTATGATGAATTTTATAGTATTTTGCGTCAGAAAACACTCAACAATTGGCAATCATCGTGGAGTTTATATGAACCAAATCAGAATATTATTGTTCTTCCAGTTGAAAAACGAAGAGATTTCATAATTCTAAAATAATTTTAGTAATAGTCGTTAAAATTGTTGTTTCAATTTTCGCAAAATTAGTAATGGAAAATTGACGCTGCATTAAGATGAAAGTCATCACAGATCTTTGAACCAACTTGAAACACTTAGTCTATGTTATGTTCAGCTTACCATGAAAAGAATTCAGTGTATATGGAAAAATAGCGTAGGATAAGTGGTTTCAATTTGTATGCAGTAAAATAAAACAACCAACAAACGAGTTTTGCTACCAATTCATTTTCACAGTTCACCCTGGACCTAAACAGAAAGCATGCAAAAGCTATCAAGTATCTATTCTCCGCTTTATTAACACCTTATTCGCAAAACCATACCAATCCAGAATTTCGTTTCTAAATTTTTATATTTTGTATAGTCTGCCGTCTACAGAATGACTGTCCATTTTCGTATAACGTCTGCTTAGCGTAAATTTACGCCTCCAGACGGTGAAACGTAGCAGGAAACTGATATATGCCGAGTCACACGAGTGCTATGACATTTCCCAACCTGGTGACGCCACTGCTGGTGCAACAAAAACAAGCTCACAGCTCATGCCAACCGTAGCCAAAAGTTCGGAATTACCAGTTTCGCGATGCGCTGGGATCACGGGGGTGACAACAAATCGAGATTGTTTTAATAGACGGTTGTTCTAACGATGAGTATCGTTTTTCGATTCGTCGGGATGATCCCGTGAAATTGCAAGTGATAATGAGTGGCAGATTTCTCGACCAATTGAATCCGAAACGTGCGGCGATCAAATCGATCATTCCCGGTTCAAAACCCGACTGGAAGCTTCGTAGAATCAATACCGTAGCCTCACAATACAGGTGAAAATGAAGCAAACCCATTATTACTGTTGGAAGTGATTAATTTTTTTTTTTCACGATTGCGACTATTTACTAACAAGTACTGACGTAGCAGCTAAACTTTAAAGGTGATTTATGGTTCACCGGCCGTCGGGGAGAATTCCACATCTCGCTTACTGATTTCGTTCGTGAATAAATTAACAATGAAACTTGTTCAATCAACAAACATCCCGCGAGTCCAATGCAAACCACATGTCGTAAAAAAAATTCAAGTGTGAGGTCAGTTTGTTGTAGCAAGTACTCGCTAAACGCGTCGCACCATGAAGCGTACCGAGCAAGCGTCTTCATCAAATAAGTTTCTGCTCTGTTTAATAACCTTAAACTTCAATTACCCGTAAAAAGAGCTTACACAAAGCTGAGCTGCCATCTAGACACGTCAGGACTATTACAAAGTGCGCCGAAAATAAAAACATACTTCAATTGTCTGTAATTCACCGCCACTTAAGCAAGTGAAAAATGATGACAGCTTTACATACTAGCCGTAAAGCAATCAACGCTTTGTGATGATGATGATGATGATGACGATTATGATGAGGAGAAGCATGACGGTCCACTGAACTTGACCGAAACATACATTCACCTCGGCTGGCACAAAGTCGCCGAAAATGGGGTCCAGCTGGGTCTGTCATGCGGACCGTCGTCAGAGGGAGCGTCGATTCGTGTCGCATTACCTAATCGATGCGTGTTTTGTAACAGCGTGGTAAATTTTTTTCGATCTCGCTGCTACGAATGACCTGTGGCTTGTGCTGCCCAGTATGCTGCGGGCTCCCAGGTTGTATTCGGGGCACCGGTTTACCCAACGTGCTACGATAAACGAACTCCCCACACTCCGGAGGTGGAGCAATTTTTCACGGTTCCTATCGTACAGGTTTTTCGAAAGGGTCATTTCGTGTGATTAAACCAGAGAAGATAAGTTTTCAGTTTTGTCTTATGCTGCGAAATGCGCTGTATTGATCGCTAGGGGCGATGGTTTTGAGCCCTAACAATGGATTAAATTGACATTATTCTCATCACAGGCTGAGAGTAAAAGCCGTTTTGCTGTTGGATGTTTCCAAGGCCAAACCCGAACATTCGTGACAAATGTGATTCACCATTCATACACAATTTATAATCCGTTACGACAGTCTTCCTCCAATTAATCATTTTAACAATTCAGCAAATTTGGCGCGAGCCTGTCTGATGGAGGACTGACCACTACTGCTGTTGATTATGTCTTCTGCTTTAACCTTTTAACATTGCAACCACCATCATAATTAAGTATCGCTTTGTGATACGCCGATTTTTGAAGTGCAAAAAAAACACGCAACACAAGTGTGAACACCGAATCGGTCAGGCATTAGGATTATGCTGTTTTAATCGCTGTCATTACGGAAAGAAAAGATCTGCAGTAAATTAATTTTAGATGGTGACATACGAAATTTCGGCTATTTGTGAACGCTGAACAACAGTCGTATGCTGTTATGGCAAAATTTGGTCCACTCCAAGTGCCATGAGGCAGAACGAAGTTTTTTTTTCGGTCTGCCAAGTCAGTTGAAATGAGGCAATACCGGCAGAGTTGTTATATTATTACACATATGGGTTCTTTTTTTAACTCACCTGTATCAGGAAACAAAGTTCGTATTAAATCCACGTGATTGTGTTTGTTGTTCTCGTAAATGACTAGACGTTTTAATAAATTATCGATCAAATCGAACACCGCTCAAGTGCTATAATCACTCTCCCGCTCAAACTGGTTCACTTGGATTTTGGTAAACCTGTGGTCACTTCGATTGGTCACAATAGAATGTTTTCATTTTTGTGCAAAATCTTAGGTGCTACCAAGTTTTAATTTGCACATATAGATATACATCGTAAACAAGTTCTAACAGTCACAGTCCATGCAGATTAGAATAACCATTCACTTTGATTCAGGCGCGAAACTAGACCGAATAAAATCTTCAATCATTTATTTGTTGTCCTTGAAAAGACAAATGTTGTACATTTCAAAATCGGATATGATGCTGATCGCATCTCTGTGCGACCTCGACAAAGAGGATTAGGCACGAAAGCAGACCCGAAAAGTCTGCTGCTATTTCTACCGCTGCTGCTACTAGACCGTCCACTAGAAAAATGATTGGTTTGAGCAGAAGCAGGCTCTTATACAGCCCAAAAAATGCATTCCCGATAAACTAGGTACTATATTCTGACGACCGTGTTAGGGGAACCAAGCTTTCAGCGACCAATCAGAGGTCGAAATTCGCGTTTCAGCATGGCTTAGCAATTTGAAATAGTTTAATAGTTCGCTGCTTAGATAACACTGGTTAACACAAGTGTGTTCCTGAAACTCAAACTAAAAAAAATCAAATTTTATAGGTTTTTAGCTATTCCTGTGAATTTTGGTGCCACCAGCCATTTAGACTTACATCAGAGACTTAAATGAGTTTTCTCGTAAACATAACGTTGAACCGACGAACCCGGCGAGCAATTACTGGGGGCAATCTTATGTAAGCATTTGGTAATCGATAGGGGCACCAAAACTCACAAGAATGATTAAAAAGCTATAATCTTTCTAGAGAAACTTTTTCGAGCTTTAGGACCGCATTTTTGTTGACCAGTGTAATTTTCCAAACTATTGCTGCAGGAACGAAGAAAATCCGTTGAAAACTACCCGATTGAGAAGCAATTGAAATTGGACATATTTTTTCCATTTCATTTTACTCCCCTATGCAGCGGAACTATATGACTTTTCGCTTCTCTAGACTCGATTCTCCCTAAACTTCATCGTATTAACCGCGAAAAAGACTCCTTTGGACCTATTTAACCGCTATATGCTCGACGAAAAAACCGACTATTGAGCATGAGCATGAGCATGATTGACCGCCCGCGGTTGCTACTCCGTTATTGCCAGATCAGCTGTAATTACACAAAGAACCAACAGATGATGTTTGGGAACAACATGCATCCTCAATGTGTAAAAACAGGTGACCTAAATCTTTATATTAGGCAATACCAGCGGCGGCCGCATCCGAATGCAGGTCGAAGAAGGAGTTTGTATAGGAATATGTTGACTTGATACTCGCTCTATTGGAAGCCGAGAACACCTCTGCACTTCCACGAGAAATCACTGGGATGTTGGAGAAAGGGAAAGGTATACAGCAGGGTTCGTTTTGGTAAACGATGCGCTAATTTCGAATGTCGGGTTCTTCAGAACAAGTGTCGCGCCTACAAGTTTATTACATCCGCCACGATATTCATAATGTGATTCGAACATATTTAGTTTGATAATGTAATACCGCAACAATAAAACGTACGCGAGGATACAGGACCTTTGACTAAACCGAGACAACTTAAAACTACCGTATATCTCCTCGTAAG
The DNA here is from genome assembly GCF_029784165.1 of Wyeomyia smithii. NCBI lineage: Eukaryota > Metazoa > Arthropoda > Insecta > Diptera > Culicidae > Wyeomyia > Wyeomyia smithii. Next base: position 7,667,110 of record NC_073696.1, read on the forward strand.
GTGATGCTCTTTATACCTAAAACTATTGCGCATTGTTGATCTATCTGTAGATAATACGATCTCATGGAAGGTATCGACGCGGAGGTTGAAATGATATTTATCGACTGAACGAAATCTACTTCGATTTGCGATGTAATAATTAAGATGCACCGCGCGAGCAGTCTCCTACTTGACGTTGATGAAGATGAGAAAGATATGATGAAATATCTGGGTTCACTTCGCGAAATCACCACACGCCGGAAGTCCATATATTAGCAAAACTCTCCCGAGCTGAATACGCGTTTACACCGAAGCGTTACGAACAACCGCTTTAATCCCCCCGGCCGACACATACGCGCAGGAACTCGGCGTTTACGTCGATTATCTCTTAACGATGTACGCCTAATACGCCTAATAAATATGAAAATTGGCAATGTTCCATACATCCAAAGCCTCAACAATTTAAAAAATGCAAATATACATATTAGCCAGAATATATTTTTAAATTTGTTGACAAAGTGCCAAACTAGTCATAAATATAACATTTTATGTAAAACAACTGGTCAAAAAAAAAGCTAGAACAATCAAAAAATCAAAGCATATGATTCCTGGGAAACACATACTCCAAACTCCACAAACCACACTAACACTTTGTGGACAAAAACAAAACTTGTTACTGAAACCCTGCGGAAAAAAATACCGCGCACAAAATTTCAATGATGAAATCAAAATCTCTCTGTATCTACTTTCTCACAAAAAGTAAAACTAGAAACAAGCACCAAAATATCACTTTACAATACAGACAAGACAAAACGTATACTTAGCTTTCATCTCTTCATTTTCCAGTTGTTTTCATCATTTTTAGACTTTTCTTTAAATTGAAGTTCAGTGGCAACATGCATGTTTAATCCATACAACATTTCATTCGTTGAAAAGAGATAGCACATAAACACTGTAAACGGCGATGCATGGTTTTGATCTTATTGGCAAATTTTCACTTCAAGTTTAATTAGATACAAGCCAAAAATAATTTGCACTATGCCAACGAATAAATTCCTAATGATTCAATCACTATAAAACTATGTGGAGCAGCTGCTCGAAAAACACTCTCCTTATTGTATGCAATAACACCACACACTCCACACTTTCAAACCGTCGCCAAGACAGCGATAGAAAAAAAAAAAGAAGAAATAAACACTTTGGTGAATCTAAAAAGCAACGCAATAATATTAAATTTTTACAATTAAATTCACTTTTTTTGTGGAACTTCACACTTTTCGCACTCAGCACATTTCAATAGAACACCTGTATATATGTTTAAAAATTCTTTAAGTGAAAAATAACCGAAAATTACCAAATAATGTGATGATTTCAAAGCAGGAACCAGCTGGCCAATCTTGATCACGGCCTCGCACAACCATCCGCGAACTTTTCCAAAAATTAAAACAATTGTAAATTTAGAAAATAAACTCACTCCGCGATAACATCTGTAACGCACATGCACAACTAAATTAAACAATTTTTCTTCCTCGACGAAAAAACCGACTATTGTAACTTAAACAATTTTCATCCAATTTCAATAGTTTGGCACTGAAAGACTCATCTATTTTTCTACTTTGAAATCAGTGTCAGCGGTGCTCCGAAAAAGTTTTCTCATCTCGTGGACATGCTCCGAAGCTGAAGAGTTTTAAAAATATTTGACAATATTATTGATACAAATACATCTTTCTTATTTTCAATAACTATAATGCAAGTCAAGCTATTTTTATATCTATTCTAAGCAGTAAATGTGGAGTTTACAATTGAAAAACGTAGTAACTGGAAAAAAAGTTAATTAAAAATTTTCAAAAAAAAATTGTCCAGCAAGTGGGACTCGAACCAACAACTTATAGTCTCCGGTTATATGCGTTTTCGAATACCACCCAATGTGAATGTTTCCGGATCAAAGATGGAGGATTAAGGATGATTTAAGGTCGATTTCAGATGCCATTTCAAAATTCAAGCTGATGACTTCCGATTCGTCTGGTGTTGTTTTAAGGTCTCTGAGTTAAAAGGCATGAATTCTCCTTTCTGCCACTCTAAACTAGTGTGGGAATGCATCATGTCGCTCCGACAGTTAGCTATGAAAAACCAGGTTAACTTATACTGGGTTCCTGGTCATTGTGGAATCGAAGGAAACGAGAAGGCTGACTTTCTAGCCAGACAAGGGTCATCCACTAACTTTGTTGCTTCAGAACCTTTCTGTGGAATCTTCCCGAGCGCTCTAAAAGCTGAACTCGGTGAATGGGAGAAAGCGACCATTAGAGCAAACTGGGATGTCATAAGCGGATTACGACAATCGAAAAGATTCATAGAGCCAAATCGCGAGAAGAGCCTCGTGCTGCTCAGGTTATATAAGAAAGACCTGAGGACATACGCAGGTCTTATTACAGGGCACTGTTCGAGTAAGTATCATCACAAGAAGATAGACAAACTTGATGATGATAAATATCGCCTTTGTGGCATCGAAAGCGGAACATTAGAACATCTACTCTGCGAATGCCGAGTATTAATACAACGCAGATTGCGTATCTTCGGCGAGGGACACATAGAACCTACCGCAATTTGGAGGAAAAGTCCCGGTGAGGTAATAAACTTCATACGAAGTGCGTTGCCCAACTGGGATAAATGTGCAATGTAGCAAGGACATCGCCTTGCCAAATAGCGATGTACCTGCTCGTTCGCACTTGGAGTAAGTTAAAGCATACCACAATAGATCAAAAATGGCCGCAGTGGTTCAATCTTCTACAAGAGGAAAAAAGGTTTTTGAGCAGCAACCCGATTCCGAAAGTATTCATATTTGGTGGTATTTGGACAATTTTGGCTGTTTTCCGGCAAACGGAAATCTATCTATCAACTATCTAGAATTTCAAATGGCGTCTGAAGTTGATCTCTGGTCTCTGGGCATCATTCCGATTTCGGGAATACCCATATTCGATGGAATTCTGCCAATTTTGATTCTCTTCCAGAAACCGGAAGTCGCCGTTTTGAAATTACCAATGGCCTCTGTGGTCGTTTTCAGGTCTCTGAACATCGTCCCGATTCCGAAACTATCCATAAGATATGGTTTTTGGACAATTTTAGTTATTTCTGGAAACTGGAAATCACCATCTTTAGATTCAGAATGGCATCTGGAGTTGATTTCCAGTCCTTGGGCTTCATCCCGATTCCGGAAATTTGGATTCTCTTCCATATACTGAAAGTCGTCATTTTGAAATCCAAAATGACGTCGTGGGTCGTTCCCTGGCTTCTAGATATCATCCCGATTCTGAAAATACCCATATTGGATGGTAAAGGGTGTCCACGATAAAATTGCCACACCATGAAATTGCTCTAAGTTTTTAACCGTTGGGTAGAATTTAATGAAAATATTGGGTGGATTTAGTTCATAGTGCATTATTTACATCCTGCAAGTTTTGAAGTCCTATGATCAAAACTCGCGGAAATGGAGTCGAAAAAACAGCTCGTGCGATAAAATCTTGCGCATTCATCACGAGAATAAGGATCTCTCGCATCTTTCCATCGCTAAAACGTTGGGAATCGCGAATTCCACGGTGTCGCGAGTGATTAAGCGGTTCGAGGAACGATTGACCACCGATCGGAAGCCCAGAAGTGAAGAAAAAGTATTCCGTACAACACCAAAAACCACAACCGCGTAATTGGGGCCTTCAACCGAAACCCGAATGCCTCCGTTCGGGATTTGGCTAAGAAGCTGCACCCAAGCCGAAGTTTTGTCCAGAAGGCCAAAACTAAGGCTGGGCTTCGAACGTTCAAGGTACAAAAGGCCCCTAATCGCGACGGGAAGCAGAACAAGTCCACCAAAACCCGTGCCAGGAAGTTGTACCTCAACATGCTGACGAAAGTTGAATACTACATCATGGACGACGAAACATATGTGAAGGCCGACTTTAAACAGATCCCCGGCAACCTGTTTTTCACGGCCAAGGATAAGTTCAGCGTTCCGGAGCATGTCCGCACTCAGAAGATGTCCAAATTTGCGAAGAAATTTCTGGTTTGGCAAGCCATCTGCACGTGCGAGAAGCGGAGTGCACCTTTCTTGACCCAGGACACGATGAACGGACAGGTGCACATGAAAGAGTGCCTCCAGAAGCGGCTGCTTCCTCTCCTGAAGGCCCATAACGTCCCAACAATCTTATGGCCGGATTTGGCCTCATGCCACTACTCCAAGGACGTGCTGAAGTGGTATGCCGACAATAAGGTCAATTTCGTGCCGAAAATGTTCAACCCTCCCAACACTCCGGAGCTCCGCCCCATCGAAAAGTACTGGGCGATTATTAAGCAGCACCTTCTTAAACAACCTAAGATAGTGAAGACAGTCGAGGAACTGAAGAAAGTATGGGTTTACATGCAAAAAACGGTTGATTCACAGGTTGTGCACAATCTTATGGCCGGGATTAAGGCCAAGATGCGCGTATGGACTGTAAACAAAATACGAGTAAAATGGTAAAATGAAGTTAAATATTTATTTTTCAATCCCTGAAAATTTAATGGCAATCGGATGAAAGCTCGATTTTTGCGAATCACTTATTTTTTTTCTTCAAATAACATTTATTTGACACGGCACAAATACAATTTAATGTTTAACGGCGCCAATTATATCGGATGACTCAAAACTAAAGCAAATTTTTTATCCTCGCTGCCGACTACGAGCTGAAATTAAGTCTAACTTAAAACTAGCATGGATTTTCCAATCAGTGTTTTGTTGTTCAATGGTCGTCTGATAATCGTCGAATGGCATGTATAGATTCGTTCTGCTGAGCCACGATGTCGTGAGTTGGGACAGAGGCTCGTAGTTCTTGGGTCCTGGTTCTATTGTGCGGGGTCTGGTTGCTGGTTTTGTGCTTAAGGTTCAAACGTGTTCTTGTCGTTTTGTTGGGCGTAGACGGAGGGGAACGGGACTAGACTAGGGCATGGATGGATTTCAGGAAAACATATATAAGGGTCATGTAGGGTAGATCAAGGCTCGCCAAGACATCACGAACAGGAACAGCTGGTCGTCTACCTCCGGCCTGAAGGGAAGCTACAAGTTTAGACCTGGCGTCACGGTGAACAAGGCATGACCAAACAACGTGCTCTATGTCGTGACAACCTTCACCACAGGCACAGATACCGCTTTCTTCGAGCCCAATACGACGGAGATGCGCGTCAAATCTATAGTGGTTGGACATAAGCCGAGACATCACGCAAATGAAATCTCGACCTACATCCAACCCCTTGAACCACGGGTTCGTCGATACCTTGGGAATTATGGAATGTAACCAACTTCCCAGTTCCCCCTTGGTCCAAGAATTTTGCCAACTGATGATCTTATTCTGACGTACAAATGCGAAAAATTCATTGAAGGCAATTGGTCGTTCATAAATATCGCCGTTAATTGCACCCACCTTGGCCAAAGAGTCCGTATTCTCATTGCCCGGTATCGGGCAATGAGAAGGGACCCACGCTAAGGTAATCTGAAACGATTTTTCGGATAAAGCACTCAAATGTTCCCGTATTTTCCCCAGGAAATGCGGAGAGTGCTTAACATCTTTAATCGATCGGAGAGCCTCAATAGAACTGAGACTGTCCGTAAAGATGAAATAATGGTCTGTGGGCATTTTTTCAATAATCCCTAGGGTGTACTGAATTGCAGCTAATTCTGCAACGTAAACAGAAGCAGGATTATCGAGCTTATAGGAGACGGCTAAATGATTATTGAAGATACCGAAGCCAGTGGACCCATCAAGAAGTGATCCGTCAGTGTAGAACATATTGTCGCAGTTGATGTTTCGATATATATTGGAAAAAATTTTAGGGATCTGCTGCACGCGTAAATGATCCGGGATTCCAAGAGTTTCTTCTATCATGGATGTATCGAAGAACACAGTAGAATCAGAAGTATTTAATAAGTTGACACGATTTGGAATATTCGGATAAGGGTTAATATTTTGGGACATGTGATTGAAATACAATGTCATAAAACGGGTTTGCGAATTAAGTTCGATTAACCTTTCAAAATTTTCAATCACGGGACGGTTCAAGACCTCACATTTGATTAGAATACGAGAAGACAGGCTCCAGATGCGGTTTTTCAATGGTAGTACTCCAGCTAAGATCTCCAAACTCATCGTATGGGTCGATTGCATGCAACCCAAGGCGATACGCAAACAACGATATTGTATTCGCTCCAGTTTGATCAAATGTGTGTTTGCTGCGGAGCGGAAGCAGAAACACCCGTACTCAATAACAGACAGTATCGTTGTTTGGTAAAGCCTTACAAGGTCTCCTGGGTGGGCTCCCCACCATTGTCCGGTTATTGTACGAAGAAAGTTCACTCTTTGTTGACATTTTTTCATCAGATACCTCACGTGACAACCCCAGGTGCCTTTAGAGTCGAACCAGATACCAAGATATTTGTGTACCAAAACCTGAGAAATCGTTTTACCCATTAATGGTGTTTGAAGCTGAGCAGGTTCATGCTTCCTAGAAAAAACTACTATCTCAGTCTTCTCTGGAGAGAATTCGATACCTAGCTGTAAAGCCCAAGCAGACAAATTGTCCAAGGTATCTTGCAATGGTCCTTACAAATCGGCAGCTTTGGCTCCTGTAACAGAGATTACACTGTCGCCTGCAAGTTGTCTTATCGTGCATGAATTTGCCAGACATTCGTCGATGTCATTTACATAAAAGTTGTATAGAAGGGGGCTTAAACATGAGCCCTGGGGAAGACCCATGTAGTTAATGCGAAAAGTTGCCAAATCGCCATGCGTCAAATGCATGTGCTTTTCGGACAACAAATTGTGCAAAAAATTGTTCAAAATTGGAGAAAATCCTTGTCGGTGAAGTTACCCGAAAGAATGTCAATAGAGACGGAATCAAAAGCCCCCTTAATGTCCAAGAACGCAGAAGCCATTTGTTCTTTGGGAGCATACGCCAGCTGAATATCTGTTGAAAGCAACGCAAGACAATAATTCGTTCCTTTGGCACGGCGGAAGCCAAACTGAGTATCTGATAGTAGACCATTTGATTCGACCCAGTGGTCTAAACGACGGAGTATCATTTTTTCCATTAATTTCCGGATACAGGACAGCATTGCAATCGGCCTATAAGAGTTGTGATCAGAAGCTGGTTTCCCTGGTTTTTGGATGGCGATCACCTTCACTTGCCTCCAATCGTGCGGTACAATGTTTTGCTCCAGGAACTTATTGAACAAGTTCAACAAGCGCCTCTTGGCATTGCCGGGTAGATTCTTCAACAAGTTGAATTTGATTCTATCTAACCCAGGCGCGTTATTGTTACAGGAAAGGAGGGCAACTGACAATTCTGCCATCGTAAAAGGTGATTCTATCGCGTCGTGGCCCGGAGACGTATCACGAACAATATTTTGCTCAGGAACAGAGTCCAGACATACTTTCCTGGCAAAATCAAATATCCACCGACTTGAAGACTCCTCGCTTTCGTTGACCGTTACGCGATTCCGCATTCTTCGGGCTGTGTTCCAAAGAGTGCTCATCGATGTCTCCCTCGACGTCTCGTTCACGAACCGACGCCAATATCCGCGTTTCTTTGCTTTAGCCAAGCTTTTAAGTTTGGTATCAAGCTCCGAATACCGTAAATAGTCGCCAGGTATACCTTTCTTCTGATAGGTCTGTAGACATCGGAGCACTCTTGGTCCCACCACGGAGTGGGAGGCCGTTCTTTGATCGTTACGCCGGGATATTTCTTCGTTTGGGCTTGCAACGCGGCGTCGAGAATCAAGCCCGCGAGGAGGTTGTATTCTTCAAGTGGTGGATGATGTTGAATCGAATCGACCGCTTTTGAAATCATTTCCTCGTATAACTTCCAATCGACATTCCGTGTGAGGTCATACGGAATGTCAATTGGTCGAATGCGAGTTAACCCGTTAGTAATTGAAATAAGAATAGGCAAATGGTCGCTACCGTGAGGATCGAGGATTACCTTCCATGTGCAATCCAACCGTAGCGACGTCGAACATAAGGATAGATCCAAAGCGCTTGGGCGCGCTGGAGGTTTCGGGATACGTGTCATTTCACCGTTGTTTAAAATAGTCATGTCGAAGTCATCGCAAAGGTTGTAGATTAAAGAGGAGCGGTTATCATTGTAAGGAGAACCCCAAGCCACACCATGAGAGTTGAAGTCTCCCAAAATCAAACGTGCGAGGAAGGAAGTTCTATTAAATCAAAGAGCAGCCGTTGCCCAACCTGTGCTCTGGGAGGAATATATATTGAGGCAATACAAAGCTCTTTACCTTGTATTGTCATTTGACATGCGACAACTTCGATACCTGGAATCGAGGGAAGGTTAATACGATAGAAAGAATAGCACTTTTTAATCCCTAAAAGTAGTCCCCCATATGGGGTGTCTCGATCAAGGCGAATAATATTAAAATCATGGAAGTTAAGATCAGTATTCGAAGTAAGCCAAGTTTCGCAAAGGGAAAATGCATCGCATTTGTTTTTAATTATCAAAACTTTGAATGAATCAATTTTTGGTAAAATACTTCTGCAATTCCACTGTAAAACAGAGATAGAATCCTTCAAATTAGCAGATGAATTAGCCATCGAAGGATACAATCGCTGCAAGGAGGGGCCATTGGGCAGTCAACTGCTTCAAAAATGATCTGTTGGGAGGAGCGCTGTAAGAAAGTTTTTAATTGGATCAGGTATATTGAAATTTTCGAAAATCCAGTCCACAATATTAGAAAAATTCACCAATCCAGCATTTGTTTTGTCAACTGGATGTGCAAAAGGAGCAACTGGGGTTTTAGATGTTCCTGGAAGTGCTGGGAACTCCTTCTGAGACTTTAAATTGCCAAGCCCAGGAGGGGTTTGCTTCGGTTTTTCCGTAGCACCTTTAGTTTTGGTTGTACTGTTCTTTCCACTTTGGGAAATCTTAGGACCTTTTCGGGGAAGCTTATGGGAGGAAAGATTTTTCCTCTTTCTAGACTCCCCAAGAATGGCAAAAGAAGTTCCCTCTAGTGGTTCGTCAGAGTCGGTTTCATCTGAAGACAACAGATCAAAGGGGTTCGCTGTTATGGTAGAAGTGGTCGTGGTCTTCTTGAGCATATCAGCGTAAGAACGCTTTGAACGCTCTTTGAGAGACCGTTTTAATTTATCCTTGCGCTGCATGTAGGGGTAAGCGGGGTAGGACCGCCCCCTTAAGCAATTCTGTTTATAGAAAAAAAAGTTGCGGCTGCAATTTAATTTTTTCTTCGCTAAGAGGTTCTTCTATTCAATACCCGCATTTAAAAAATAAGAACTGAAATATTTTTATTCATTTTCCAGTTTTTTTTTTTCAATTTTTTAAAATTCATTGAAAATGTGCAGATCTTTTTCATGCGGGGTAAGCCCGCCCACCAGCGGGGTAAGATCGCCCACCATTTTTTGAGGATAAACAATATTTTCAGGGCCGAAACGGTTGATTTTATCGGTATAGTGTCTCTGACAAAGTTGTGGATGTTTTTTTTTCTTTTTAAATAAAATATACACTGTGAAAAATCTGAAAAAAAAAATTTCTAAGTTTCAACTTATTTTGTTTTCTGATTATTCAAGTTCAGATCAATGTTTAGGTAACTTTTTTGGTTTTCAAAATAAATAGATTTTTCAGAATTGGGGGTTTTCAAGATATTGAATTCATAATATACCTATCTTTAAGCTAAAAATTAAAACTCATTAAACCTGTCTGTATGATTCTTTTGAAGACTTATTATGTATAGAAAAATACTAATAATTATTCTTTCGTTTATTTACATTTTCAATTTTCAATGTTTGTTTTGAAGTACAAAATTATCAACGACTCTATACTTCAAACAAACCGTCCAAAAAAAAATTCTTCACGAAAATTAAGCTATGATTATTTCTATTACTCCATGATCCAACAACCATAAAATTTTAGCTTACCTTTTGTAGATTTTACAGGCAAAAACATATTTTTTCCAATAAATTTGAAAAAAAATTATTTTTTATTTTCTATTTTTATATCTTTTCTTTAAATTTTTTTAGAGTGTGTATTTTTTTCGGAAGTAAAAAACTACTATTTGCAATTCTGCCGGAGAAGTCATACCAATCAAACAAACCGTCATGGCTTTAAAATTATTTTGGTTCATCAACACCATTTTCACACAGGTTTAATTTTTTCAAAAATAAGTCTTGTTAAAATATATTACTAGAAAATCTTCAACCAAATCGAAAATGGTCGATTAACATCGATGTCTTATGTGGCTTGAAGTTGCTTCACTGATCCTCTGTAAATATTCCCTTTGTAGTGTCGAGGCATTTGGGTCTTGAAGTAAAACAACAAGCAGTTGGATACGTGGCGGTTTTACCCCTTGTATAGTGGGCGACTTTACCCCCAGTGGAACATTTTCATATTTGACCGAAAAAGTAGTCAAAATTACAAGATTACTCACGGCCTTCGATATTCCCGAAAGAAGATAGATTCAGGCAAGCGATTAAACGTATATTCACGAACAAAACAATAGATTTTTAGACTGAAAAACCTTAAGTCCCGTTGCCGCAAAACAATAGCGCATTGACTGGTTGCCAGCTGAAAGGTTGTTTTTGATTATTTCTGCGACCGTTCGCGCACTATCAAAACAGAAAAACGTGCAAAATGTTATGTAATTATACTGTGATAGACACGTTAAAGAAATTTTTCAATTATTTTATATCTTGGTAGTAAAACTACAGTAGTAAAACTACAGTCAGGTCATTGACCACAACACGGCCTTGAAGCGTGACGTCAGGTCTTTCGAAATTTGTATAATGTTCAGGGATTTCGACTTAGGTCCTGCTTTTGGCCGGAAATATACAACGAAACGTGAACCTGCTGTTTCGTCAAGGTAGAGCCTGGCACGAGGGGGAACTGAAGAGTGGACAGCGGGGGAAGGAGCAGGAGGGACAGAGTCAGGACCTTTTCTTTGATTTCAAGCGATGCTTTGTCTTCGACAATGTGGTCACGCAATCGTTGGGTGCAGCCGCCGGCAGCCGGCAGCTGTGCAGATTTACACTTTCCTCTATGTAGCTCTGGTTGTCTTCAACACAGCTAAACACCGAAACGTTCGGTTCAGCAGCGGCGGCGCAGCTACGCAGCAACAAAGCAAACAATAGCGGTTGACCTTCAAGCGGATTTATTTTGCACTGCACAGCACTCGTTAGACCGGACCGGGCAAGCGATGTCTTTTGTTCGATTATTTTTTGCGAATATATCGAGACGACCGATAAACACAACCGATGCGCTTGGTTGTTCGACTCGGAATGCGAATCACTTTTGTGTGTGGCAATTTCATCGTGGACACCCTTTATCTGACGTTATGCTATTTAATTGTTTTCAGGGCCACTGAAATCCCCGGTGGGAGCTGTCCCAAAAGGACCATTTGGGGGGCATATCATAACACCCAAAATTTTAAAAATGACCTGCGGAAGTAATTGTATGAACTTTTATGAACAAATATTCATCGAATTCCTTAGTTTCGAAACATTTTCCCGAAAATAAGTTACAGAATCTTTTGATGCTTAAAATATCGAAATCGGATGAAAATTGTCAATTGTCACAAGAATTTCAATTTGCAGGTACCCGGTAACCTCGTCGGGCATATAAGGGATAAAAAATTCTTTGTTACTATATAAAACCTAATGTTATCAAAAGTGTCATTTGAATGAGCTTCAAGAAGTCACTGATTTTCGTCACATTTTGCGGAATGAGGTTGGCTGTTTTTAAAAAAAAAAAACCCTGAGCAAATTGTTTAAATACTGGTTTAAATACTGGTAAGTTATTGCATTCAGTATCCATTGAAGAAGGGAAGAAGATTTTTTTTTTCTTTTGATTTCTTTCGGGTTCCCTTGCCGGATCTGCATGGCCGAACTACATCCTTTCAGACAGAGTTCGACTACCTGTACGCTTTTTTTGTACCGCGAAATTGAAAGCAATTGGGTCATACAGCTACTACAGTTGGCTGTAACAAGGCACGTTGCATCATGAGACCTATGAGATAAATAAAAGTGTTGCGATGTATATATGAGTGATTCCCCTAGTTATTCGAATTACCAAAATGAAAATATGAAAAAAAATTCTGTCGAAGGAAAATATACTTTTTTGTCTTAGATCCGTGTTAGAAGGGAGGGGTTAGAATAAACACGTTCACTATCAGCAAATTCACACTAGCCAATACTGCAGCATACCAATTCTATATGAAAAACTCAAACTCAACTCAACTCAAAACTTAGCTTTGCTCAGTTCTGACTGTACATATCAATGATGGGTTTGAGCCACTTAAAATACACGACTGGTAGTAGGAATTTCTCCTCACTGTGCATCATTAAATGACCCGATATATTTTAGACCAATAATGGCGCCGGTCACGTCTTAACAGGCAGGTGGGGATATCGTCGGTTTCGGCACAACTCAAATTTTTTCCATTTTGAAATTTTGATGTCAAACGATGTCAAATACGGCTTAGTATTATTTCACAAAGACTTGTTTCCAAATTGACAAAAAAAAAAACTCATTTATAAGGTGATGTAACTTCGGAATTCAAGTCAAAAACCTGCTCCAAAGAAGGTAGAAAAAAGATTTTAACTTGCTCATATTTTTCGTGGATGTGATAAAGATAACACTAATTTTTCAATCCCGCTTCTCTCGGATCTATGAATTACGCATTGTGCCAGTACCTCACGAAACCTACAATAAGGAAGAAATATTAGAACGTAGTGTTTGCTTTGTTAGAGACAGGGTATACATCAGCATCCTTACAAAAAGCACGGAAGGGAATTTTTGTTAGTGGGGTGGGTTTTTGATCAGGTTTCACTTTGAAAAGTGATATGACCGTGATTCAATTGGATTAATGTAACAATATAGATATGATCATGTACATATAATGTGAGATTATTGAATATGAATTATAAAATACAATAAGAAGTATTTAAACATGTAAAGAAGCTCTCAGGTGTCTGTCTTCCATAATTGAAATTTAATGTAGAAAACACAAAAAAAAAGAATAAAAAATTAGAAAATCATACGGAAAGTGTCCCTTATATTGTTTTCCCATTAAAATATTCTTGAATATTTATGAGACTTATTCAAAGTGCAATAGTAAAATGTTGGTTTTGTTCTTGTCAACCGGAAGCAAACGCACTCTCACCACAAACACAGTAAAATTCAATGCATCTCCAAACAATTAACCATCCACACTGCCGGGGTGCAATTACGCGCAGACCTACCCCACGGTCTAGGCCAGATCCGCCTGGTAATCGGAGACCCGGAAAGCAAACGCCACACGCTCGCCCAAGCTGCTAGCCGTGATCTTCAAACGAAATTTGTACCTCACCACTTATCCGTACAATTAACATCAGGTGCCGACTTCTTGCCACTTCATACCAATCGCATCCTACCGAGCAAAACGCCACCAGAATAGCCAGCCAGACAACCAGCAGCGGTAATTGCATGTATGTACGTACACACAAAAAGACTGAATGAAAAGTGTAAGGCCATGGTCATCGGCTTTATGACGATGACAACAACCGCCGAATTCCAAAATCTGCGTACCTACGGCGGTATGGCAATGTCGAGGTTTTATTTATTCAATTGAAAGAAAAAGTGCCACTAGCAGAAGCAACAACAAAGCAGGTACTTACCGACCAGCAACTGGACAAGGCGAAGGAAGCATTGAAGGAGTGGCACACTCCACGTCGGTTGCGGGTACTTGATGTTTGAACTTTGATTCCACCTGTAAACGCCGCCGCACCGTCCGTCAATCGTACGGTCCTAGCAAATCCGGCTTCTTTTTCGGTGTGGTCCAATGACCGAGTGCTCTCGACGTTCATTCGGTAATCAAGTTGCGGCGGTAGCGGCTTGTTGCTCAACTGAACCGAAAACTGACCGAGCGGGGTCTTTATTTCGCACTTTTTCCACTGCTACCCGTGTAAATAGGGTTGTGTGATGTTATGTAACTGGTTTACGTGGCTTTTGTTAGGAGAGAAAGAGAGATGAATTCATACAAACAAAGAATCAGCTGTGAGATAATAGGGTGGAGTGAAGGACACGGTCAAGTGAAAATACAAGAAAATAATGGAATTTAAATATAGCCTGCATTCTTGATAATCTGCTTGCGTTGTCAAAGCTTTGCCGAAAATATTATTCCCGACTGTGCCAGGGGAGAATCCAAACAAATTTACTGATCTGATCAAGCGTGTCACTACTCACTAGAGCAGCCAAGCAATGAATGTCAATATCCGGAAGCGTTCCGCACTTCTCAGCTGTTTACTATCGATAAACCGCGGGATGACGTGAGATAAGATAATCGCAAAACCGCTGATCATTTGCGTGACTTCTTTCGTTAAGTTTATGAGGTCACTGGAATGTAAAATTTTGCGATGGTTTGTCTTATTCTTGTAGGTTATGAAGAAACACAGCTCATCCATCACAGTATGTGACACTCATTTAGGTTGAAATTGAATTTAGTGTGAAGAGTGTTCCTAAAATGGTAGTGAAATTATAGAAATATGAGCAAAATTGTTCACGAATCCTTATAATAAGATAGCTTTCTGCCCACATTTCTTTCTTAATTTGCTTGAACTTTTCAGCATTTTAGAAAGTTTTATTCGGAAAAAGATTTCCACAAAAAACTTACTTTTATGTTAACATGCAGAAAAAAAATCGAAATGTAATTTAATATATAATAAATAAGATATCACTGCCAGTGCCAGACAGTGGAATCTAGAAACAGGTCTCCTCGCATGAATCAGACACTAGATATTAATAATGCAGATTTTCAGACCAAAATCTTAAAAACATACAATGAGCGTAGTTCGGAATATTACAAAGCCCATAAAATTAATGTTTGAGGAAAAAAATGTTTTTAAATAATGCAAAAAACCATGTCAAAATTGTGTAAAAATCATGGTCAAAACATAAATGAATTTCATAAATAATCAAACTGATCAGCTCAAACTCCAACAAAAATCCTGCGCACGGCTATGTGAATATTCATACCATCAGCATTAACCCCGTTTACTGGCGATCTCTTCAAGGTTATCCAAAGATAGAATGGAATATGCAAATATTGTTGCAAAGCATAAGTCACAGGCCAGGAATGTGCTAATGCCCTGTGTCGGTGTAACATCGGAGTGGATGATCCTCCGGTGAAGTGAACTTTTTGCGCACTGACTCAGCCTCAGGTGTCATTTACATTTACTTTGCTGCTGTGTGGCTGGGTTGCGGTAGCCGGACCCAGAGTAAACGGTCACGATCTTCCGTGCCCGTACCGGAGCCTCAGCGATTCTGCACGTAAATCCCAATGTCATCGATATCCGCCGGTTGATCGCGCACGATCAACCGCAAAAGTGCAGTGGCAGAGCAGCAAATAGAGTAAACATTATGAGCATTTAATAAACATTGGCAAGGCAGCATGACATCACGCATACATTAGCATGGAGGCTCGTGCAAACATTCTGCTAGAAGGCTCTGAGTGTTATGAGAGACGGTAATTGGGCGTGATTGATTTGACGATTTACCATGCGCTGATTGGTTCTGTTGGGTTAGCGACACCATCGCGAACGTAATTTTCCGGTTGTACCTCAAGAGTATAAAGGCCTATTGACGAACCACACACCTTCCGCGATCCTTCGTTACATTCGAGGCCGTGCGAGGCCGGCCGGGGAGAGGCGCTGGAACGGTCGGTGGCGCAATCAGGTGCCAACCGCAATATGCAGCAACATGGAACTTTCGCACACTGAAGCTTATTTGCATAGGCATGGCCAATGCGTGGTTGGCAAATGTCAACGAAACCTCAAGGTTAACATGTGTGTGAAACCGGTACCTCTGTACCGATCTGGAAGGTTTCTTTTATGCAGAAGAAAAGTCATCATGCTTCGCACTTTTTAATGAAATGCGAACAACAGGTTCCGGAAATAGGGCCAATGTTATTTTGGCTGGAAGTGTGTAGTAGCGATGAAACGCCAAGAAGACAATTGTGTTGATTCGATTTCTAGAGTAACAAAACTTGTAAATTAGTGTATCATTAACTAGGGTAACTTTCTTCGCTGCAGTCTATGTACACTATCGAATGCAATTTGCAAAACACAGTGAATTTCCCGCACCCTTTATGAAATTTTGAATCCGAATCCTATTAGATTAGCGTGTAGCAATATACAACCTTGTTAATGATATTTCGATGGTCAATGGACAGTCGTTGAGAATGTGACGTAAATGGCATTATTCAAATCGAATGCACTACATTTGCGAGTAGTTCATACAATTATACCGATGCGTAGGGTAAGTTGCAAAGGAAAAGGAATACACTTGCGACGAAGAATACTTTCTAAATGAAACCATTAGAGTTTACTATAGTCACAAGCAATCAATTGAAAAATGGTCATAATTTTATCACTTTTATTGGTATTTTCAAATTTAATATTGGAAATGAGCAATTCTCGCTGAAACTAGGCTACTAGGTGCACAAGGTCTTTCAAATTTGATATAAATGCACATAGTTATTAGAAATAGAGAAAAAATGATAATGCCATTTTTGTTTGATCGAATTTGTTGACCCCTTGGTCACCAAGGGGCGAAACAGTTTTCAGAAAATTTGAAATTTCAGCAATTCTTGATGTATTATCTCTAGAATTCGTAATGTAAAGTACTACAAGTAGCACTTTTTTGTAAAGAAGAATAATAGGGCTTTCATTTGAAGTGATCAGAATTTAGGCCGCCATCTTGAATTTGGCCGCTATCTTGGATTATATCAGAAAAATGCAATTTTGACCGTGTTTGCAACTACCGATTTTCTATCTGAGACCAGCATTGGAAAGCCCAATAAGATGCAAGAAAAAAAATTGGTGAGCATCAGTGTTAATCCATCAATTATAGCTATTTTCCAAGTTGAGTTTTAAAATATTTATCGTACATCGCGCGATCAACGTAGTAACCTGTCTACTGTTTGTCTACTGTCTACCGTTTTAGCCCTGAAAATATTTGTAAGCATCAATACCTTCCCAAAATAGCATTTTTCGATAGCTTCTCAAAAATGAGTCGTGTTGCAAAATATTAAACCATTCGCACAGAATGGCATCTTTTGCCTATAGAAACGTCTATGCAGAGTTTCAGCCAAATTAAAAATGACAATTTAAATAAAATATTAAAACTGGGACATTTTTTGTGGAACTGCTCAGTATAAAAAAACCTATCGCTTTGTTAGTATCACACATGCTAGTGTTGTACTCATTATTCTCACTAAACTTAAAAAAATAGTAGTGGCGTACTAGTTGTAGCATCAATCGATTATGATATATGGACATATATGGACATAACATGTGCATCCACTTGATCTCAGTAGACAGGTTACTACGTTGATCGCGCGATGTACGATAAATATTTTGAAACTCAACTTGGAAAATAGCTACAATTGATGGGTTAACACTGATGCTCACCAAATTTTTTTCTTGTATCTTATAACATTTTTTCTCAGCTTTCCAATGCTGGTCTCAGATCGAAAATCGGTAGTTGCGAACACGGTCAAAATTGCATTTTTCCGATATTATCCAAGATAGCGGCCAAGTTCAAGATGGCGGCCTAAATTCTGATCACTTCAGATGAAAGCCCTATCATTCCTCTTTACAGAAAAGTGCTACTTGTAGTACTTTACATTACGAATTCTAGAGATATAGCTCAAATAATACATCAAGAATTGCTAAAATTTCAACTTTTCTGAAAACTGTTTCGCCCCTTGGTGACCAAGGGGTCAACAAATACAATCAAACAAAAATGGCATTATCATTTTTTCTTTATTTCTAATAACTATGTGCATTTATATCAAATTTGAAAGACCTCGTGCACCTAGTGGCCTAGTTTCAGCGAGAATTGCTCAAATATGTTAAATCACAATATGCCGTGTCATACTGCAAAGTAAAGGAATGTTTGCATTTTATATAAATATAGTATATATTTACTCAAATTTGGTATTTTTAATAAACAGATATATAAAAATACAGCTGGCAATATAACTACAAGCACATTTATCAACAACTTACAACAAAAGGTAGGTTTAGAAGAAAATTGGATTTAAAAAAATAATCCAAAACTTTACTCTTAGAATATTTTTGTTTACCGAAATTATTATTATCGAAATTCCGATTATAACACCAAGTTTTTACATGGAGAAACAAAATATTTTGAATTCTCCATAGAGCGCTCTATTGGAAATTAAAAATATTTCTACAGCCAATACGGTTTGGATGATTGGCAAAGTTGTAGATGATAATGTTGTTCTTCCATAATAAATGTACCCTGTGAAAAAATATTGAATTTTTTTTTTCAAAATATCATAATTTTTTTTTTTTTGATTTCTCCGTGATCGGACCGGTTGCATTGTTTGGGTAATGTTTTGTAGTTTTAATAAAAAATAAGATTTTTTTTAAAATGAGCTTTTTTAGATAAATAATTTTTGACGTAGGACTACGTCCAACCGCACTATACCGAGATACATTCCGCGAAAACTAAAACCAAGATGTAACGACGGAATGAAAGATTTCAAACGGTTATACTGATGTAACCACATGATGGACCACAATAATCGATATGTCGTTGGATTGATAAAATGATGGACAATTTTGTGATTCTTCAATTTTCATTATCACTTCATTGTTCAACAGTGAAAATTGAATAAAAGTTTCAAGGTCGAATGTTCACCAACAATGTACCAATCACATGCGAGCACGCCTAGCACAGACTTCATGAATATACACCAACTGCCTGCAGTGATATCCTGTATAGCAGTGGCAAAAAAAAATTTGACAGAATCTCTCCGTCCCAATAGGTCAACTAATGTTAGCTTCCATCAGCCTAGACTTAATTGATGTCTTGAAGGTAAAGCTTTTTCGGAAAGTTCGTAACCACCTCCACTACCAGACAGTTTTACGTTCTGCTGTTAACAAATATGTTAATGTTAATAAAACTGATGTCTTGAAGGAGAATATGATGGCACAGGCAACAGTACTGCACCAAGTAATGTATGAACAGAGCGCTGGTTACTCGTCGTCTATCAGTACAGGAAACCTTGATATTCATTTTTGTGCAGTCAAGCCAAGTGAAAACTACATTGCCACTGTTGACGCACAGTGGGGCGTGGAACACAATCGAATTGCCGTTTGAATTGTCTTCTTCTTCTTCTTGTTTCGTATAGCAGCAAATATCAGAATTCAATATGATTTTTCGGATGTCGCAAAATAGGTTGCGCCGCCGGGGACAACAAAATGCGTTGTTTATTTTTGAACTCTACACTCTGCCTTTTTTTAGATCTATTTATATAACTAAATATGCGGTATTTAAAAGACAATAGAAAACCAAAATGCTCCGTACAGATCTTTGAATATGTAGTTAAACGAGCTGTACTGATGATTATATTTTACTAGCTAAATGAATTTAGTCCAATATGACAATACTAGTTGCATCACGCGGTGGCGGTTTAGAGAAAAACCAAATTCATTTCATCTTGATATTAGAGTTCCGACGTTAGCGTTTGTATTTTTCAATTGAAATTTTTTTGAATTAGCATTTGCAAGAAAATATTACTTTCCATAACTTTACTTGTAATTGAACAACGCTATGCAAACATTAATTGCTGAGGCTAATGTTGTGCATCACTCTAGCCCAGTTTATTTTCGAAGATAACGGACATATAACTTTCAAATATGGTATCTTCGTTGTTCTTTGGTATCTTGAAACTGATCAAATTTTTTTTCTGATTGATTCTGTATGCTGATAAAATGTTTAAATTGACCTGAATTGAATGTTAACATGTTCATAAAATTCTATGTCAATTTCAAATTTTCTGTGAATATACATTTTCTACTAAAACTGTAATTCGTTATCGATATTTTTCCACGAGCTTGTAATTACAGGAAAAAAAATAATGTGACATCTTTGCCGCTTTGTGATCGGTGAGTGAGCCAACTTCAACAAGACAAATAGATATAGAAGGAAGTTTAATTTCTACTAAATCGTACTCAATTAAATATTTTATAGAAGGTTGCCTTTTCGCGCATTAAAGAAAATTCGCTGTATTAGAATGAAAGCTATTCATCAATGGTCCAGAAACCAAATTTAGGGGAAAATCAAGTATCTAACTTTTTTACTTTTGTAGATAGAAAACCTTGTTTTACAATTTTATAGTTCCAATAATTTGAAGTAACTTTGTAAAATAAGGTTTTTTCTAAAACATTGCTATAGAGCTCTAGACCCAAATTTTCTCCTAAATTTAGTTTCTGGACCATTGTGAATGTTAAAGAGAATATTTTTTCTTCTAAGATAGAGTGCTGCAAAGAAATAATCAAAATACAGACCCCGTTCGATTTTGGCAACACGTCAGAATTTTTTCTGTTGCCAAAATCGAACTATGCCAATAATGAACGGTTCTTTTTTCATGACTTTTTAAACTTTTTAAATGGTCAAAGACGACCTTAACAGTAGAAATGGCCACCAATGAACTAGTTTTAGTTCCAAGTCGTTTGAGGTGTCGCTTGATGAATTTGGGCTGACGACCTAGATACTTGATATTACCACCGGAACCAAAACACCTTCCTTTTGGAAGATGTTGAGCTTAAATTGGTTAATATAAATCAAGCAAACTACAAAAGTAAAACGAGCTCAAATCAAACATAGCTTCAAAATAAAATTATAAAATTATTGTAGTCCTACGTCAACTATGCGGTCGTGTCTTGGTTACCACCCTTCTACTATTTTTAATTTTTCTTTTAATATATTTTTGAAAAAATAGATAATTTTTTTCAGTGTGTATATTTTTTCGGAAAGACAAAACTATTATCCACAACTTTTCCGAAGACGTCATACCGATCAAACAAGCCGTTTTGGCCCAAAAAATAATTGTAATCATCAATATCTTCCCAAAATAGTATTTTTCAATAGCTTCTCAAAAATGAGTCATGTTCAAAAAAATTAAACCAATACCACAATATGGCATCTTTTGCCTATAGAAACATCTATGCAAAGTTTCAGCCTAATCAAAAATGGTCGATTAAAATGGTTGCCCGTTTTATTTTATTTTTTTTTTTGTGGAATCGCTCATCTTCATGCCTTATGAGGCATTTGGCATCGATTTTTTTTTTCGATTTTCCCAATTGTTTGATTTTCGAGGATTTGACCACTTTTGAGCGCTTTGAGGCACCCCTGAACCATATCCGATTAAGCTGAAATTTTGCAGTTCACTGCAGTACTTATGATGTGTGTCTCTCAAGCATGTTTTAAATGAAGAGAGCACCTAGGTAGGAAAGTAAATTGCGTTGTTTGCTCTGCATCTCGAAACTGAAAAAAACATAAATCCAGCCGATCGTCACGCATGTTTGCTCTTCGAATGCTATCAAATTTATCTCAGCAGTCCACACTGCGGTGTACTTCTGTGTATTCTCACTAGAGTGATTCACCACTCTTGTTTCGCTCAGATATGGTGTTAGCAGCAAAGGTGATCAGCAGAAGCACAGCACAAGACAGAAAAAAATGTAGCATAGCATAGCATAGCATAGCATAGCATATTTGATCGCCCGTGTGTTGCCCGCGATTGACCAGAATCAGCTGAAATTGCACAAAGAACCGTCAAAATGGTGCCTAGGAGTAGCAAGCCATTTTCAGTGTACAACTCCTGGTGATCTTTCTTTTCACTGGTCAATAACGTAGCTGGCCACGCCCAATGCAGATCAATAGAGGAAGGGATATCGGGAGTGTTAGTTTAATACTTGTTGCTACTAGAGACCGAGGAATCCTCTGCATCGTCCACAAGTATCAAAGGAAGGAATAAGTGTAAGTGGAAAGGAATTGATCTGGATCCATCGAGGTTAATGGTGCGATCTTATCTACACAAATTCGCGCACGATATGGTTACTTCTCGGTCTCTGGGCAACCGGCCACCAGGAGACGATATAAATAGAACCGCGCCATGAACGCTGTATCGGTATACAGGAGAATCGAAGTTTATAGTTGTCTTCGGCAACCTACCAATCGTTAACAGTCTGTATCATAGCAAACTTCGCGTTTTATCCCGTGAACTTTTTAAATTTACCTAGAAACGAATGGATTTTGTAAAACGCAACAACCGCACGTCGAACGCTAACAACGCAAACTACTGGTACCAGTGACAAATATCATACCGCGTTGATTTGTGGCATGATGGAAAAATGGATAATGCGCTCAAATAACCGATAGAACAAGTAAGGAAAAAAACCTTCGCGAGCGAAGTCTCTGACCAGAAAGCCACCACGAGGCACACCCGAGCATAGTACGATGTAATGGTCATTGATGCGTAGTCATTGAACTTCGAAACCGTCGTATTAAGATAGTCACACTGAGTGCAGTCAAAATACCGCGTGCGAAACTGAGCTGCCCTCTCCGAAAGCAAACAAGAGCGTGCCGACCACTGGTATGACGGAAAAGCCAAAACACACGCTTTGTTTAAAAAAAAAAAAAAATTACAATAATAATAATAAAAATAAATTTAAAAGGGAATCGGCGAAATTCCATGAATCCAAAGCTCAAAACATCAAAGCTGAAAATATAAAACCGAGCTAAATGGTCGCAGCCGTCCGAGTGAAGCGATCTTTCTGATGAAATCTATCTCTCGTTGCGAGTTTCCTATTGAGTAGAAAAAACTGGCAAAGTTCCATGCATTCAAAGCCATAAGAATTAAAAAAATGCAGATACACATGTTCGCCAAAACAATATGCATAAATGTAGTTATTAAAACCCGAACAGAATTCTAAGTTTATTTGAAAATTGCCAAACCAATCACAATCAAAGTAAGTTTGTAAATTATTGTTTGGAAAACATATACAGAAATATCTATCCAAAAGCTAGGAAAATCATAAAATGAAATCAAGTTTCACCCGTGGAATCAAAACTGACGCAAATTGAGTGAAAAAGTTAGTGGAGCAGCGGCCGTTATTCTGGCGAAGCTCACTATTAAAATTGCTACTTCAACAGCAACAACAAATTGTGTCAATTAGAAGAGCAGTTTGAACGAATTCGCGGACAAGTGTGCCCTCTGTTACCTTTTATTTTAATTTTATCATGGAATCTATTCTGTAATCCGTTCAAGATGAAGTACCTACGTTACGTTACGTTAATTAGTAGGACCGCATTACTCTCCCCATGGTTTTGGCTTTTGCCGATGATCTAATTTTGATTGCAGAAAACATTGAAGATTTTGAATTAATTCTGACCAAGCTAACAGAATGATTAAACTATGTATGATTAAAATTAAATGACAAAGAGTGCAAGGCACTGGTTCGAGAGCGAGAGGTGACACTGCAGGAAAAAAATATTAGTGGAATATTAGCATACTACTACCGACCCGTTGCGTTATCTAGGTGTTAATCTCAGTTTGAAATTGGATCGACCAATGAAAGTACGCACGCGGTGCAGGAATTCTGTCCGAGTTGCTAAAGCGGTGATGCAATTTCTAAACAAAATATAAACCAACCTGAGAAGTTACCCGTGATATATTTGAGACAATGATTGCACCTGCCATAATATACGGAACTCAGGTGACGGTATTGACTAAATATAGCCGCCTTTCGATTCGCGACTATCAAAAGCAGTTATTCGTGGGATGGCTAGCTTATGCCGTGCTCCAGATGCTGGACAAATGGCAAGATCCGTGAATACCCGTGAAATGAAGTACGACGACGCGGGAGATCACACCCATTTAAGGCTGCCACTCGTCTGCAAGCTAAACATTTACGTCGATGTAGACCTTCATTTGCTTGGAGGGACACTATAAGGCATAATATGGGGCTATACGAAGCGCTGATGTATCAGGACTGGTTAGAATTAGCACAGCAAAAAAGAAAAAGATTTCATTCAAAGTAGTAAATTCTGTTTGGTATCATTGATAACTGGCTCTCATAGAAGCTATTTTATGAAAATACCTGAGATCAATCACTTCTTTTTCTACAAGGCAAAGCGTTCCGCTAGATGTGAAGTATTTCAAACACAAATTTTATACCAACAATTAACTTATTCATTGGAATTCTTACTAGAGACACAAAGAAGTTTTATTGTGAGCTAGACACCTTTCAAGAAATTGTATGTATATCCCAGCTATTAACAAGCTAGATACTTGAGCCGCTAAAACACGTTATACTCACAGCAACATATTAATGAGCAGTTTTAGATAAATTCTATACATATTAGACTCCTATCCAGATTCACTTAAACTATCTAGTTCAATTGAAAAAAGTAAACAGATAAACGTCGATGACTGCGACCTTCATCCCACCGACATATAAATGACTAAGATGCATTAAGTCGTTCGCTTGCTATAACCATTTGAAATCTGACGCAACATTTGCCAGTTTCATTTTCATTTTCACAAAGTGTAATCTAGTATAGAAAACAAAGACGTAGTCCTACGTCAAAAAAAATCTATCCGTGATTCGAAAAAATTTCGCTCACGCAAGCTGAAATCTGCACACATTTTGAGACAGTCTACGTAAATTTGAAACTGATAAAAACGATTGTCAATCGTGTTTGCGCATAACAACACACATGCGCTTGTTAACAGTTGTCATAGCAACAGATGTATTTTACCACTTCGTTCTATCAAGTTGATATGCTTTCATGAAGTTTTATAATACTTCATATAGTACTGGTACTTGTTCTAGTAGCCTTCAATTATTGCGGTTTTTCTGGTGATAGAGATGTCATGGAGTAGGTAACGTCAACTATTCTATAACAACGTGTGTTGCATGGGCTGCTCCGCCTTTTGCTTCACCTATTTCTCCACATATTGCTCCGACTATTGCTGCACCTATTACTCCATCTTTTGCTCTTTTCCCGTTTGTTTCTTACTCTATTTTTCGCTTTTTACTTGTCTTTACTTTTACCACTATTGCTCTATACAACGCCGTTTCTGTTTTATCACGGTAAAAAAAAAACACTTTCCGGTTAATCTAGCGAGACTGTAGTTTTGAGAAAATGATGGGAGTTAGTATTTTCTGCAGAATATCATTGAAATCTAATAAAATACTGATTTTTATCATTTTGCAAAGTCCACAGTTTTGTTGGATTCACGGGAGGGTGTTTTTTTGACCGTGTTAAAATCGAAACAGCACTGTATTATGTTTCACTTTCCAGTATTACTTGTTAGAGTTCGTTTATTTGTCTGGTAATTTTAATATTGACTTACTTTTTCAAGAGAAGCCCATCCCGGATAAAAAATCATAACTCATCAATAACATATTTTGTTATGAGGACTTATTGTGTTATTCGAAAGATATTCACGTTTCAAACGTGCATATGAAAATATCATAAAATTTTGATATCATATCTCGCTATGCCTTCAATGAGATGTTTGAGATGATTTTAAAATATCTGATTAAGAGTATGTTTTTAAGTGAAAATTGTTGGATATTGATTATTTATAATGTATCAGTTATGCATTCAGTGTTCAATAAGTTGCAAATATCTAAATCGGTTATTTTCGTGATTTTTAATGCGAATTGTTGGTTTCTTATTGAAATATCAAGCTTCGTTATTCATATAGTCTTGAAGGAACAATATTTTGGCATTATTTTTTGTTATTTTACCAACTATGTAAACCATATTAAGATCAAAATGAGGTGTATTGCACAAGACAGAAAAAAAATGTAGTACAAAAAATTGCTACACGCAGCGCTCATGTGCTCAAATAAGGGGTTAATATAAAACCCTGCTCTTCCAACAAATTGAGGAGAATACCAAGCATGCCGTTATCTCGTCCAGTTGTGTACGACCGAAAGCATAGAGCAGCATGTTTTGGTGACTGATATCTCACTGCTAGCTCGTACGGTTTTGTGCGTTATTCGCAAGATTTATGTACTACCTTTTGTATTGAAAGGTAATTTGAAAATAAGATATTTTTTTAACTCAACATTATTTATCTACACTGTAAAAAATCGACACGTTACTGCCAAGTGGATTCCACTTACTTTCGTGCTACTAAATGAAACATTTCATATCTACGTGGAATACACTTGCGTTTCAGTTCACAGCACAAAATCAAGTGTCTTACACATCGGTTTGCCATGTCATGCATACCAAAACCAATCATTTTACACTCAGGTTTCAATGCTTACACACGTCGAATGCCAAAACACGTTAAAATACCGAGGATTTCAATAAAAATCGATATGGGTTGGCATAATAGAATGATTAGGTTCGTTTATTGACGTTCATATGTAAAGAGCATTAGGGATTAGCGTGCGATTTATTTTCAGTGTATCTTCCGTAGCCCTTAGCATGCTTTGACACGAATCCTTCTTTCAAATGATTCAAAATTTGGTGTTCTTCTCTGCTTAATTTGGTTTTTTATTCTTCTCAGTGTATATTTTCTATGAAGCAGTTTCAAAGTTCTTCAACTTAATCTCAGAAAGAATCAGCGTACCGCATTACTGCTTTCCCTCTCAGAGTACCGCATCACTGCTGCTGCTCAGTAAACATCATAGGTTGACAAGATGACGTTTTGGGCAAAATAATTATGTAATAATTATAGAGTTCTTATAACATGCATTTGCTTGCAAAAAGCAAATGTTTATTTTCTTTTCTCTAACGCAATCAACAGATCGTGATTTTGAAAAGATAATGAAATCTTCCACGTCTTCCCAGATTTTCTCGAGGTACGATGCTGGCCTAACAAGCCAGTCGTCGTAGGTTCGAGTCTCGACTCGGGAGAGATTATTAGGATCGTAGCGCTAGCCCCGCAACTGTCCTGTACACTATACAGTGTGTATAAATAAACAGAAGGTCGAGTTCGAATCGAAATGTAGCACCAAGGCTTCGCTTGTACTATTGAAAATTATCAAGCCTTGTAGAAACTCAGATTTTGACCTCTGATTGGTCATCTGATGCTTGTTTTCCGTAACACGGGAATGCACTCTTTAGATTATATAATAACCTGCTTCTGCTCAAACCAATCTAGGAACGAATGAACGATTCTGGGATTGAAGTCCCGCTAAAAACAAACAATCAAATCAATCATTTTATCAGTGGATTGTAGGAAGGACGGTTCCAATTTAGTAGCAGTTTGTATCAAGAGTGGTAGCGGTAGATATAACGGTAGCAGCAGCGGGTACTAACTAGCGGTGGCGGTAGCAGCAGACTTGCCAAGTCTTCTTTTGGCTTAGAAAAAAAACACTATACTAGTAGAAGAAGGGACACAGATGGCAACTGTGACTTGTTTTGGATTCTGGCAATCAACGACAACTGTCTAATTTTTTGTGTGAAAACAGCTTTCTACTGTGTTGTCTTCAAACTCTCCTGTCGGGGCAGCGCAAAGATGCGATCAGCATCATGTCTGATTTTAAATTAAACAACAAATTGTCCTTGTAAGGCCGTATTAAATTGCATAAACAACTTTTCTCCTCATACCAAAAGACCAATTCTGCAAAACAGAAAAAAGTTTTATAGATCGCAGTCAACATCATATGAAATGCTGTCACAAATGTATGAGTGATAAATAAATTGAATTTGACACGTTAATTTTTTTTCTCAAATTTTTGTATTAATGTTACAGCTTGTTTTTTTGTACGTTTTTCTTAGAATATATCTTCCAGATGGTCTCGAGGTACGATGCTGGCCTAACAAGCCAGTCGTCGTACGTTTGAGTCTCGGCTCGGGAGAGACTGTTAGTGTTAGTAAGATCGGAAGTAGAATGGAAGAGGGAGGGTGTCATCTAATGCTACGTTTTTTTCAAGAGCGGGTTGAGATTTTGTTACCAAATGCATGGAGGAGGGAGGGGGAGGAAAGAGGGGTGAGAATCATGAAAAAATGCAACGCCGTTTAAGTATGCTTTCTTAAAAGTATATGACTATTTTCCAGGACCCAGAAGTCAATCAATTTCAAATTATTTACAGAGAATTATTTTATCAGTGTGGAATAAAAGTTAATGTTACTGATCACTAACCCATGCAACAGTGCTAGTAATGTAACAAGCAGCTTCATATACGTCAACCTTGCGGTCGTGGCTCTGCACACAACCCTTCTGTTTTCAACATCTACTCCGCATGCTTACAACGAAGTTTGCACGTACACTAGATGAATTGGAGATAGAAGAATGTACAATATATTCAAAATGTACGACACTATGTGCTGTTTCTTGAATGCAGATGAATCTTATTGCTTTTTAGGTAACAGGTTTTGAAATGACAAGTACTAATTTTGCGTGTAGTTGTAACGGCCATTATTAGATATTCGTGATACCGTAATATGTGCAAAGTGTATGATAGTATGTGTTGTTACTTGACCAAGGTTGCATGTTATTACTTATCAAGTGAAACATTTGTAACAAAAGAGAAAATTCTTTATTATTGCCCTCGGGTAGAAATTCTGCGTGTATACATAATATTATAATATTATAATTAAGTTTCTAGTTCACAAAAAAAGTAATGAAGAAAGAGGCAGGTTAACAGAGAATAACCCAAATCAATATAGCAGAACGGAAACGTCACTTACTCGCAACACGGGTTACGTTATAGTAAGTAGATACCGTTTACCGTACAACGCACAAGCTGTTCAAATAAGCCGTTGCGTAGTTCAGTCAACAGTCAGGGTGAATTCCTGCTTTCGACTAAAATTGCTCGACTAAGAGTGCTTGGAAAAATGTGCTCGAATACGAAATATTTTTTGTCCCTCCGTAATCATCGTAGTGCATCGTAAACAAATGTCTTTGGCGTAAACAAATGTCGTGCTCGCGAGTAGGGGAGTAGACGCGAGTGTGTGTGTATGTGTATGTGTGGGAGCGAATCCGAGTTTGCGTTCGTCAGAAAAAAACTCGTGTGAATCAGAACATATTGTTGAGCAAGGGAAAAAAGCAAAGAAGAACAGGAAAAAAACTTTAATGGAGAATACTCCAGTGTGTGCTATCGGTAGCAACGAGAACCTTACTTGAGGTGTTGCATGCTGTTTATGAGCGATTTTCCTTTTTAAGTATCTATAAATGGCAGGGACAAATTCAAGAATTGAAAGGCTAGAAAAGGACAGGGAGTAAAATCGAAAAAAAATCATATGAGTCAGTGAAGTGAGGGAACAGCCATCGTTCAAGATTGTTAATAAGGTCGTCAATTCATTCACTTTGAAGAAATTCTATTAAGCTTCATTGGTTTGATAACTAGAAATTATAATTTTTCCTTCCCTGTTATTCTAATAATCAGCGCTGTGCACGATTATTTTGTTATTACACAAAAACCGTGTTCGAGCTCTGCTTAGTACTTTGGATCAATTCAATTTCGCGAATATTCAATTCATTCAATGTGAAGCTTCATCACACATTTGGTTCAGGGACTCCATAGTTGATACTTGTCGACAGCACATTGTAGCTAACTGCATACAAGTCGGAAATTTAACACAGCCTTGCATGCAAACTATTCACATTGACTCGCTTTTGCAGAGGCATTCCGGAATTATAGAAAAATCAAATGCAGTGAAGCAATAATCAGGCATCCTGCTTAGACTATAACACAGTGCAACATTTTTTTTTGCCTTGGCTCCTATGTATGATTTTTTGATGAAGTTTGATGCGAAAATAAATTTCCCTGAGTTTGAACATATTTCAACTTAAGGGGCAACAATGGCGCCATTTTGAATTTTTGAGAAACCGGTATTTTTTGTGGTTTTTTCGACGCCATTTTGTTTTGAGGCCAAATATCGAAATTCTAAGAGTTTGTCCTAATATGTGGACCTAATATGTGGAGATCAGACACCTACCATTCGATTTCTGTGACTTTTTTACTTTAAATAAGATATAATTTGACTACCACTTTAAGATATTAGCGAATTACCATTAATGCTCAAAAATATTCGATATTATTTTGCTTTGTGGAAAATATACTAAAACTATGCCAAAACCGGTTTTGTAGAATCACCGTTTTGAGCTCAGTTTTTGTCCGATTTAAGATCTGTTTTTTCAAAAGATGAGTAAAAGGATGCTAATATGTGGACAGTTTTTTGAAAATTTTTGTTGTGTAGCTGATCTATATTTTTTGAATTTAAACTAATTGATATGGAATTTAAAGTATTATTCCCACCATTCTGATTGTTATTATTGTCCTTGTTGCCAGGTAAAAAACTTGCTCTCAACACTGCCCTCGTCACATTGAATTCAGCGCCATCGTCTGACTCTTCCTCCGAACCAATTTTATTCTCAATTTCTTCGTTCTTAACAAGATTACCCATAAGCTCTGATTCTGTCCGTTGCCCATTCATTAATACATTTAGAAATTCCTTTTCGCTAAGGTTTGTTGGCACGTTTTCTCGTTTATATTCTAATTTTCCGGTTTCTTGCAATTCTGCTGGCGGCAAATATTTCAATATGCGTTCGCGCTTTGACTATCTGTTACCATACCTATATGGTGATTATTTCTCTCTCTATTGATTCACTCTCACTAGCCGTATCGTACTAAGAAACTGACATATTAATTATTGAGTTAATGAGCTTCGCAGTTTTAAACCTGGTCGTCGTTCTAGTTTGAAACTCATAAAATATAATTTATAGTTAATCTACGCTCAGTTTCAGGAAACCTGTAAAAAAAGTTATCAAAAAGTAACGATCACAGCTACACGTGCCCGAACCTATCCCGGGAATCGTGTTGAATACAGGTTTTTAATCGTATGTTCAGTATGATAATTATGAGACTAACTCATATAAAAATTTTTATGTCGTATCATTTTATGAACGGAAATGATTTAACCGATGAAGATGATCTGCTGAGTTAAGTCGTTAAATATTATTTAAATTGGGCTTAGCTTTTTGTTCTTTAGTTGTACTTGGTATATAACCTTGTTTCAATTCAAATGAAGCCATTTTTCAGAAATGCTGAACTAAGCAAAAAAAAATCCAGATTAGGCCGAAGTACTATCCAACGGTCGTCTCATATTTTCTTTATTGGGCAAAATTCCGAGCTCCATACATTGCTAATTGACGCACCACAGACCTACATTTGAAAGGTCTCTCTGCACACCTACCAGTTTGGGATGAAAAACCAGTTAGCTTCTAGAAAATCTAGAATCTCCGCTCACCGGCAAACTCGGAGTGCACAATCCAACAACGAAGAACGAGTTCGCTAACCACAGAGGTGCTTGCCGTCGTTTGCGAAGCCTGGGGTCTGACAGTGGAGCCATATCGAGAAAAGCGTGCGTCCGCGCGCCTGCGATGTTGTTTTTGCAAGTTCGCGCTAATTCTGCTAAAGGATACGCTTACAGCGAAACATCGGTAACGCTATACGGCGTTGTGTGTGCTTGATTCCAACGGTATTTCGTTCAATGCCAACCACATTAGTACCTGCGAGTTCTGTGCACATCAAACCCCTTGTCTGTCGCTTTCCACGCAGATCTGGAGAATGGTACCCCTCCGCCATGATGTTCGTCCTATTAGCACGAATACACCCCCTGTGGAAGTCTCACTTGGTGCGGCAACCATAACTGGATTTTTGAAGGACTTCCACATGTTCGGTGCTTTTCCCCACACCGCGTACGGAAAAGCTATTCACCTTTTTCAATAAGTTACGGTACTTGCGAGTCGCCATTCGCCAACGTCGACCAAATAGATAACTGCTGTCACATTTTTTCCATTCTGCCTATTTAGCATTTATTTCCTTAATCATCCTTCTAAGCGAAACATTTTTCTCATTTTACATTTTCAGATAATCTACGAATGCGCTTCCTTGTATCCAATACTTCCGAGAAACGGCGTTTGTAATCTTCCTGTAGAACTAGCCATAGTTAGTCTTAGAGCAACATCGACACAACCAACAGTCAAACGTAAACAGTGAACTATTTTAAATAGTACATAAGAAAATCTTCTGAAATACACACACAAAAATGACGACCGTCAACGAAACAACGTCCTCCAACTATTGGGACTTTCTGTTCACCGAGCTGGCAGACCCGCGGACGAACCACTGGCCGCTGATTTCGTCCCCGGTGCCCGGTCTCACCATCATCGCCAGCTATCTGTACTTCGTGCTCAACTTCGGACCGAAATATATGGCCAACCGGAAGCCGTTCCAGATGCAGAAACTGCTGGTGGTGTACAACTTCCTGCAGGTGCTAGTCAGTGTGTACTTGTTTTTCGAGGTGAGTGTCGCGTCAAACTTTTATTCATAGTTCAAGCCGAATGGTTATATCGATTTGTTTGTGCACTGAAGGTACAGTAGTTGTTCTTGAGACTTTAAAAACATTTCTTCCTATCAGTCACTATAAGTCGATTGAGTGTATAGATCTTCGTGAAAAACCTTCTGGATAAAATCAAAAATGAGCCTTATTAACAATTTTGGCACACTTAACCCCGAAAAGATAATCATATTTTGATTTGCATAAAAGAAATTAAAAATCAAAACAAATTGACTCCCGATTTTTTGTTCATAAATTTTTATGAGTGGTTATTACGGTGTTAACACATCGACAAACAACAAACACCAGAATTTAGGTTTTAATATTCCCTTAATAATTAAAAAAAATGTCGAGAAAAAACAAGCGCACTGTTAGAAAAAATGGGCAATATTGCAAGGTGTCAAATTAACAAAAACTATTTTCTAGGGTTGAAGTTCTGCAAGGAAGTATTCATTGATCATTTAACCTTTACTCCATGCGCATGATAGTATGGGTTCTTCGATTATCTGGTAAAAATTTGATTTCTGATGATAATTTTTATTTAAGGTCAGCTTCCCTCTTTTTAAAAATGTTGGAAAACGGAAGAGGAAGAATGAATATTCGAGCCGTTTTGTGAATATTTTTGATTTTTTGATAGCATATATTTTTAATTTAGCGACAAACAAGACCAGTGATAGTGAGAGTGTCGTCAAAAGGTAAGCCAAATGATTAATAACAACAATAATGTGCTATTTTTCAACGCTCATACAAACGCCGTAACTTGCATTCAAAATATTATGAAAGATATTTCGTTATTCACTTTTCGGTGTTATATATATTTTGGCCTCCCGGATTAGACCTAAAATATATTCGAAATTTGTATCAGCCTTATGCAAATTCCTTAATAGTATCTCAAAAAAAATGTGCACCAAAATAACACTGGTTAAATTTTCGAACATTAAATATATCGAAAAAAAAAACTGAATTTTTTGACCGCCCAAATGACCCAGCAACAAACACGGGTCTGATTATTTTGGATTAGGATCAACTCCCGCAATACTTAATAAAATTTAAGCACTTTGTTTAGAAAATAGGAGGCAGTACGTTCCTGTGAATTTTTGGGTACCTAGCCACCTCGAAAGTGCGTCAAGTCTTGAGGAATTTCAATGAAATTTTCCCATGAACAAACGGAGAAACGACTAATCCGATGAACTATTACTCTGCGTTCTTTGACGCACTTCTCTTTTTTCTTTTGGTTTGAACCGGTTTCAAGTCTTAGAACTCCGATGTTTACTAGATATTCACTACACAAACCACACACACTTGTGCGTGGCCCCAACAACGTTCTTAGTGTTGGCTCCAAAAATGAGAATAAATAACTTTTGTGTTTTTTTTTTCAACCGTTATGTACTCGACCATAAACACTCTTACGTGTCCGTCAGGTTACCCGGGAACCCACAAATTTCAATCCTTGTAAATTTGCAGTTTTTATCCGATTTCGATAATTCTAGCACTAAAAAAATCAGCAACTTATTTACTTTGAAATCAATGTTACCTCTGCAACGAAAATAAGAAACTTTATAAATATTTGAAAAAATCAGATGCAAAGCTCACATTATTTCCGCAGGTCAGTTTGATGGTTTTGGGTTTCCACCGGGGCTTCCAGTGGCCAAAAAAATTATCAAATAATACAAGGTCGAATATAATCCAATCTGGGTACTTTAAGGACCAGGATGTTATCTAGATACCGGAGAACGACCCCCGATGCCAGTTTGGACTCCGAAATGCTGACATCCAGTAACTGCAAGAGAACCTTATTTGTTCGAATACCACGCAAGATCGGTATTTCCGGAATCGGGATAATGCCCACAGACCGTAAGTCAACTCCAGACGCCATTTCGAAATATAAGATGATGATTTCCGGTTTCCGAGAAACAGCCTAAATTGACCAAATTGACTACCTCGTATGAATACTTTCGGAATCTAATTGATACCCAAAAATTTTCTGGAAAAGAACCCAAAAATGTTCGACCACTGGCCAATATGAGTATTTCCGGGATTGAGATGATGTCCAGAGACCGTAAATCAACTTCACACTCCATTTTGAAATTCAAGGTGTTGACTTCCAGTTCGTCTGGTGTCGTTTTGAGGTCTCTGAACATCATTCCTATTTCAAAATATTCATATTAGATGACATTAGGGAAACCGGAAGTCACCATATTGTATTTCGAAATGGCACCAGGGCATGATTCCTGGTACCGGGCCTCACCCCGATCCCGATTATCCCAGTATCCCGATTCCGAAAGTACTCATATGAGGTGCTGAATACATTTCAGCTGTTCCTGGAAACCGGAAGTCACCCCCCTGAACTTCCAAATAGCCTGCAAAGTTGATTTTCAGTCTCTGGACGTTATCCCAATTCTTTAAGTGTGGCTCTTTTCCAGACACCAGAGTCACTATTTTGGAAATTCAAAATGTCCATTAGGGCCGTTTTTCGGTGTCTGGACATCATCCCGATATTCCTCAGTTTTCAAACATATTCCCGGAAAACAGGATTTTCGGGAATGCGAAAATTCTTCCGAGGCACCACTGACACTTTTTTTTGCAACCAGTAGTTTTTTAATCTTTTATTTTTAAACATATTTTTGTTTTCACTTAAAGACCTTGTTCCAACGAATGGCTTGGTTTTACTAAGATTCGAATATACCATCAATCGCTTGTCAAAGCGATCTCTGTAACCTTGCGGCAACGAAGCTCTACGTGATGAGTTACTCAATCTTTTGGTGCCAAAACAAGTAAGACCAAATGTAAATGAAGAATAAACAAATCAAGTCCTGCCCGTTGACCTCCCTTAACTTCATCGTACATAACTGTCACAACTACCACCCCCTCTCTTATTTGTTACAATAAATAACGCAAACTCAACTTCCTCCTCTCCCTTCATGCGTTGTGTACGACGCATAACAGTTAATTGTGTGATTTAATTTGTGCGTGGCCCAGCAGTTTTTCTATGGTATGTTGGTTTAAATCGGGTCCACATCATCTAAACATATAAAAATGCAGCTCTGTCTGTCTGTCTGTCTGTCTGTCTGATTCATATAGGCTTGGAAACTACCGAACCGATCGGCGTGAAATTTTATCTTATTTTATCTCGAGAACAAACCAGGTAAATTAACCAAATTCGGCAGGTGAATGTTTTAGGTGTAACACCCTTCCTTTTTCTTGCATGTCTCCAAATACCATTTCGAAATCCAAGATGGCGACTTCCGGTTTCTGAAAAACAGCGACAAATAACCAAATACCACCCAATATGGGTATTTCCGGAATTGTTATGATGCACTGAAGCCACAAATCGACCTCAGACAACATTTTGAATTGTAAAATGGCGACTTCCGGTGTCTGGAAAACAGCCTAAAATGATCAAATACCACCCAATATGAGCGTTTCTTTAATCAGATTGACGCACGGAGGCCGAAAATTGTTTCCAAATGCCATTTTGAAATCCAATATAGCGACTTCGGTCTCTGAAAACAGCGGCAAACTACCAAATACCACTCAATATGGGAATTTCCGGAATTGCTGTGATGCACTGAAGTCACAAATTGACCTCAGACACCATTATGAATTGTAAGATGGCGATTTCCGGTTTCTAAAAAACTGCCAAAAATGGCCGATTTCCATACAATATGAGTATCTTCGGAACCAGAATGATACACAGGAGCTAGAATCGACCACAGACACCATTTTAAAATCGAAGATGGTGACATCCGGTTTCTAGAAAACAGCCGAAAATGACCAAATAACACCCAATATGGGTGTTCCTTAAACCAGAATGACGCTCAGAGGCCATAAATTGTCTCCAAATGCCATTTTCAAATCCAAGTTGGCGACTTGTGGTTCCTGAAAAATAGCCCAAAGTGATCAAGTACCACCCAATATGAGTATCACCGGATCCAGAATGATGCAAGGAGCTATAAATTGTCCTTAGACACCAGTTTGAATTGAAAAATGGCAACTTCTGGAAAAAGCCGAAAATAACCGAGTACTACTACATATGGATATGTCCGTAATCGAAATGATGTAGCCAAGCATTGACCCTGGACATCATTTTGAATTAGAAGATGACCTTTTTCAGTTTCTTGAAAACAACGAAAATAACTGAATTGACCAATACATATCCGAAATAGAGGTCATGTACAAATGCCAAAATTCGAAGATGTTGTCATTCCGATAAAACCAATCATTTTTAAACGATATAATCCAATCGCAAGGAATCAATGAATTTGAAATGCTTAAAATTATTAAATAAAACATTAAAATAGGCGGGACGAAGTTTGCCGGGTCAGCTAGTGTAATATAAAATTTTCCATTTTACTGAGATATAGAAGCTATTTGCCTGTGCGTAGCCCCAATAGAAATCTTATTGAAAATATTCATACTAGCAAACAGAGAAATTGATAAGGGGCCATCCACATTCCATGTGGACAAATTTTCAATGATTTTGACTCCTCCCCCTCCGCGGACAACTGCCCACATGAATTCTGAACATTTTGTAAGGACCGTGGACATTACACAGACCACCCCCACAGACCACAGTTTCTTAAAAATCAAAGTTGTATTCTCGTTTTAAGCCGTTCGTCATAACTAGAGACAGTGGTAATTCGCGGCAAAAAAGTTGAAAATTCGCGGTTGTCAAAATAGAAAATATTCGAATTTCGCGGTAGTTTCGCGGAACGCTTTTCTTTAGAAAATACTGAATAAAGTGGTTTTTTCTCTGGTAAGAACAAGAAACATTTGTTTTATTTAATTAAATGTATGGTAATTTAACCGCACAATCTATAATTTCTTTGCATTACTAACTAAAAGCACGTGCTGTGTCAAATTATTTTCAGTTATATTGTGGTGTCTGTAGGCACGTATTATTCATGTTATACTGGCTCACGCTGCGTTCCGTATCTATCGAGTTCCGGAAATCGATAAATATTTAATTGCCAACCGGGAAAATTCAGGAGAACATCGATTATTTTAAAAAAGATGCTGACTTGTAGGCCTCCCTCATTCATCTTGAAACTTAGACTTTATGGCTGCACTTTCAGGAATTCTCAGGAATGCAGGTCACCAAGCGCGAAATTCAATTAGGACTGACAAAATCGCGTTGTGAGAGAGCGGTTGTAGTACTGTTCCATGTTATTGGTTGCGTAGACAACGACCTTTCATCGCCATCTGGGTGTCCATTAATCTTTAGCTTTGTCCTTGTTGCTGGTTTTCATGAATTTCGCAGGTTGCAAATCGAAATGTTTCATGATTGTCATAGAATGTTGCTGTTTTTTATTACTTTCGCGGCATTTCGTGGGTTTTTGTGAATTTGTGAAGAGATTATACCTTTTTATTAAAGAAAAGCAGAAAAAGCTCATTATCTTAAATGTGCGTAAAGATTTATTTATCACAGTAAAGTAAAAAACTTTGTATGTAACTTTTGAAAAATGAATTAAAATTTAGAATGAAAAAAATATTGCTTCCCTTCTTGTGATTATTTGTAGACATTTTACGTTGATTATTATGAAATTCCACTAGTCACTAGAGTGGAGCTTCATATCTGCAAGGTTACAAAGTTTGCTTTGCCAATAAGCATGGGTTTATTTTCAAAACGAAACTGTTGTCCAGATTAAAAACAATTATTTAAACCTTCTAGAACCTTATCCATCCATCGCATGTTAGTAAAATGCTTAAAGCGAGGATAAGGGCGATAAAGAAGATAAAGGAATTGTAAATCTAGGTTAATACAAGCACCGTAGCACGCAGCAAGTAACATCTCAATAATTGAACACTGCAAAAATAAAAAAAAAATAAACACAAAAAGTGTAAAGAATCAAAACTGCTGGTCGCAGTGGGGTCCACAAAAAGCTTGGCTTTAAAAATAAAAATCTAATAATCGTTCAATTAAACCATACACATTTGTGCGTGTCCTCAGCAGCTTTCCTATGCTATGCTGGTTCAATCGGGTCCACATCGTGTAGTATAGTATCTTGCATTTTAACTGAGATATACCACACACACACACACCTGTGCGTAGCCTCAACAGCATTTTTATTATAAATATAAATAAAATAAAAGGTGGAAAAAGTATCAGAATCTTAAAATCAGCATCCAATTATCAACAATATTACATGTAGAGCAATCGTTTCATTTTTTACCAAATGTTTCAAGTATTTATAGGTATACGATGTAGAATTTGGAAACAAGCAAAGAGAAAATTGCTTGAAAGAAAAAAACAAATTTCTATCCATAACACTGGGATTTATATTATATTCTAAGTAAGAAATTTGATACCTTTTTGTCCGAGAAAAAAAAAGTGGAAGAGGTTGTTTATAAGAAACGACCGCAAGGTTAACGTAGAATTACGACAGCCTGTCTTATGTCAATATTTTTTTGAAATAGCTTTGGAAATTCACTCAATTAGGGGTAATCATTTTAATGTTGTGAAGCGATATATTTTTCCGTACATGTTCCGTGTATTATTTTTTTTTTTGCTTTAATTAGGTGTGACTAAATTATTTCCAGTTATACCATTCTACAACGTTCGAAAAAAAATACATCTCATTCATTCTGGCTCGCATGCTTGTCATTCTCCTCAGTATGTGAAAGGAGAGGAGAAAAAACTCTTCAAATATTCATTTGTGTTCTTCAAATTTCAGTTGTTCCATTTAATATCCGATGAAATGTCTGTTTATTATCTGATGAAGCTCTTGTATAGGCCAAATGATGCATTCCCAATTTACTAGGTCCATAACTCTGCCGACCGTGCTTGGGAAAGCGCAGATGCATCTACCGCTCAGGCTGTCACTATACTGCTATTGGTACCAAAAGCTAATAACTCTTCAAATAAGTGTTTTATTTGTTCTCAAAAGAACAATTGTTCAATTCAAAATCGGATTTACGCAATCGCATATCTGTAATATTACCGACCAGTGTGTCGAACAGTTGACATTTCTGCATGACACCGTATCGAAAAGTACTGTTGCCTCACTCGCAGACTTCGACAGCAGCGTTCAACTGTACGCTTCTTTATTTGAGAGAATCGTGTGACGAGAAGCCAACACGGGTGGTTAACGATTCTCTTTTGTGTCGATCTTCGGCCCGGGCGACATCTCGACTGTCGCACTCTCCGAATGACAATAAATAGCAATAACGCGACAGTTTAGAACAGCAATATAATGGAAAATATATAATTTCTGTATTCTGCCGAAGAATATCATCAATCGTGTAAACAGCAGAATATCAGTGCGTCTTGAACTGTCCTACAGGTCAGACGCTTTTCCGGTTGCTTGTGGACTGGTCTTTGACTGCCTATAGCTTCAAAGTTTGTGTTTTGTCAGTGTGTCTTTTAAAGACTACCTGAAAGTTATTTCCCATCAGACTTTCTCAAGACTACCTACTTTTGAATTTAACATTTGTTTTAACTTTTTTCGTATCACCTGAAATGGCTGGACGGAAAAAGAAACCTCGCATCGCTGCGGGGAGGAAAAGAGAGGCATCTCTTTCTGACACTTCGAGTGTCTGTAGTGACAATCCATTTGATATTTTGCCTGAGCAAGAAGCTGGTGAAATGGAAGTTGCCAATAATGAAACTATACAAAATATAAAATCTTTAAAAAAGGAGAAAGTTCCACCTATTGTGGTAACTATTTCTTCTGAATTTAATATATTCAAAAAGGAACTTTCAACGTTTGTTTCTGACGTTAAAGTTACCTATCAAATTGGCCGTAGAGGTGAATGCCGCTTATTAGCCGACTCAGTAAAGGGTCGTGATCGTCTTGTCCAGTATTTAACTGACAAGATGTACAAATTTTTTACATATGACACCAAGAACGCCAAGCCGTTCAAGGTTGTCTTGAAAGGTCTCACCAACGATCAAACCGTTGATGAAATCAAACTTACTTTAACAGAATTACTTGGCATAGCCCCTACCCAAGTAATTCTAATGAAACAAAGATCACGAGGCGAAAACAGTCAGAGAGCTGGAATTTCCCTTGTTAATTATTTAATTCATTTTAACCGCAATGAGGTTAACAACTTAAAATTTTTTGAAAAAGCACATGCTTTGTATAATGTGCGTGTAAAGTGGGAAATTTATAGGAAGTATGGCGGAGGTGAAAAGCATATCACCCAATGCCGTACTTGCCAACGTTTTGGCCATGGTTCCAAATTCTGTAACATGGACCAAAAATGTCTTAATTATGGAGACTCTTCTCACAAAAAGGACACATGTCCTGTGAAAGAGAGTAAAAATTTTCGCTGTGCGAATTGTAACGGCAACCATATGTCAAATTTTTATCAATGCCCAGTCCGTTTAGCAATTGTTAAGGCAAGGCAAGGTAAACAAAATTCAATTTCTCAATTAAAACCAACTTCAAAACAAAATTCTCCAAGCGTACCAGTGACGCATAGTGTACCTACTCCTTTGCATACCCGTTTAACTTATGCACAGGTTACAGGTAGTTCGAACATTATACCGCCTAGTGTTGGTAGTTCGAAAATGACCGTTAATATGGGTAAGCAAAACACGCTAGAAAATAATTGTACACCTGTTACTCCAGCTAATATTGCTGCCGAAAATATTTTTTCTAATGTCAACTGCCTGGGGCCTATTACGGCAGGTAAACTTTCTTTTTTGCAACAGGCAATGTTCGATCTTATGAACGCCATGTTGCAGGCAAAATCAATGTTTGAAGCCATTCAAATAGGCACAAATTTTACTATTAAAATTGTTTCTAATTTAAAATTTAGCAATGATTTTAAATAAAACAATTAAAATATTAAATTGGAATGCTCGCTCATTGAAGGCCAATGAGAATGAGCTTTTTAATTTTTTAACAGTAAATAATGTGCATATTGCAATTATTACTGAAACATTTTTGAAACCTAACATAAAATTAAAATATGATCCCAATTAGGTGGTTCATAGATATGATAGGATTCAGGGTTCCGGCGGTGGAGTTGCAATTGTTATTCATCGCCGAATCAAACATCGTGCTCTTCCCCATCTTGAGACGAAAGTTATTGAAACTTTGGGAATTGAAGTTCAAACTGAACTTGGGATTTTATTTATTGCCGCAGCATATTTACCATTTCAATGCACACGCGAGCTCAAAAATTATTTTATAGGTGATTTACAAAAACTCACCAGAAATCGTTCGAAATTTTTCATAATCGGCGATTTTAACGCTAAACATCGTTCATGGAATAATTCTCAAAGTAATTCCAATGGCAAAATTTTATTCAATGATTGTTCTTCAGGATACTATTCTATTTTGTCTCCGAATAGTCCTACATGCTTTTCTTCTGTAAGAAACCCTTCAACAATTGATTTGGTGCTAACAGATCAAAGTCATGTATGTAGTAATTTGATCACACATGCTGACTTTGATTCTGACCATCTTCCAAAAACTTTTTCTTTATCACATGAATCAGTTTTAAACCCTATGAGCTCTGTTTTTAATTATAACAAGGCTAATTGGGAAAGATACAAAACTCATATTGAGAGAAATTTCAATAATGAGCTTGATTTGCAAAACGAAGTGAATATTGATTCCGCTTTGGAAGCATTAAAATGTGCAATTGTTGATGCCAGGAATTATTCTGTTCCAAAGGCTCAAGTGAAATTTGATTCATCAATAATTGACGAAAACCTTCAACTTCTAATTCGTTTGAAAAATGTCCGCAGACGTCAATATCAACGTTCTCGTGACCCTGTTTTTAAAACTATTTATAAAGATTTACAGAAAGAGATTAAACATAGATTTACTCTTCTGAGAAATCAAAATTTTGAGACTAAAGTTGAAAAATTGAAACCATATTCAAAACCATTTTGGAAGCTGTCGAAGATTCTTAAGAAACCTTCAAAGCCTATTCCAGTTTTAAAAGATGGTGAACGTTTTCTTGTATCCAATGAACAAAAGGCTCAAAGACTTGCTCAGCAGTTTGAGAGTGTTCATAACTCAAATTTGAATTTTGTGAAATAATTGAAACTAACTTGAATGAGATTAAATCAATTATTAAAAATTTCTAAAATATGAAAGCACTTGGTGACGATGGAATCTTTAATATACTAATCAAACATCTCCCTGAGAGCACAATGGAATTTTTAGTGAAAATTTTCAATTGCTGCTTCAAAATTGCATATTTTCCCAAATTATGGAAAAATGCAAAAATTACTCCCATTTTAAAACCGGATAAGAACCCAGCTGAAGTTTCAAGTTATCGACCAATCAGTTTGCTTTCTTAAATAAGTAAACTGTTTGAGAGAATTATTCTTAACAGAATGATGTCACACATCAACGAAAATTCAATTTTTGCAAATGAACAGTTTGGATTTCGCCATGGGCATTCCACAACTCATCAATTGCTCAGAGTTACTAATATGATACGAGCTAACAAATCTGAAGGTTATTCCACTGGAGCTGCTCTTTTAGACATAGAAAAAGCATTCGACAGTGTTTGGCATAAAGGTTTGATTGCGAAATTGCAAACTTTTAATTTTCCAATTTTCCTAATCAAAATTTTAAAAAATTATCTTACTGATCGAACTCTGCAGGTTGTCTATCAGAATTCAAAATCTGATAGATTTCCTGTCAGAGCAGGTGTACCTCAAGGTTCAGTCTTGGGTCCAGTCCTGTACAACATATTCACTTCAGATCTTCCTGATTTGCCTCCAGGATGCACAAAGTCATTGTTCTGCGATGACACAAGCATTTCCGTAAAAGGAAAAAGTCTTCGTGTCATATGCAGTCGATTGCAGAAAAGTTTAGATATTTTTTCTTCCTACTTGCAAAAGTGGAAAATCTCTCCCAATGCTTCTAAAACTCAAATGATAATTTTTCCGCATAAGCTTAGGGCTTCTTTCCTCAAGCCAAACAATAATCACGTTGTCAAGATGAATGGGGTTATTTTAAGTTGGTCCGACAAGGTTAAGTACTTGGGACTAATTTATGATAAAAAACTTATTTTCAAAGTGCATATTGAGAGTATACAAGCCAAGTGCATCAAATATACGAGATGTTTATATCCTCTTATTAACAGGAATTCTAAACTTTGTTTAAAGAACAAACTTTTGATTTACAAACAAATTTTTAGACCAGCAATGCTTACCGATCTGGTCAAGTTGCTGTTCAACAAGGAAGAAAACGCTCCAAAGGATTCAGAATAAAATTCTGAAAATGATTTTGAAGCGTCCTCCTTGGTTTGGTACACTCGAATTACATAGACTTATTGGTGTTGAACCATTAGAAGCTATGTCAAATAAAATTATTAACAATTTTCGACAAAAATCGTTGCAATCCTCAATTGCTACGATAAGCTCTCTTTATAGCCAATAAGTTAGCAATTAAGTTAGTTGTAAGTTTACTTCCCCTTTTCTGACAAGTAGGTTTAAATCCCTACGAACGATAAGTCCTGATTGCGAAAGCAAACAAATCCTAATAATGAAAATTACAAATTTCTAACAGTGTTGAGAAGTCACCATTTGTGGTTGGACACACATACTCATTATTTACTAATATTTATCATAAATACTTAAGCTACTAACAAATAAAAAAAAAAAAATCAATCGTGTAAACCAGAAGATTTGAATCTTAAT
Organism: Wyeomyia smithii; assembly: GCF_029784165.1. NCBI lineage: Eukaryota > Metazoa > Arthropoda > Insecta > Diptera > Culicidae > Wyeomyia > Wyeomyia smithii. Next base: position 7,710,905 of record NC_073696.1, read on the forward strand.
AACTTCGTCGTTAGTTTGGATCTAAACTGGTTGTAACTTGAAACACGAATGCTTGTGAAAGCTACATATATTTTAGAGCAAAGTAATATTTAAGTTAGCAGCCGTTCGTGCTGAATCGCGTACATGAAAAAGTTACAAGTACGACACAACATATACGATAGAATACCACCCGTGACCCGGTATTATATTTATTTTATTATTTCTGTTTTTTGTTAATACAAAGAAGTCAGAAAATCTATGTGTTTTAATATTTATCTATAAATCATTCATTTGATCAAACTAATTAAGTATCTAAGCATAATTCAACTAGAGTTTTAAGTGGCGTGAATCTTTGGGTATGAATATCGAAAGCTTTAGAAAAAATACAGAAAAATTTCATATAGTTAAATGTCACATCCTCTCATGTTACAAATTAGGGGAACAGTCTTTTCGATAAGCTCGTTGTTAAGCTTGACCAGTAGTATGCACTCTATCGTTAAAATTTTCAAGCTTAGTCCCAAGCTGTGATCTAAGTTCGTATATTGATGATGATAGATGATGCCATGCAGCATCATTGAAGGGGAATGGGTTAGCTTGTGAACTTTTTCTTTCAAAAAGAGTTCGCTGTAGGTAAAATTTTATTTAAATTAAGCATTTGACATTCAAATGAAGAGCAGTACAATAAACGCATGAATCTTACAAATTCAATAAACATTCGCGGACCCGAATAAAAAATCAATGCTAAGTAAATTGTATCCACCTCAATTCGTAATAAATGCCATATATAGCACAGAGAGCTACAGGCAATGACACTGGGCCAGAGATTGTCTTCACAATGACTACAATATGAATACAAGTGAGAGAGAGAATTGTTGTTCATGCTGAATTCGTGACAAAAAGCAAGAGATAACAGCAGAACGTATGATACCTCGAGAGCGGCTACTGTCGCGTAGCGTTTCATTCCACAATGGCAATCACAAAATCTTGCTGCTGTCGTGTGAATGCTGTCGCGTACCAGTACAATTCTCTACCCTGTTACCGACAATAATATTGTTCTGAACAAAATGATACAACTTTCCCATTAGGCCTCTGCCATAATAGACGCGAAAAGCGACGCGGACCGATTCGCTCGTCTGTAGGTTAATGTACAGCCATCAGTAGAGCGATACATTACCCTACGGCCGAGCGAATCGGTTCGTGCCGCTTTTCGCGTCTACTATGGCAGAGGCCTTAGAGAAAGTTGCTGGCTGATGTATTCACTTCATGCAAGCCTGCTGCTGATGCTTCCCGCTACCACACTGAAACAGCATTTTAGTGAAGGGAGTGTCGTTGCATCAGCTGACCTTGCTGCTATCGTTGCTAATATACTCGCTGCAACTGCTACGCTATGCATAGCCATGCCACAGTTGTGGCCGCTATACGCTGCCATTGGTATCCGCTGTACCTGCATCTGCTGGCCCAGCTGCTATCGATGCTGAGATCCGCTGAAACTGCTACGCTTATCCGCAGCCATGCCACAGTTGTGGCCGCTATCCGCTATCGATGGTACTCACTGCACTGCTCCCGCTGCTGCTAAGGGAGGACTGCTGTTGTCGCTGTCCAGAACTATTATGAGCGGCTTCGACTAAAACAGGCTCTTATATAGGGATGAAAATAGGAATGAATTATTTTTCGTACGTGGTGGAATGATATAACTTGAAAAATATATGTGACTTCACTCTGGCTCAGAGCGGTCATTTGATAAGCTCCACCTCTTTTTTCAGTTTCTTAAGTTTTTCCTCAGTTTCGTAGCACGGATGTACAAAAATGATTTCTTGTGGACATTCTGTCGAGCCGGACCGATAGCACTCTCATTGAAGCAACAAAATAACATGTTTTGTGTCGTGTTGCGCAGCTTGGTAAAAGAGAATGTTCCCGTCCCCGTGTCGCATGGAAGCGGATTATTGCGTGTTTGATATTGCCAATGGTAGACATGAGCTGCTGTGATGTTAAACTTTAACCGTCTTCTACAAGACGTTACATCCTTGTTAATGAAGAGTTGTGAATTTTCTAAAATAGACTCAGCATCGTGAGCAGAACGTGCTGACTGCTGTACATTTGCAGCAGCATTAAACCTCAGTTGCAGTTTATTGATAACCATTCAATATGCTCTTCGGAATACATTTAGTAGCTTAGAAAAAGGCCGATTGCTGCAATTGCAATTTTCATTCAATTATTACATAAATGCTTCATAGTCAGATAGCGTGCAATATCCGCTCTGACACAATAATTGTTTCGAATGTTGTGGAATGAAATAACTTGAAAAATATGTGTGACTTGATCATTTCCAGTTATACCATACTACAACGTTCGAAAAAAAAATACATCTCTTCATTCTGGCTCAGAGCGATCATTTGATAAGCTCCACCTCTTTTTTCAGTTTCTAAAGTTTTTCCTCAGTTTCGTAGCACGTTTGCACAAAAATGATTTCTTGTGGACATTCTGTCGAGCCGGACCGATAGCACTCTCATTGAAGCAACAAATTAACATGTGTTGTGTCGTGTTGCGCAGCTTGGTTGAAGAAAATGTTCCCGTCCCCGTGTCGTATGAAAGCAGATTATTGCGTGTTTGACATTGCCGATGGTAGACATGAGTATGAAGGTCAAAATTCTGCTGAGGTATCAAAATATAACCGTTTTAATTCAAGACGCAAGAGCGTAAGTGCTGCATTTCTGTTATCTGCTGCCACCCAGCACGAGAACAAGTATAAATTATAACCGGTCCTTCTCAGGGCCACCAACACGTTCTTGAGGCAATTTTGAATTTTTCCTCGCTTGCAAATGCTGAAATTCGCGGTTTTCCGTCTGTTAAGCAGGTATTAGACGAAGGAAATATTTGCTATTTTTCAATACAGATTTAATTTTGTGCAAATAAAAATCGTACCAAAAATAGCAAATATTTGCTTCGTCTAATACCTGCTTTACACACGATGAAAAATTTTAACTACTTCAATCACATAGTTGAAGAGCATCAAAAGGTGCTATTATATTTCACAACAGTAACAACACTGGCAAGTTTGTTCAATTATCATCATTCCGGATAACCATTCGCCGATGATCCTAGATCTCCCGTTTTCTCTAGTAGAATTGCCTGCCATTTCCAAAAATTCTGCAGCTACCGAAAATTCCATAACAGCCGCCAGATAGACAGGTGCTTAAGTATCAACGCGCCCAGAACGATCAGCCAGAAATTGAAACCCGGCTTTTCTTTCTTCTTCACGATCAGCAACCAACGTCCGTGTGGTATCGGCACAATCATGGAATGAATTATACTTAAAACACAAAGCGCGCATTCTTAGTCAACTAGGTATATTCTGTCGACCTTGTTAGGGAAGGAAGCATTGTGCGACCAATCAGAGGTCGACATTTGTGTTTCGACAAGGCTTGACAATTTTCAATAGTACAATCGTTCGAACAATCAGATTACAACTTTCTGCATTTGGACGGGTGCTTGGTTGATTTTCCAATCGAGTACTGCAAAAATGACGAAAACCGGTTGGAAACTGACTGAGCTTAAAACGGTTGAAAATGGACAATTTTTGTGACGCTCTCTATGTTTTTGGTTTTTGAAGTTGGATCCCTGTAATGAAATTGGTCCCCTGCATGGTGCCCCTGTTGCCGTAAGTCGTAATTCTACGTCAAAAGAAAAGCGTGCTTTGACGTAGAATTACGTCTTATTTTCTGGGGCAGGGGTGCAAATTAAAATACCGAGAACATCGAGAGCGTCACGAAAGTTGTCCAATTTCGAATGTCAATAACTCAGCCAGTTTTCAACGGATTTCCTTCATTCTTGCAGCAATCGATCAGAAAATCAGCTACACGTCCACCGAAGTTAAGAAAATTGTGATGTTGTGATCCCTTTCTACTATTGAACAATGTAGAATCTTGTTTAAACGCAGATTAATACCAATCAGAGCTAAAAACAAGGTCAAATACCATCGAATAGAGATACTATTGGAAACGAAAAGATGCCTAGAGGCCAGAAATCGACCCCAGACGTCTTTTTGATTTCCAAGATGGAGCTTAAAATTGCCGAATACCACCCAATATGGATATTTTCGGAATCGAGATTATGCCAAAAGACCGGAAATCTACTTTGGACGCTATTTTGAGTTTAAAAATGATGACATGAAGTTACTGGTAAACAGCGCAAAATGACCGAATACCATTCAATAAGAGTACTTTCGGAAACTAATTGAAAACCGGAGACCCAAAATCAACCTTAGACGCAATTTTGAAATCCATAGTTGCAACCAAACCAAAAACTACCTAATATGGGTATTTCCGGAAACAGAATGATACCCAGAATCCGAAGATCGACTCCAGTCGCAACTTTGAAGTTCAAGGTGCTCTACCAATAACTGTGTACCAGCAACTCTCAATATTATTTTCGAATGACTTCAAGCCAATTAACGCTTCTCTTCAGAGTGACTAATGATAGAAAAAAAAGCTGAACCAGAATTAAACCGATAAAATAATGAGTTAAGAGTTATTGTGAGTCCGTTTGTTTTTATTTTTCGAGAATTCTTTTTTATATAATTTAGTTTATAAATTTTCATTAATTTTTTATTTCGGCAAGATAAAAACGTCCAAGGACTGACGACGATAATTAATGAACGTTTGAAAAAACGATGAAAAAAGCGCTTGAATAAATTTTCTGTAGTAGTAATTACGGCCCAGTCATTCGCTCAAAGCTCTATGAAAATATTGAAAAATGTTCTCAATGAGTTCAACTTTAAAAAAGAAAAAATGTTCTCTGTCTCTACTGTCAAATCTCTTAATTTTTCTTTTTTTGTGACGTCACATTGCAATGATCTAGTTGTCAAGCAGTTGGACAGGACGGAGCACGGAGTACTGTGGGGCAACGTGACCAATAAAATCGCCAGTGTTACATACGTCTTACTATTTATGATACTTGAATGAATTTCATACGTTCACTTCTTTTGCTTGAGATAAAATAAATGTTATTTTTTTACGTTTTAAAATTAAAATTTTCGTTACTTGTATTTTGCCGTGTATGTTTGTCACAGTGCAATTTCATTCGTTTTCAGTCCCCTCAATCCCACAAAAACTGTGACAAAACGTGTATAAAAATGCTTGGCTATTAATTTTAAGTTGGATTGAGTTTTTATTGCGCCAACTGTAGAATAGATTGATTTCTTCCTGGAATTCTTCCGCGTTGATGGTCTCTATGAAGAGTATCAAGTCGTCTGCGTAAATTAGTATAGTTATTTTTCAGGTGTGAAGTAAATGTCATGTCAAAGGTTTACTTTGAAAGCATTCGATTCGTTAACGATTGGTCATATATACCTAGAGCTAACCAGAAGTTTGGGGTCCATTCTTATTTCTTGACGCTTGAAGAGATATTATGGTATTTCGATTGTGTCAAATGCCGTGCTGTAGTCAGTGTAGTCGTAAAGGATGGCTTCCTGGTCACAATTTTTTTTAGTTCAAAGTTGGCAACAATTTTGTATATAGATATTTTTTAATTTTTCTTATGTAGCAAAATCAAATTGAAGAACTTAACCTCAAAGAAGCAACTGATGCTGGTTATTAGAAGTTCAAGTTTTAACCTTTCTCCTAGTTTTTTCTTAAACGTGAATGATGTTGGTATGCAAGGTGAAATAAAATTGCATCTTTTAGTTAAAACCTAAATTAATCCACCTAGCGGTCAGACCCAGCCTTTCTCATTCAATTTTTTATTTGTAAAAATAGATTTACATGAACGCTTCAATCCAATTAATGTATATTCACTCTTTAGGTTCTAAAATATTGATGTTGTAATCTTTACATATAAAAATGCAGTCAAGTCTGTCTGTCTGCCTAATCTATATAGGCCCGAAAACTACCGAACCGATCGACGTGAAAATTTGTATGTAGGGGTTTTTGGTGCCGATAAAGGTTCATATAATAGTTTGAGACCCCTCTCTCTTCTGGAAGGGAGGGGTCCCATACAAATGAAACATAAATTTCTGCACAACTTAAAAACAAACCGAGCGAATGAAACCGAATTTGGCATGTGGATGTTTTAAGAGGTAACTAATATGTCCATAATAGTTGGATGAAACACAAATTTGTGCACATCTCGAGAACTAATCAACCAAATGGAAAAAAATTTGGCAGGTAAGTTTTTTTAGTGGTAACAAATATGTACATAATGGTTTGAAACCCAACTCCCTCTTCTATAAGGGAGAGATCCCATGAAAATGAAACACAAATTTCGCACAGCTCAAGAACCAATCAAGAAAATACAACCAAATTTGGTATGTGAATGTTTTTAGAGGTAACAAATATGTCCATAATGGTTTGACGCCCCTCCCTCTTCTGGAAGTACATGTTTCTTCACAAATTTTTGCACATCTCGCGAACTAATTAACTAAATGGAACCATATTGGCAGGTGAATGTTTTTAGTGGTAACAAATATGTTCCATAATCGACCTCAGACAACATTTTGGATTGTAAGATGGCAACTTCCGGTTTCTGGAAAACAGCCAAAAATGCCCGATTTCCACCCAATTTAATAATATCCGGATCTAGAATAATACACAGGAGCACAATAATACACAGGAAAACCGACCACAGATAGCATTTTAAATTCTAAGATGGCGACTTCCGGTTTCTGAAAACAGCAGAAAATGACCAAATACCACCCAATATGAGTTTTTCTTTAACCAGTATGCCGTTCAAAATCCAGAAATTGTCTCCAAATGCCATTATGAAATCCAAAATGACGACTTCCGGTGTCGGAAAAACAGCGGCAAATGACCAAATACCACCTAATATGGGTATTTCCGGAACCGTAATGATGCACTGGAGTCACAAATCGACTTCAGACAACATGTTGAATTGTAAGATGGCAACTTTCGGTTTCTGGAAAACAGCCTGAAATGGACGATTCCCATTAAATATTAGTATTTCTGGAACCAGAAAGATGCACAGAAGCTGAAAATTGATCACAGACACAATCTTAAATTTCAAGATGGTGACTTCCGGTGTCTGGCAAACAGCCGGAAATGACCAAATACCATTCAATATGAATGTTTTCGGAACCAGAATTACGCCCAGATGACAGAAATTGATTTCACAGGCAATTTTAAAGTCCAAATTGACGACTTTCGGCTTCTGAAAAACAGTCCAAAGTGACCAAATATCACCCAATATGAGTTGTTCTTTAACCAGTATCCTAAATACCATTTTGAAATCCAAGATGGCGACTACCGGTTTGTGAAAACAGCCGAAAATAAACAAATACTATCCAATATGAGTATCTCTGGAACCAGAATGATGCAAGGAGCTAACAATTGACCTCAGGCACCATTTTGAATTGCTAAATGGCAACTTATAGGCAACAGTCGGAAATGACCGAATAATACTCAATATGGATATTTCCGTTAACGTGATGATGCATAGAAACCAAACATTGACCCTGGACACTATTTTGAATTTGAAGACGACCACTTTCAGTTTCTGGAAAACAACTAAAAATACCTCCCAATATGGGTATTTCCGGTGTCAGATTGATGCCAGAAAGTCTGCTGATAATGACAGAATACCACCCAATATGAATATATATTCAGAATTAAGGCGATGTACAGAAGCCGAAAGACGAGGATGTTGTCATTTCGATAAAACCAATCATTTCAAACGATTTGTTATTTGACTTTGATCATATCTTATGGCCGATTCGTCGTGCATTTGCAGACTTCAAACAAACCGCAAGGAATCAATGAACTTGGAACGTTCAAATAGTACGACATCACATTTAAATTATGTTGAGGCCACATATATCGATCATAGCAGGTATAGTTTTAAATAGTCTTTGAATTTCTCTTCTTTCCATAACTTTTGAGCCACATATCAAATTGTTATGAAGTTTGTTATTTGCAAGTTTGAGAGATGACTTGTTCGTATGACACTAGCTATGTTCAAATAAGTCATGTAATCTTTGAGATAATAGACTTTCGTTGTTTTATTAACAATTTAATACATAACGGTTGCTTAAGTTCGATTATAATCAAATGAAATGGGAACGTGTAGGGCAGCCAAACTTTGAATCCACGTGTTCAATCATAATTCATCAGTTAACCCTTAACTAGCCCGCTCATCTGATAAGAATAATCAAATTGGTTGTGTAGTTTCTGAGATAATGAAGTTTCGTGATTTTCACAAGTCGGCACATTACAAATGAAGTTACAGTTCGATTACAGTAAAATTCAATAGGGTCTTCTGAGGCAGCTAGATCATTCATTTGACACAAATTTTGTGGAAATTGGGTCGGCCACCTCTGAGAAAAGTGAGTGAGTCAGTCGATAGCAACCTCTCGTCGCGATCGGTAGTTGTTTTCTTAAGCTCCAAGCGTCGTATTGTAAAACAAAGGGAAGATAAATGACCTTTGTTCTATTGTTCTGAAATAATTGGTCACGAGGCATCATAATTTGGTCCTATATAGCAAATAACACCGAATTTGGTGATTCTAGACAGCTGACACTGGTTTAACTAAGTTATCGAAGAGGAATTATCGGATTTCGTGGGAGTAAGCAGAATAGTAGTGTTGTCGAGCTCGGCTCGTACCGCCATTGCTGCAATCTGAAAACACGTGGCTTGCAAGTGCATAATTATCGTAGTTTCTGTGGCTGATTTGTCATCGTTTAAGAAACAAATTATCATAGCGTGCATTCGGTCCGATACACCCGACAATGGCGTCGGGTGTGCATAACTTCCTAGACCCTGGTGGGGGTTCAGGTAACAAAATCGATGGATCTCATACGGGGAGGACAATCCCCAGTTTGATGGATCCTAGAAACGAATGTGGTCGACTCTCTATTCTTCGCCTTTAGCGGATGGAGAGGTCCTGCATTGAAAAAAGTGTTAACGGCAGAATTGAAGGTGCGTTTACAGAAAACCAGGGAAAAATGTATGCTTTGAAAGTTCGCAATGAAAAACAGGTTGAAAAGTACTTAAATTGAATACGTTACTTGATGGAACAAAGGTAAAAATTAGTCATCACCCCAATCTTAATAAAGCCCGATTCGTTGTCAGTTGCAAAGAAGTCATTGACATTCCCGAAGAAGAGTTAATAGACTATCTTAAGCCTTATGGCATCACTGATGTTAGAAGAATCGCCAAGAAAAGCGGGTTATTGCGTGAAATCACAAGTACAATCATTGCGACAATCAGCGGTACAACGATTCCTGAATACATTGAATTCGGATATGTGAGATGCAAGACAAGACCTTACTACCCAAGCCCCATGCAATGCTTTCAGTGCTGGACATTTGGCCACACTCGAATGCGATGCCAGCAGACTCAAGCAAAATGCGGGAACTGTTCTCAGATACATACTTTAGATGATGAGATCAAATGTTATCAATTAGCATTCTGCAGTAGATGTAACTCCGATTTCCACGCACTATCAAGTAAACAATGTCCCACCTATATTACGGAAAAGGAAATACAACACATTAAGGTAGACTCGGGAGTTTCATACCCGATGGCCAGAAAATGATAGAATCTCGTAAAAACACACGCTCGTTCACTGGAGTAGCAACCGCTGGAAAAGAACAACAATTTTCCAACCTAATATTAGAGCTCGAGAAGTTAAAAATAGAAATTATTAATAAAGATCGCAGAATTAGTCAACTAGAATCGTCATCTAGTACGACAAATAGGATGGAACTCATACAGAAGCATGGCACTATCGAAGACCTGGTAGCTGAGAACATACAACTCAAAGCGAAGGAAAACAAGAAAGATCACGAAATCAGTGTTTTAAGAAAAATTCTCTAAGAAAGTAAAAACACGCAACAAATGGAAAAACCTGAACAACAAATTCCTGAAGAAAACTTCTCGTCAACCAAACAAATTACCAAGTTATCTTCAAAACAACAGCAACCTAAACAACAAAAACCTAAGAAGAAAGCTGAGGAACGACATTCCAGCATTATCACAAACGCTATTAATGAAATGCACACTAAAAGAAATATGCAGATAGAAACTAGAAACACTAAAGCCAAAATTACCCGCTTAGGAAGTAGAGAATTTCTTAGCGAGTTTCTCTCCGACACATCTGATGACTCAATAAATAAGGACAACGCCGAACATCTCGATGCTATTCCGATGGTAACGTAACTCACTAATCTGCACAAAGTTTTGCTTTTCTTTTTTTTTAGGGGAAGCTTTTATTATTCAGCTGTTACATCTCATGATATGACCTCGCACTCACCCAATCATCTTTTAATGGATCCTTTATGCTCTAGAAATCATAATTATGATCATGTTTCTGACGGTGCTTCCGCTAGAGCTCAGACCAGTTCTGAAAACGACAGAACTTGCAATATTCACGATTCAATTGTCTCATGTAGTAATTCTATTGAAAACATTCTAGCATTGCAATGGAACGCAAACGGGTTGTTCAACCAGTGGAACGATTTACAAATGTTAACACTAAATAAACCACGTGTCCTAGCTATACAAGAAACCCACTTTCGAAAGGATATAAACCTGTCGCAATGGATGGGTAGTCGTTACAAGTGGTTGCAAAGGCACGGATCGAACAAATATCAATCAATTGCTTTAGCTGTAAGAAACGATCAACCATTTACAGAAATTGATATCGATAGTCCCCTACTTTCAATCGCTGTTCGATTACTAGGAACAATACAAATAACAATTGTCAACATCTACATACCCACTAGGGGCATTGAGAATCTTCAGCACCATTTAACGCACCTTATTGGTAAGCTAGATACACCGTATATCATCCTAGGTGATTTTAATGCCCACCACAGCTCATGGGGATCAAGCAGAAACAATGGAAGAGGTATTATAATAAACGATACGGTAGAAGAGACCAATTCTGTTATTTTAAACGACGGCTCTTTCACATTTTCAAGAGGAAACTGCAGTTCCGCAATTGACCTCTCAATTGCATCAGCTGATGCTTTACCTAAGATCTCCTGGAGCGTTGCTAAAGACACTCATGGAAGCGATCACTTTCCCATATTTATCAATTTAAATGACTCTACCCCTCAAACGACTCGTCGACCCAAATGGAAATTTGATCAAGTTGACTGGAAAAAATTCGCATTAAAGGTTGATTGTAATATACCACCAAACACTGTACTATCCCCACAACACCTTGCAAATATAATCATAAACGCTGCTGAAGAAAGTATACCACAAACATCCACTATCCCGGGAAAAAAAAGCTATCCATTGGTGGAATCGTGCTGTCGCAGAAGCAGTTCGCACAAGAAGAAAGGCTTTGAGAAAACTAAGAAAAACACCTGAAGGACACCCCCTATTGTTAGAAAGACTTAATGACTTTTAAAAAGCCCGCAATAAAAGCCGACAAATCATAAAAAAGGCAAAAATTGAAAGTTGGGAAGAGTTTCTTGATGGCATAGATTCTGGGGTGCCAATTTCAGATACATGGCGACGAGTAAACTCACTCTCGGGTAAACGTAAACAAAACGGAATGATTATAACTAAAAGCATGGGTGCAACTACGGGAGGGCTGAGGGGGGCTACAGCCCCCCCTAGTAAGTTTCAAGCCCCCCCTAGAATTTCCCAGAGAATAATTGTAGTCAATATAAATACATCCCATACTTCCTATCAGAGCATCAAAATCAACACAAATTGGCTGAGAACTAGTACTGTGCCCAGGATCGATTCTCAAACCTAGCTCTCTTACTTTCCTTACTAATAAGACGAGTGCCGTGGTGGCTCGTGCTGTATAAAGGAGTTGTTGGCATGCTGCTCGGTTTTGGGCTGTGTTTCGCCAGTTCCTCAGACGTCTCATCACCCGCAAGTCTCTTTCGATCCACAGGGTTGCTGAAGAGAAGTGATTTCACAGGATCATCGTCCGGCATCCTTACGACGCGACCGGCCCACCGCAACCTATTGACTTTCGCCAGCTGTGCAACGGGGTTCTCTCCAAGCAGCGCGTACAGCTCATGGTTCATGCACTGTCGCCATTATCCGTCGTCTGTCTGTACTCCACAATAGATAGTCCGCAGCACCTTCTGTTCGAAAACTCCAAGAGCGTTGAGGCCAGAAGCGTTAATGTATCGATTCAGTAGAGAACTACCGGTCGTATCAGCTACATCGTCAACTTTTTACTACGTCGCACTAGACTCGATCGAAGTGGTCATGCCAATACCCCCACCACAATTGGTGCGTACGTTTGTATGTCTGAGAAAAAAGAGCCGTCGATTAGAACATGGTTAATTTGGTTTGTTGTACGTTGGTCAGGTGATCTCCAGGTGGTTTCGTGGTTGTATTTTTGGGGAGAGCAGGTTCTTCGGACTGCCAGTCTGCGGGAAGCTGCGAAGTGCTTATATATGTTTTCCCTACCGACCTGAGCGTTCATGTCCCCAATGACGATCGTGATGTCTCTACGCGAGCAGCTATCGTAGAGTTTCCCCAGCTGTGCGTAGAACGTTTCTTTCTCTATATCGGGACGTCCTTCGAGAGGGCAGTAGGCATTGAGGATGGTGTAGTTGTAGAACCGGCCTTTTATTCTCAACAAACACAACGTGTCGCTGAACGCCTGCCACTTGATCGCACGACTCTGCATCCTGCCCAGCACTAGAAACCCGGTACCCAGCTCATTGTTTGTGCCGCCGCTCTGGTAAAATTGTGACCTGGGGCCACAAATTCGCCGTACCTTCTCTCCTTTTCGGTAAATCTCCTGGAGCGCAACGATGCCGAACTGGTGAAGTTCTAGCTGATCCAGCAGGATCCGGTCGGCATCCGAGGCGTTAAGCGATCTACTGTTACATGTACCTTGCTTCTAATCGTCGTCCTTATTTCGTCACTAGATCATTGCGGGTAATTCCGGTTCGTTTTCAATTGTTGATTGTTCGTAGTATGTTTATTTTAGCATGCTGCTTTACTAGGGCTGCGATACCTAGTCTCGCGACGGGGCCGGGGTCGGGTGTAGAGGCGAGACACCGCATTTCATAGTTCACCGTTCACTTCGGATCAGTCGCTGTTCGAGCCGCCCCCACCCTGGAAAACAGACGCTCAGACAAGCTGCTCTCCAAGGAGAACAACTACCGCTTCCCTGTCAGCATACGACCAAGTTCCTACCGGTTCCCTAATCTTCTCATGGTTGCTCGTATTCCAGTCGGTTCCACGTGGAGTTAAGAATATAGCATTATGCCTTGGACCACACTGGGACCTATTTTATGCCGACTAGCACGGGTGTACTGCTGGTACGCGCTGGGCAGTGCGTTTACCAAACCTAGTTCGCCTCAATATCGAAACAGTGTCAGCTGAAAGAGCTGGTCAAGATACTCAATACATTTTCGGAGATTTATTCCCAGTTGAAGTGATTTTGTCTTCTATTGCGACACTACTTAATGCCATTTTAAATAGGCGCATTGTAACTCTTTTTCCTATTTTTTTAAATGAAGTGTATGAAAACTAGCCCCCCCTAGAAATTTTCCTTAGCTGCGCCCATGACTAAAAGTGATGGTACAACTACTGACTCACCCACCGAAATTGCCGATAACTTGGCGGAATACTTCGAGAACATATCTTCTAACAATGGATACTCTCAAGAGTTTTTATTTAATAAAACCACCGCGGAAGCTGCAGGTATTAGTTTCGAAAATCAATCGGTTATAATGTCGATTTCACCATGATGGAATTACTTTACGCCCTGAATAGTAGCAAAGGAAATTTCACAGGCCCCGATAGAGTCGGTTATCCCATGTCAAGAAACCTGTTAGTAAAAGGAAAAACAACTCTCCTCCAAACAATTAACGCTGTGTGGAATAACAAACCTTACCCCCGTGAATGGCAAAGCAGTATAATAATTCCGATACCAAAACCAGGAAAATCATCACACACTGCTTCGGATTTCAGACCGATTAGCCTTACCAGTTGCATTGCCAAAACGGCCGAAAGAATGGTTAATAGACGGTTGATCACTTATCTAGAAGAAAACGACCGCTTAGATCACAGACAATTTGCTTTCAGAAAAGGTAGAGGCACAGGAGCCTACTTTTCTGACTTTGGGTACATCGTCGATCAAGCTTTAGCTGAAGAGAAACACATTGATGTAGCGGCTTTAGACTTGTCAAAGGCATACAATAGAATATGGAAATATGGGGTGTTGATGCAAATGTAAAAAATAGGGATAACAGGTAATATGGGAAGGTTTATTGCAGGATTTCTCGGAGATAGATTCTTTCAGGTAGCGGTGGGGAACACTTTATCGGAAATGAAGATCGAAGCTAACGGGGTCCCACAAGGATCAGTACTAGCGGTAACATTGTTTCTTGTGGCTATAAATGACGTCTTCGGCAACTTACCCCCTGGAATATATCCACTGGTATATGCCGATGATATAATATTAATTGTCACAGGTAAAAGTGTATATAGGACGAGACAAAAACTGCAGACTAGTATAAGGCAGGTAGCCAAATGGTCGGAAAAATATGGCTTCCAACTAAGTTTGGAAAAATGCGCTATTAGTCATATTTGCCAGAAAAAAACATCATCCTTGGAGACATCCAGTTACTGTGAATGAAACGGAAATTCCGTTCAAAAAAAGTCTAAAAATTCTTGGTGTAACAATTGATCGGAAATTTAATTTTGAAACCCATTTCAGAACACTAAAAATAGAAGTAAAATCAAGACTTCAACTTATGAAAACAATAAGTAAACGACACAATAACGGAAATCGTAGGACTTTGATTCAAGTAGGAAATAGTATTTTAATATCAAAACTACTGTATGGGCTTGAACTTACTGGACGAAATTATGAAACACTGATTAGCATTCTGGGTCCCAAATACAATAAGACCATTCGGCTCTGTTCAGGGTTGCTACCGTCAACACCTGCAATCAGTGCCTGTTTCGAAGCGGGCGTTCTTCCTTTTCACGCCACGGTAGCGCTCGCTACCGTCCGAGGGGCTGTGGGTGCGCTGGAGAATCCTGTCAGAAACACATACTCCGTAAGCACCATAACAGATCCCATTTCTCAAAGGTTTCCAAGCTGCAGCATACCCAGAGTTTCGTGCCTCAATCGGGTAATGGATAGAAGATGGAACAACACATCGCTTAAAGTCGACTGGTCTTTGAAGGAAGTTCATAAAGCAGGTGATCCCCCAGAAGCAGTCCGCTCACGATTCATGCAGCTCATTAATACTAAATTCAAAAACATAGAACAAGTTTATACAGACGGGTCTAAAAATGACAAGCAAGTCGGTGTTGGTATTGCATTTAACAATTGCTCATTTTTCTACCGGTTACCAGATATTTGCTTTATATTTTCTGCAGAGGCTGCAGCAATACATTAAGCACTTTTAACTCTACTAAAACTAACTCACGAATCTGCGGTAATCTTTACCGATTCAGCCAGCGTACTGATGGCCATAGAACATGGAAAATCTAAACACCCCTGGATACAGGCAATTGAATCAATATGCCCCAAAAACGTCACCTTGTGTTGGGTACCCGGTCATGTTGGTATCCGGGGCAATGAAGAGGCCGACCGTTTGGCCAACTTGGGGAGAAAAGGTAAAATGCTAACCAGGGAAATCCCTGGCTTCGATATCAAAAGACAATTGAATGATGGTGTCCGTGTAAGCGTAACATTCGACTGGAGAAAGGAGCACACGCCTTTCCTCCGCAAGATTTAAGGAGATCTTGATTGCTGGGTAGATCGATGTAACAGGAAAGAACAGAAGGTTCTGTCGCGAATTCGCACGGGCCATACTTTAGTTACTCACGGGCAACTGTTTGAAGGGAAAGGTAAACCCCAATGTACTATATGCGGTGTCGATCTTACCATCGAACATATTCTAATTAACTGCCCGCAATACCAGGATATTAGAAATACTTATCTAGAAGACACATCAATCCGAAATGTTCTTTCGAACGATCTCAATAGGGAAACACAACTGATTCGTTTTCTCAAAGATGACAAACATAAACACAACAGGCAAAGTAATAGTTCGATTGCAAAACAAATCAATAGGGTCTTATGGGGCAATTATACCTTCCATTTGACACTGATTTTATGAAAATCGGTACAGCCATCTCTGAGAAACATGAGTGTGAATCAACAGTCTTCAGAACACGTTTATTTTCATAACTTTTGAACCACAAGTTCAATCTTTATGAAATTCAAAACTTAAGGGTTTTCTAGGTAGCCCGTTCTTTTGAGACCAATTTCGTTCAAATCGGTTATGTGGTTTTAGAGATAATGATGTTTCATGATTTTTACATTTTGATACATAACCTCTAAACTAAAAATCCGATTACAATAAAATTTGATAGGGTCTTATGGGGCAACAAGACCTTTTATTTGCAAATAATTTCATCAAAATCGGTCCAGCCATCTCTAAGAAAAGTGAGTGAGAATAAAAATCTGCACATACACACACACATACACACACACACACACACACACACACACACACAAACACACACACACACACACACACACACACACACACACACACACACACACACACAGAAAATGCTCAGCTCGTCGAGCAGAGTTGAGTGATATATGCCATTCGGCCCTTTGGAGCACTTTTATACTTTCGGTTTTGCAAGTGATTGCTATACCTTTCTAGGAGAAAGGCAAAAACAGTATTTTAATTACAGGAGACTATCACTAAAATGATTCTCAGATTTTCGGGGAAAACCTAGCCGAAGAAATCTAATTACATTTCTCAATGACTAATACAGGTTACGATTGACAAGTCACATCAAGTGACAAATACAGTATCTCGAGTCAAAATTGAATTGCTTGTTTACTCTCATTCGTGTCGCAAATTCTTTATAACATAGCCACAATCTTTCCCCTCCCGCAGGGTCTGGACGGTGCCTGGCTGCGACACTACAGCTGGCGATGCCAGCCGGTGGATTGGACCGAGTCACCGATGGCAATGCGGGTAACGTCCTCTACAAAACAAAACTTCATGTGTGCGGATATTATCTCTAAGCCTTGAATTTTGTGTACTCTTCCCCTCCCCAAGGTTGCCCGAGGATGCTACGTGTATTTCCTGGCGAAAATTTCCGAACTGCTGGACACAGTGTTCTTCACGCTGCGCAAAAAGGACAACCAGATCAGCTTTCTGCATCTGTACCATCACACCGTGATGCCAATGATCTCCTGGGGTGCCACCAAGTACTTCCCGGGTGGACACGGAACGTTTATAGGTTTGCTCACCTTCCTGGACTTGCTTTTGGCTAGAACCATTTTCATAAGCTTCCGAAGGAGCTTGTGGAAATGTTTCGAGCGTAAAACGTGGCTGTGTTTTCTTCTTTCTCCACAGGAGTGATCAACTCGTTCGTCCACATTGTGATGTACACTTACTATATGTTTGCTGCCATGGGCCCACAATTCCACAAATACCTTTGGTGGAAGAAATACATCACTGATTTGCAAATGGTGAATGGCTAAGCAAAAAGTTTACCCCAACTCTCACATTACAACTTATCACCTTTTTCGCTTCTGACAGATCCAATTCGGAATGGCCTTCATCCACTCTGCCCAGCTGCTGTGGACCGATTGTGGCTATCCGCGTTGGTCCGTGTGCTTCACGCTGCCAAATGCCATTTTCTTCTACATGCTCTTTAACGATTTCTACAAGAAGACCTACGGCATCAAGAGGGCTGCCCGGCTGGCAGCGGCCAAGCGGCTAGCGGAGGAGGAAAAACTGCGACGCGAGAGCGCAGGAAAACTCGCCGACAAAGAACTGTAAATTTTCCCGATTCGAACCCCAGATACCACCAATTTCACCACCGTAGGTTTATCACTTACTTTTCCCAGTTCCGAAAAAAAACGAAATTGCAGAAGAAAAAAAAAACACTAAACAACCCTTATCTTTTCCCCCCTTTTTCATCCCGTTCACAGTCCTTCCCTCATCATGTTACCATTTAAGGAGAAAAGTTCTTTCTCTGTTCGTAGAACAAAGTGCATATTTGCTCATTACAAAGTCTACTCATAGGGTTAGTGTAAAGTTGTGTGCGAAAACCTTCGTTCTGTAAGGGCGTTTCCTAGCTACGTAAGATAATTTTAACCTGCAGTCTAGTTGAACGAAAGTGTAGAAATGTTTTTTACGCCGAATAGTTAACAAATAAAAGTGTCAAATGTTGAAACTTTTACCGCGTTTAATTCCAAGCAGCAGATTACAAATTCCATGAATGAGAACCAACTTTTTTGGCGACTCACGACTAAACTGGTTTTACTGCATATGTTATCCGGTGCGTTAGCACCAACCAACAAGTCCAAAGTCCGAAGAAAAATTCCATTGAGAACCAGTTCTTCCAGTTCCTCGCAGTTCTAGAAAGAAATTTGTCCACCTTTCGCCCACCTAGGAGTGCGATGCTTTTCGACCATATTTCAGGCTGAGAAAAAAATATCACAGGAGGGTTGTGTGCAAAGCCACGACCGCAAGGTTGAAGTAGAATACTTTTACAAGAAAGATAACCTGGCTGCTTGCATTTCAGTCGTTTTTTCTAGTACATAAACGTTGACTAATCAGATCAATCGAATTTTGCGCTTCAACAAGGATTGACCATTTTTAATAATATAGTAAGTTGCTTGTCATGATTGGGGCGTAACAATTTTTAAATTTTGGTTATGCGAAAAATTATTTTTTATACAGATAATTAAAATATTTCGGATATCGTGCTGATGGAAAACATAATTTAGTACGTTCTGAGACACGGAGATGAAGTAAAATTTATAACTTTTACAAATTTGAAGATGTAAAATAACTCAAGAGAAAATATTACCTCTTCAATCATCCGGTTTTTAATTTCATCCTGAAAAGGACAATTTGTTGTTCGATTCAATATCGGATAAGACACCGATCACATCTTGGCGTTATCACTGACAGTGCGAATAAAGTATTTCTTGTGATAAAATAAACAGTGAAAATCTGATTTAACACTCAAAACTAGACGGCTCATGTGTTGTCAAAATGAGTAAATTTTTCATTGAATGCATTTACTAGTGCCCGCTATCGCATAGTGCCTCACTGCATCAGCTGCTATGGATGCTGATACCCGCTGCAACTGCTACGCTATCCGTAGCCATGCCACAGTTGTGGCCGTTATACGCTATCGCTGGTATCCACTGCACTGCTGCTTCTAAGGGAGGACTGCTGTTGTCACTGTCTAGAACTATTATGAGCGGCTTCGGTTGAAACAATAGCATATTTTAAATTGCAAAGTATATGATTCTGCCGACCGTGCTTCGGAAGCAATCATATAACGACCAATCAGAGGTCGAATTATTCGTTTTGGCAAAGCTTAACTATTTTCCATAGTACAATAGTTTACATAATAAAATTACAATTATCTTCATTTGGGAAGAACCTTAAAAGATTTTCCAATCTATTGCTGCAAGAACGAAGGGAATTCTTCGAATACTAACCGATTTATTCGCATTTGAAATTGGACATATTTCTCACCTTTTTCGGTTTTAGATTTTAATTGCACATCGCTATGTAGCCGACCTTCCTGAGAGAAGTATTCTACTTCAAAAACAAAACGGTTTTGGTAAGGTAAGATGACATACTGCGCGCGGCTCGTGGCCAGATATGGCCGTGGCATCAATGAAAACAACGGATGAATACGCGTTTCGCATGCAATCAGGCGTTCGTCGTTTCGTCGAAGAAACGTGAGGCGGGACAAAGGGCCCGAGATGACAAATCACCTTGCCATGGCATCGTTATTCTGCTACCTACTTGCTACTACACTGTTAACGGGGGGTAAAGTCAATCATCAATAGGTGGAATTTTACACAGCATTACATTAGCTTACGCGAACCTAATGAAAGCAGCGGAACTGATTGACGCTAATCATCTCGGACAGGGGTGCATTGAATTGTAGTTTGCATAGCAGGTTCGAAGGTGAATGCGCTCTCTGCTGAGCTGGCTGATTGTGTTCGGCGTCAAACTGACAGCTGTTGGGGGCAAAATGCTAATAAATCGTTAGAAGCTCTAATCGAAGTTATATGATATAAATCATTAAATCATTTTGTTCATTTCATTGGTTTTCCGACAGCATAAATGCTTAAGTTAGCAACAAACAAGTCAGGTGACAGCGAGAGTGTCGTCGAAAAGCAAGCAAAATAAATAATAATAATAATAATAATGAAGTGTTATTTTTCAACATTTATTTGAGTGCAAGTTACAAACGTCATAGCTTGCACACAAACTTTGATCAAAGATATTTGTTTTTTTTTTCGTCTCGGTGTTATTTATTTTTTTGCCACCCCCTCTGCTAACTTTGATAACCTTGGACATAAAAAGAATTCGAAATTTGTATCAGCCTAAGCGGATGGAAACACAATAGAATGCGAAAACAAGTGAAAATTTGAAAATTTGAAGAAGAAAAAATGAATAATATTTACTTTCAAAAACAAATTTTTTCAAACAAGTTTTGGGATGATTATTTGGGATTGTGTCAAATTTTTGCAGGTTTGGGTAGTATATTTTCATGAAAACATTTTTTCCTGTATATCAACACTTAAAGTGAAAGCAAAAGTTTATCCCAGTTCCAGTGACACCCCGTAGCCACATACTGTCGGTCTCATAAGCAGTTGTCAGGTATGACAAACAGTTGTGAATCAACACAGTTAAAGTTACTCTCCGCGCGTATACTTTGGTGGGTACATATGCTAATCCAGCCAGCAAACTCTCCCGGAACGCAAATTTCAATTTCTTCGCAAACTAAACTGAAAGAAGGTGGCGCAAAAATCTTCCAACTCAGCAACAGTAGGGAGAAACTTTGTTCATCGCTAGGAAAAGAAAACAGTCCTCGACACACGATCCATCATAGTCACGGTATCAAGTGCCATTAGAAGGATGCAGTGATTGCACTTTGCGCGTGTCGTCCAATGCAAGCGACACGACGGTGGATTCGAGCAGCGAGATGGGACGTGGCGGACGAAACTTTCTTCATCACTGCTCATATTCTTTGGTGTTGATTTTTACTACACTGACATGGATCAAGATTTGACGGACAAAGTAGTGGCGCAAGTGCATTTTCCATCCACCGTCCACCGTTGTTACCACATCATTTTAAAATAATATTTTTCCACTAAAACTCCTCCAATAAAGCGCAATTGGTTCAGCACAACTTCTGAATCGGCGCTACTTCGTAACACAATTATCGCCCCTATTCAGGTTGTCACTTACACAACCAACCAACACAGCGATCCGCAAAAAGGGTTTCGCCTTGAGTCATTAACGGATCTGACCTGTCTTCGCCTGTGCCCATTACTGCATGGCAATGTTGCATACTGTCGGACTGCAATAATGGCTTCTCGAGGGCAGGTAACCGCCAGGTCTGTGCAAACCGGAGAAATTTCACTTTCTTCGCGGAATTTCATGCTGAAAAGGGACGGACGAACTCTGAACTTGTCCGCTGTCCGGTGCAACGTGAACAGCCTTGCCAGGTAAAGGTTGGCTCGCTAGTCTTACCTTAAACTTGCTCGCGATCGGAAGTACCAAAAGCGAAAGTGGTTGCGGGCTGCTCTCTTGTGCAATCGGCCCCGGGAGTGATCGCGTGTGCTACATACAGAATATATTACTATCGAGGACTCGAAAGCATTCAGATAAGGATCAACATGACGGGTTTCGTAGTGACATTTTCTAAGCAGTATGAAAACATGTCGGAAGGTGCAGGTAGGATATCAGATTTATGGGTTATTGTGAGGAGCATTATCGTGAAATACATTTTGGTTGGATACTGAATTCAAAAGAACAGTATATGCGATTAAGATTTTTCGTTACTGGTTACATTTCCACATCTAAACGGAATCAAGTGGGTGGAAAGGATATTCTTTTTCATAAAATTCAAAAATTATGAGATATCGTTGATAGTGAGATATGCCACAACGGCCAGAGGTGGCCAAAGAAATTAACACTTGCTCCGTTTTGTGATTCAAGATTATCTAGAACCATCTGATTATTGTCACTGAGTGTAATTTGAGGCTACAAATACGAAAAAACTTATGAATTTCTAATTTTTCTGATCAGGAATAAAGAACAATGAAGAACAATGAAAAATGAACATTCTTTTTCTTAACTACTGCAGATAATGCTACAACGTAAAAATAGTGAAGATTTTGATTCACAATTGGTTATTTTTAGTATTATCCCTTTACAAAGAAATGCTCGTGGCATCACGTTGAAGGTCATATCAGTTACACAGAAACCGTAACAAAAACATTTACGTACTGTTACTATTTGAAATCGAGATAGGGGGAAGGTAAGGGAGCTGCGTAGCCGCAAGGTAACAGAGTTCGCCTCGTCAAGCGAATGATCGTGGGTTGGAATCTTAGTATAATCAGGCCATTCGATGTCAAAAAGGACTTTAGGGATGGGTTTATTCTCAGGCTCCCCATCTGTTACCCTTCCTTTACGCTGGTCAGCATCCAAAGATGCTGAAAGATTTATTCTAGCATGTACAGATTTAGAGAAAAACGAGTTTGAATTCACTGAACTACGAGTTCTTATGAAAACTTGATTTTCTCCAAATCTGTGCATGCTAGAATTAATCCTCCACAATCGTTGGATTCAGAAGACGTTACTCTAAAAATATAGAGCTTAAAAACTGAAGAACTAAGTTGAAACCTACCGTGGGAGACTTAGAAAATCAGGTTTCCAGGAAAATACGTACTTTAGTGAGTTTAAACTCGTTTTTCTCAAAATATTTGCATGCTAAAATAAATATTTCATCGCGTATGGATTCCGGAGACCTTACTTCAAAAATGTAGAGCTTAAAATTTGAAGAACGATTTTGTTATTTGAATTTTTATTCAAATACGCAGTTTTGTGATTTTGTACTGAAATAATTAAGAAACTCCAAAATTCACTCTTACATACCATATTTCATCTACCTGACATGATTCGATACATGGAGCAATTGATATGTATGAAAATTCCCAGTGTTTGCTAAATCTTTTTGAAAAATTAGAAAAAAACACAGACATATTTACGTCTCACAAAAACGGGGAGGGGTCCAGAGGGGTGGCACCTTTACCGAAACTTAGAGCAACTATTCCCCTTGAATAAAATTCCAAGTTTTCCAAAATCGGCCATTCCAGTGCTGAGAACAAGCATTTTCAAAAAACTAGTTCCGTCCCGGGTCTTTACGGGTTAAACGATTGGCATATTAATCCAGCTTTTGACGTTTCTTTCCAATAAATCCCTTCACGAAGAAATTCCTATTAAACTGGAAATTGTCTGTCATGTTGCCTGTGCATAAAAAAGGAGCAAAGCAAAACATCACAAATTATCGCGGCATAACGACAGTAACTGCATGCTTCAAAGCATTTGAGATTGTTATGAATAAAGGACTGTTCTCAAGCTGCAAAAATTACATATCAGCTATTCAACACGTTTTATACCCCAAGTGATCGGTTTCTGAAAATTTGGTTCAGTTTGCTTTATACTCCTTACTACAATATGGATACTGGTTCTCATATTGACTTTATATACATTAATGGGTTCGATGATGGCAATTTCGGTCACGGGTTACTTTAAAACACGTTTTATTATGTCAAAGCCGACGTTTCAAGGATATATTTCCTCGTCCTCAGGGCAAAAACAAAACAAACAAGTTCTTGTTGTTTTGTTTTTGCCCTGAGGACGAGGAAATATATCCTTGAAACGTCGGCTTTGACATGATAAAACGTGTTTTAAAGTAACCCGTGACCGAAATTGCCATCATCGAACCCATTGACTATTTATTGGTCAAACAACGCTTAGCATTTATATACATTGACCACAACGTGGCTTTCGATAGATTGGATCATGTAATACTACTTCTAAAACTAAATAAACTGAGAATTCACAATGATCTTATCAGTTGGCTTAGGTTTTATCTAACGGACAGCTTCAATGTGTCAGGCGTACCACAAGGAAGTAACCTCAGTCCATTTCTGTTTTCCATCTTTATCAACGAGCTGTCAATTCTACTGACGCCGACTTGTTGGCTTTTCTTCTCGAATGATGTTAAACTATATATAACAGTAAATTGCATCGATGATTATCTAGTACTCCAATTACTATAACTACAGCATCTCCAAACAACCCCTTGTGCAAGTTCATCGCGTTTGTGACGTAGGTGTCACACTCGATTCATGACTCTAATATCACCTTCGCGATGACAACATAATTACCAATGCCAACTACAACTTGGATTTATATTTAAAGTATCCAAAGAATTTCGCAATCCACACTGCACGCGGTCATTATACTGTGCTTTAGTGCGCACGATTTTAGAATCCAATGCAGTGGTGTGGTGCCCATATCCGCCAACCTAAATAAAAACAGATTTGAATCCATACAGAAGAAATACATCAGATACGCTTTTTGACGTTTGCCATGGTGAAGTTAAAATAAACTTGCCACCTTACGAACACCGGTGCAATCTACTGGGTCTGGACACACTGTAGCATAGAAGATTCGTTGTTCAACTGTTTCTGCAGAAATTCTGACACAGCTTAACTTATACGCACCTGAAAGAATTTGACGAAACACGATCGCCACGAGCCGATTCAGTTTACGGCTACTACCTTTAATGTAGTCTACTTTCGACTTCAACCCCTCCAAAGTGGCGTTTCGCGCGGAAGGCTGCAGAACAGAGTGCACGAATTCAACACGAGCATATGACGAAAAAAAACTACCGCCCAAAATCTTTAACAACATTTTTCGAGTTAGCAATAGTTTATTGAAGACTGACTAATTCTGTACTTTTAATACGGATAGGATTAATCTGGCTTTCTCAGTCTTTTTTAAAGATATCATACGACAATCTATATAAATTACCCGACGTTTCGGCCGTTTTTGATGGCCTTTTTCAAGGTAGGGCACCAAACACGACCGACACGTCGGGCAATTTATTTATATTATTGTAAAAAAAAAGGCTGAGAGGGCCACAATAATCCTATCTGTATGTTTTATTATTCTGTATTTTCTAATGATTATGTATTGCAAATACTTAGTAAAGTAAGAAAAGATATGAGGTGTTTTTATGCAGTTTTGAGTAACAAACTAAGTAAATCAAGAGAGATTTTCTTCATCGAGAAAAAATCATTTAGACACAAAATACAGTGGGAAAAATGTGTTACTTCATAATATTACTGAACAAAACAAACGTATTGCTGAGCAACACATGAATTGAAAATATTGTAAACAAAAAAATTTTTTTGCTTGAAATGTACGTAAAATTGAAGTACGCAAAATCAACGTATGTAACGTAGAGTGTTGCAGTTGTTGTAGTTGTTGCAGTTGTTGTAGTTGTTGTAGTTGTTGTAGCTGTTGTTCTAGTTGTTGTAGCTGTTGTTGTAGTTGTTGTAGCTGTTGTTGTAGTTGTTGTAGCTGTTGTTGTAGTTGTTGTAGCTGTTGTTGTAGTTGTTGTTGTAGTTGTTGTAGTTGTTGTTGTAGTTGTTGTAGTTGTAGTTGTTGTAGTTGTAGTTGTTGTAGTTGTAGTTGTTGTAGTTGTAGTTGTTGTAGTTGTTGTTGTTGTAGTTGTAGTTGTTGTAGTTGTAGTTGTTGTAGTTGTTGTAGTTGTAGTTGTTGTAGTTGTAGTTGTTGTAGTTGTTGTTGTAGTTGTTGTTGTAGTTGTTGTAGTTGTTGTTGTAGTTGTTGTTGTAGTTGTTGTAGTTGTTGTTGTAGTTGTTGTTGTAGTTGTTGTAGCTGTTATTGTAGTTGTTGTAGCTGTTGTTGTAGTTGTTGTAGCTGTTGTTGTAGTTGTCGTAGCTGTTGTTGTAGTTGTTGTAGCTGTTGTTGTAGTTGTTGTAGCTGTTGTTGTAGTTGTTGTAGCTGTTGTTGTAGTTGTTGTAGTTGTAGTTGTTGTAGCTGTTGTTGTAGTTGTTGTAGTTGTAGTTGTTGTAGTTGTTGTAGTTGTAGTTGTTGTAGTTGCAGTTGTTGTAGTTGTTGTTGTAGTTGTTGTAGTTTATGTTGTTGTACTTGTTGTTGTAGTTGTTGTAGCTGTTTTTGTAGTTGTTGTAGTTGTTGTAGCTGTTGTTGTAGCTGTTGATGAAGTTGTTGTAGCTGTTGTTGTAGTTGTTGTAGTTGTTGTTGTAGTTATTGTAACTATTGTTGTTATAGTTGTTGTTATAGTTGTTGTTGTAGTTGTTGTTGTAGTTGTTGTTGCAGTTGTTGTTGTAGTTGTTGTAGTTGTTGTAGTTGTTGTAGTTGTAGTATTTGTAGTAGTAGTAGTAGTAGTAGTAGTAGTAGTAGTAGTAGTAGTAGTAGTAGTAGTAGTAGTAGTAGTAGTAGTAGTAGTAGTAGTAGTAGTAGTAGTAGTAGTAGTAGTAGTAGTAGTAGTAGTAGTAGTAGTAGTAGTAGTAGTAGTAGTAGTAGTAGTAGTAGTAGTAGTAGTAGTAGTAGTAGTAGTAGTAGTAGTAGTAGTAGTAGTAGTAGTAGTAGTAGTAGTAGTAGTAGTAGTAGTAGTAGTAGTAGTAGTAGTAGTAGTAGTAGTAGTAGTAGTGGTAGTAGTAGTAGTAGTAGTAGTAGTAGTAGTAGTAGAAGTAGTAGTAGTAGTAGTAGTAGTAGTAGTAGTAGTAGTAGTAGTAGTAGTAGTAGTAGTAGTAGTAGTAGTAGTAGTAGTAGTAGTAGTAGTAGTAGTAGTAGTAGTAGTAGTAGTAGTAGTATCGGGTGTTCGGATTTCTCAATCCGGCGTGTAAAGGCCAAAACCCTTGGCTATAAGCCGTATTGTCTTAATAAGGACAGTGTTTGTATTAGAACAATTACCCCCAATCATTGAACAAAACCAAGTTTCGTTTCGGTTAGTAGTTAATAAGCACTTTTCCAGCTTCTTTCACAGCAACCATCATCCACTTGGTCTATTTTACAGTCGGAAACTGTCTTATGCCGTACAAGAATGAAATCGATAAAATTTAGGCACAATCCGATCCGGTTGGCTTTCGCTTCTCCCGCCATCTACACCACGGTTCCCTACCAACATTACAATTGAAGTCTAACACTCACTTTTTATTTTCTCGATTGAATTTTTGGTGGGGAAACAAAGTCCAAGATTCTTTTTATGCATAAAAGCAGCACAGACATGTGACGCATATTCATTCACAATCTGACTTCCGGAGCAGAAGCACCAGCAGCAGTTCTGAAATATAGTACGAGAGATGATACATATAAAGTACATGCAACTATACAACTTTTGCAAGTTCCGTCATTCTCGCTTCTACGTTTACGGAGCTGGTAATTTTTATTACCTTGGAGAAAAAACGATCAGCTTCGTGAACATAGAGGCGAAAATAACGGAACTTGCGAAAGTAGCATAGTTGTAGGTGCTTCATATGCATCATCTCTCGGAAGATATTTAAGAACTGCTACTGATGCTTCTGTTTCCGAAGCCAGATTGGAAATGAACGCGAGCCGCATGTTTGTGCTGCCTCTATGCATGAAAATGAGACCATCTCTTCCACGAAAAAAAACAGTTGAATGATTTTTAAAATGACCAATCACGTGGTGATGATGAAAATTCGAAGTGGAAAGGCAATATTTGGTACATTTTCGCGATATCTGTGTATGGGAAACGTGCACGTGGTTAGTTGAATGACATTGATTTTAAATTAAATTTGAACTTATTTCTTTTTTTTTTAATAATAACTATTATAACATATTCGTCATACTGTTGATGCTAATAACAAAACTTATTAAATACAGGAATCGAGTGATGCATAAAAAATCAATCAAGACAAAAGGGTGAATCGAAAGAATGACAGGGTGCTTGCACCAAGTCGTGGTTAACTTCCTATCGTCATGTCAATCAAGTTCCATATGGTGGTTCTGGGCGTATTCTCTAGCGAAGAAATGTGGCCATTAAGGTGGCAGCAATAAAGTCATGTCAAATTTCTGAAAACAACCATGTTTGTTTTGTTTATTGGCCCAAAATAATAAAACATTGCAAAATAATAAAAACAGTGCAAAATTCCAGCTCAATCGGACATGATTTAAGGGTGCCTCAAAGCGCTCAAAGATGTTATTTTTGGACCCTCGAAAATTCACCAAGAAAGGAGTACATGAAATTGAGAAAAAAAAATTTAACGCTAAATTACTTACAAATGCATACAACGTCGAGATCTGATGTATTCTCGAAAAAAATTTGGCTGAAAATCGACTTACTAGGTTTTAACCCTTTTTTGGGTAACCTAATATGGGATATTTTAAAACTACATGCAAATTATTCAACTGTTTAATAGGCATCTCGAACTTGATTTTCATTAGAGTGGTTCACTTATTATTTGCTAAAGTGGTATAAAAGCAATTAAAAATAAAATTTCTAGTGTTTGAGTAGTAATTGGGCATCGAAAAAAAAATTTTGGTTTTCAAATTTTGTGTACTCCCCTTGGTAGTTTTTTGAGGGTCAAAAAATCACAGCTTGGAGTACTTTCAGGGACCCCTAATCTCGTTCGATTGAGCTGAAACTTTGTAAAGGCCATTTTTTGGGCCAATAAAAAAAATGTACATGGTCGGTTTTTGGAAGTTCGATGATAAAATTTTTTCCATACAGTCATTGTCGCCCTAATGCCCACGTTTTTCTTTTTTCGAAGACTAGAAGTAACGACCGATGTTTAGTTGAAGGATCTTTAGGATGTTGTTATGCCGCAGATATTGTTGGCTCATAAGGCCAAGAAAACACAGGAACGAATTATTGAAAATATACAGAAATTTTGAGAAAAGAAAATTTGGCCCTCTGGCAGAAATTATTCTTTTGGATTATTCTGTTTGTGGTGTCGTTGCGCGGGATACCAATAAACGCCTTACACTACACTTAGGTCGCACTGTATAAGTTGAAACATGGTAAATCGTGCATGCAGCGGTTTCCGGAAACGAACAACAACCACAGTTATCGAAAATAAAGGTGAATTTGTTTCAATGTAATAATGCAAAAAATCAGTTCTCTATAACTTCAATCCCTTTCCTGGCAATATAAGGACAAACCTGACGATAGTAGAATATTACACTAATTTAAAAAAAATTAAACTAATTGTTTTTTTCTTTCGAATCATTGACTTTCAAATTATACGTAAGTCGTTCATTTACATCAGTAAAACGATTGCGACGATAAAGCGCGAAACTGCTAAGCACTTACCGAAGTACTAAAACCCATTTACCTGCCATAAAAATCTTCACTCCACCACTTCCCAGATCCGATCATCGACCACTGGCCACTGATGGGTTCCCCGACGCCGGTTCTCATCATAGCCGGCTGCTATCTGCTGTTCGTGCTGCACCTCGGACCCCGGTGGATGCAGCAGCGCAAACCACTGGAACTGAAAGCGGCCCTGATAGCCTACAACGCCGCCCAGGTGGTCTGCTCTACGGTGCTGTGCGTACAGCCGTTCTTCTTCGGCGGACTCGGTCACATGTTCAGCGTTTCTTGCCACGCGAACAGTGTGGTGAACAGCGATCTTCAGCTCACGGTAAGACACAAAGCGCAAGTCGGATAATCAATAAATTACAACCCGGTTGCGGGTTAATTAAATTAGATCCGGCGCGAAGTAGGATTGATAGAGTTTTGGTATGCCCACGCGTTGTGGTCTGTTAAGAATGGTGCGTTATAGATTCATACTCACTATGGTCATACCCGGAATGATTGATCAATTGATTACATACTAAATAAGACATTTCACGGCAGAGTAAAACAATTGAAACCACACTGAACATATGGTCATTTTTTTCTCATTGAATTACCGTAAGCGAAGGTCAAAATCATTACCGCGAGATTGAAATCCATCTACCGGCTGGTTATATCCGAGATCCATCAAGAAAATCTACTGACATGGCAAAATTCTGTGCGGCATCACACCGTCAATCACCAAATCTAATAATTACTTTCATTAATGTTTTTTGCTGCCCCCTAATTTGATTATTTGTTTTGATTTACTACCAGATTTGGAAGTGTACCTGGTGGTACTTGGTGCTGAAGCTGGTCGAGCTGCTGGACACGGTGTTCTTTGTGCTACGCAAAAAGCAGAATCAGGTTTCATTCCTGCACGTCTATCATCACACCATAATGGTTGTGTTCACTTGGGGTTACCTTAAATATCTGCCAGGTAAGACACAGCGAGATGATGCCCAATCCAAGTGACGGACGAATCGATTTTTTTTTCTTGCCAAAATCCTCAGGAACTCAAGGAGCTTTTCTCGGATTCGTCAACTCGTTCGTACACATCGTCATGTACACGTACTACCTGATAGCCGCCCTCGGACCCCAGTATCACAAGTACCTCTGGTGGAAGAAGTACATGACGACGCTGCAGCTGATGCAGTTCGGCATTATGCTCGTGTATCTGTTTCTGATCATCACCTTCCAGTGCAGTGTGCCGCGATCGCTCAGCTTTTTCTTCGTCATCAACGTGACCATTTTTCTGTTTCTCTTTTGGAACTTTTATCGGAAAGCTTACAGCGGCAAGCAGCTTCCAGCGATGAAGAAGGAGTTGTGAGCTGGGTTTCGTTTTTATTATCATTCGGTTTAGATTATTTAAGATCAATATTTATTATCAAATAAAGTAATTTATTTCGCACCATTCGGCATGATTTATCTCTTTCGGCACCACAAAAGTTATAGACGATACAATTCAGACACACAAACAGCGCTCGTTAAATAGCAACGACAACGGTGCTAACAATTTCCTTCAACTACGAACCCATGAGGCGCGATATTGATTAATTGAATAAATCGTTCATGGCACATTTTTTAACTGGGTGCCAACCTTCACTGCGCTTCAGAATGCACTTCAGCCGAGCAGCCGAGTGAGCTATTGAATGCGGAAATGCTATTGCTAGCGGATATCATTAGCCAGTTCACACTTACAGGTGCCTCTTCAGAGCTGGTAAGAATTAATGAGACCAGCTGGTGTTACGTAACTCACTTCCTACGCTGGAATGGAGAATCCCACTGCAGATAGAGTAGAGTGGATCAACGATGGCACGTAACAGGAAATCAACCTGTAAAATTAAAGACGAAAACATTTTTTGGGTTTTTTCCAAACTTCTATCAATGAATGTTATTTAACTAATTATAACTAAACTCTCGAAACAAACAAGTGAACAACAGCAAAACAACAATCTGAAAGATCAATGTCAAATGTTCGCTCTTTGGTGTTTTTCTTCTAACTCGAACTTAGCATATTGTTTAGCCTTACTTTTCTGGTTTAGACCCAACGTTGTTACAACCGGTTATCAAAGCTTGGTGGTCACGCTGCTATCAATGCCTACTGGAGACGACGCAGAAGGCAATAGGGAACCAGTTATCCAAAGCCGATGTTGTTTCTTAATTGGCTGCGCTAAGATAATCACGTAGACCCGCAGTTTTTCTTTGTGTTTCAGCGAAATCTCGACCATCAGGAATTTTAAACAAGAAATAAAATTTCTTAGTTGTGATGACCGCCTTCCAGCTGGTCTCGAGGTCTTCAAACCAGTTAATGTCAGTGTGTTGGGATGGTAGCGTCTAACCTTACAATCGCCCTGTATGCTAAAAAGTCTGTGCAAAGTCTGTGTCAAAAAATTAAAAAAAAAGTAGGAGGGTGGTATTCAAGACACGACCGCATGACGTTGACTACCGTATTTTTATAAAAAAAAATATTCCATTGAAGCAAATAGTAGAGGTAATTGCAACGCTTCTTTTACAAAACTTCTGTAACAAAATTTCGAGGCACCAAAAGGTACCAGTTGCCGATTATTCTCGTTTACTGGTTAGTCCGTCCAGAATTCCAGCCATTTTAGTATTTTGCAGTAGCCATTTATTACCAACAGCCACCAGCATAATGGGTGAAACCGGCACGAGATGACCGGTACTATTTTGTCTTTCCTTCTTTCAGCTGCTAACACCTAGTCCGCTGTCGCTGTCGTGAAATTAACATCAACACAAACATGCATTTTTGCAAGGTTTTTTCCGCTAGCAGCAGCATTTTGTAAAACAGAAAATTCAACTAACCGCTTCTATTATAAAACTGCGAGGCACCAAGAGGTACCAGTTGCCGATTATTCTCGTTTACTGGTAGCCCGTCCAGAATTCCAGCCATTTTAGTATTTTGCAGTAGCTATTTATTACTAACAGCCACCAGCATCACGGGTGAAACCGGCACGAGATGACCGGTACTATTTTGTTTTTCCTCCTTTTAGCTGCTAACACCGAGCGTCCGTATGTATCCGGTACGGTTTAATAATGAAACTGATGGGGTGAAATGTTCGAACAATACGTTTTATATCAAGGCTTCGTCAGATAATTAGAAAGAAGGAGGGGCTACATAGATGATGGAATGGTAGAGACAAATGTTTCTTGAAAGCTGCGCCGGCCGCTGTCGTAATATTAACACCAACACAAACATGCATTTTTGCAAGGTTTTTTCCGCTAGCAGCAGCATTTGGTAAAACAGAAAATTCAATTAGCCGCTTCTGTACCAAAATTTCGAGGCACCAAAAGGTGCCAGTTGCCGATTAAAGTTTCCTGGTTAGTCCGTCCAGAATTCCAGCCATTTAAGTGTTTTGCAGTAGCCATTTACTACTAAAGCCACCAGCATAACGGGTGAAACCGGCACGAGATGACCGGTACTATTTTGTCTTTCCTCCTTTCAGCTGCTAACACCTAGCGCTGTCGTGAAATTAATATCAACATAAACATGCATTTTTGCAAGGTTTTTTTCCGCTAGCAGCAGCAATTGTAAAACATAAAATTCAACTAACCACTTCTATTATAAAACTGCGAGGCACCATAAGGTGCCAGTTGCTGATTTCTTGTTTACTGGTTTCCGTCCAGAATTCCAGCCATTTAAGTATTTTGCAGTAGCCATCAGCATCACGGGTCAAACCGGCACGAGATGACCGGTACTATTTTGTTTTTCCTCCTTTTAGCTGCTAACACCGAGCGTCCGTATGTATCCGGTACGGTTTAATAATGAAACTGATGGGGTGAAATGTTCGAACAATACGTTTTATACCAAGGCTTCGTCAGATAATTAGAAAGAAGGAGGGGCTACATAGATGATGGAATGGTAGAGACAAATGTTTCTTGAAAGCTGCGCCGGCCGCTGTCGTAATATTAACACCAACACAAACATGCATTTTTGCAAGGTTTTTTCCGCTAGCAGCAGCATTTGGTAAAACAGAAAATTCAATTAGCCGCTTCTGTACCAAAATTTCGAGGCACCAAAAGGTGTCAGTTGCCGATTATAGTTTCCTGGTTAGTCCGTCCAGAATTCCAGCCATTTAAGTGTTTTGCAGTAGCCATTTACTACTAAAGCCACCAGCATAACGGGTGAAACCGGCACGAGATGACCGGTACTATTTTGTATTTCCTCCTTTCAGCTGCTATCACCTAGCGTCCGCATGTCACTGGTGCGGTTTTGGAATCAGAATGATGGGGCGCCGGCCGCTGTCGTAAAATTAACACCAACAAAAAGATGCATATTTGCAAGGTTTTTTCCGCTAGCAGCAGCATAAACATCGGAAACAGAAAGTGACAACAACAATAACAACAAAGTCAGATCGATTGTATCCGTTAGTGTCGACTGTGCTTGGGAAGAGAGGTAGTGATTGGCTGTGCGGTATGATTTAGACAATCGATATTGATTACTAATTTTTCAATAGTGTATCTCAAACAATAGTTTGTTTTTGTTACATAAATTTAACCGTAAAAGAATTTCTGATCGATTGATGCCAAAACCTCGAAAACCTGATTATAGATGACTGCAAAATAAGCGCTCAAAACCTGACCACTTTTCTCTGGTTTTCCCTGGTTGAATTACTAGATTTTCAAATTCAGGGGCCTAACTTCGATATAGACGTTAGTCAACGTCAACAGAAAGGTCAAGTTCCAACAGAAAAAGTTCTAGTGCTAGGCTGTATTGGATTCACTTTTTACAAAGTCAAGTTGTCTTCCCTCAACATCGTTCATTCAGAAGTAAATCAAGTATAACTCTATTCCAAAATTCGCAAATCTTAAGACACATGTCGATGACCTCGTGATGTGATGGAAACCAGTTATTTGTGATACCTGATAGATTTTTCGACTTATTTTTCTTTCATTCAAATTGAATTCCAATAAAAAATAAAACTATAGGGAGCCTTTTGACAGTGTTACATCTCGCATCAGCGTCGCTTTCCAAAGGCGAAGTTATTTGCACGCGGTACGGTTACGTATTCGATTCAGTACACGCAACCGAAAAGTATTCCGAGCAGTTTTAAAATAACATGTGCGTGTCATGTAGATTTTTCTGCAATTTTTTTTTTTCAAATATTATTGGATGAAAAGGAACCTCCTTTCGTCAATTTTGCAAACTGATGAAATGTTTGCAATTTTTTTATGAGCGATCGCCGAACAGTAACATGATTATAAAAAAAATCTTTTACTATACTTTTATTGCTTGTTGTTGTCCAGCATAAGAGTAAACAGTGACTTTTGCCTATACAGGTCGGACTCGATTATCCGGAACATCGAAAAAATATTCATTCCGGATAATCGAGTTTCCCGGATAATCGAATCACACAAAAAATACTGATATTTTGCGATTAACGAACATAAAATAAATATTTCTTTTCTTTATTTTACTTGTATGATGCAGTGGTGTAACCAAAAGTTATTTCTGAGGCGAAAGGGGTAACATCTTGAGAAGCAAAAAAAAAATTAATTGGACATTGATTATTTTCACTCAATTCGAACATGTCCCAAACACGCCGGGAGAGACTTAAATGGTAACAAATATGCCAGAAGGAAAGGTAAAGGCAAAATTTCAGAATAAAAATTGAAAACGGACACCAAAACAAAATAAAATTCCGGATAATCAAGTCTAAAATTCCGGATAATCGAATTCCGGATAATCGAGTTTCCGGATGATCGAGTCTCCGGATAATCGAGTCCGACCTGTAGTAGTTGGTTGAAAACAACCTTCACATTTGTGTTTTCCGATTTAAAGTAATACATTTGCTATAGTTAGTAGTTTCTATATTCTCGACTTATTTTTCTATTATTTTAGCTACTATAAAAACAGTTCTTTTATCTTGCTTAGGACAATAATTCAAATTTGCTACTCTAACCTCCTAGCTGCCTCAGCGTACGCTGTTATACTATTTTTGCGTTTTGACAAATCTTGAAAACTGTATTTTGTACCAAAAAACCAGTTTCAAATTATCATTTTTGTATGAATGCCCCCTATCTCCTCCAGCATTCGAAGTTATTTTCAATTAAAAATCGTCAGGCGATAGTGACGCTGTTTACCTTTACTCTCGATTGGATATCGTTCCTTTCCTTTTCAGCTGCCAAAATCAAGCGAGAGCATTCGAGTAGTTTTTTCCAGATAATTTTCAGTTGAAAGCAAAGGTTAATAGCGTCACTATCGCCTGCCGATTTTCAATTGAAAAACACTTTGCCAGCCCTTAATTCAAAGCTCAATTGAGGACTATTTTTCACTGGTATGTTCTGCTGATTTCGAGCGGTTTTTCAACATTCTGTGCTCAACTTTTTCAGCCTTTTTGCCATTTTGTTGTTAACCGTAGACCTACGTTAAATAAAAATAGTCTTACCATGGCGGATCGCTTTCGACCCATGTATATTTTATGATCATCCATGCGGAAATTGATGAAATATGGGCAACACATATTATTCCAATTATCTTCTCCGAGAAACTTCACAGATTCTCCATTTTCTAGTCCGAGATGCATTCCGTCTATCCCGGAAGAAACTTAGCCTTCTGCGGAGTTTTATGGTAAACTTACCCAATCAAAACTAGAACATAGCCTTTTACCTAAACACTTGAAACAAAAGTATACAAAAAATAAGGGGGCTCCGTAGCCGCAAGGTTGAGAGTCCGCTTTCATAAGCGGGTGGTCGTGGGTTCGAATCTCTTTAGAATTAGAGAATGGTTGTCAAAAGTCTTTAGCAAAGGTTTATTCTCTGACTGCCCACCACATACCCTTCCTTCAATCTGAATTCTACAATACCCATGTTGACTCTCCTCCTAACAAAAATAAGTCCCTATTATAATGAAACTGGTCTGAGTAATGTATGAAAGTTTTCTCCAGGGAATTGTAATCAGGCGATATTGTTAGAATGTACTGAGGCTCGGTATGGTAGTGTAGTAGGCTTGAAACGGAAAGGTAAAACTTACACACAAGCACGGATATGAATGATGAGCGTATCACTTACTTCAATAGTGATACTGCCAATAATGTGAAGTGCGGAGTACATAAAACATCTGGGCAATATACCAATAGTTATATTGTTTCTGGTCGCAGTGATGAGTCCACACAGGAAAGAAATACTTGACGAAAAATCGCTAGCGCCTGTTCTAGCGCTCTCAAGTAGAATAACGGTAACCAGAAAATGGAGGGGAAAGCCTCTCGCTCTGAGTTATCCAGAGGATTATATTAAAATCGTATTAATGAATGATAAAGTTAATCATCATATATCTTGATGCTGAGTGATTCTGCACTGGGTTGAACGGCGTGTACAGGGCCTATGTCTTTGCGTTTAGAGTATGGTATCTCATGTCCTGGTAAGCCCATAACATGAGTGGTGACATCGGCGGGATAAATTACTTTCATATTTTACGTTTGAGTAGAATACTGTAATTAACTCATTCACGGGTACAATATCAATATCCCACGCTAGAGCCTGGAGGGCTAATGGCGGTCTCGATCAACTAGATTAGTTGAAAGAATTCGGTATCGATATTGTTTTTAGCACATTTTGCATGTTGCAGAATAAGCACAACGATACACTGTGCCTCAGTGCTGACTCGAGAAAATTTCCAGCTCGAAAAGATCCTCGACCTTGGACTTGGAGACAACAAGCGGGGTACAGCTCTTTCGAATTGTAGTTTGGACGTACAGAACGCACTCCCATCTTCATTTACATGCGGAGTGAAGTGGGAAATTTGGCATATAAGGCTCAGGGAATGAAAAAATATTTTATGACCTCCACGCAAACGCGAAGGCCAACTTCAAGGATTCAAAGGAAAAGTGCAAGCAAGCATGTGTCAGAAAAACAAATGATTGGCAGCCCATGTGGGGTGATTTAGTCTTGGTCAAATCCGTCCCGACGAGACCAAGTTAAAAACTCCAGATTACCTTATTAAGTGGAGGAATTTTCAAGTGAAATGACCACTGTATTCTAAAATGAGAATCGGTTAGGAAGAGTTCATAATAACTGACTTAAACGTTATCATACTGATGATATCTATTCAAGTTTTTCTATTAAGGTTGATGACAGAATATATTCAATGATGGTATTGGACATCATAAGTTATGACAATGAAAGCGCATAAGAAACACAGCAAGACAAACTGTATTCTTCTCAAAAATCCCGGGGAAGCCCAAGGACGCGCAATTCAATTAGAAAAAAGCAAAGGGTGCTGAAAAACGGAAAGTGAACAGGGAGAAATATACCGTCTGAAGATAAACCCAACAAGCATCAGTATAGAATCGCGTTCACAATAACCAAGAATGAATCAGTTTGCGAGATTTCTTCTTTTATTTCCTAGCCTTCTTACCTTTCAGCAATCACTAGAGCGGGTTGTCGCCTCTTCGGTCGGAATTTACTGCATACCAGGT
Organism: Wyeomyia smithii; assembly: GCF_029784165.1. Taxonomy (NCBI): domain Eukaryota; kingdom Metazoa; phylum Arthropoda; class Insecta; order Diptera; family Culicidae; genus Wyeomyia; species Wyeomyia smithii. The sequence continues at coordinate 7,748,488 of NC_073696.1, forward strand.
TCTATGATGACCATTTGAGACCTAATTGTTTTTTTCAAGCATTTAACTTATTTGGACGAGATTTTTAATCATTTTGAAATCAATTTGAGTCGATTTGCCTTTGTTGATCTTTTCTGGCAATTGGAGTCGTTTTCACGCATTTTGAGCTTAATTGGAGATTATTTTCGCTCTTCCCCTTTTCTGACTTTTAGGAGCATTTGTTATCATTTTCTTCTGTGACCTATTCTAATGCGTTATTTTGATTATTTATTTTTTCGTCATTCTGAGTTCAACTTGAAACAGAATTGGTACTTCATAGTGTTTGTACCATTCTGAGCTATACTTAAAATCTTTTAAGAGCTAAGAGCGAAAGCGATTTTCTCCCATTTTGGGTTCAGTTTTAAATAAATAACTTTACCGCTTTTCTAGGCTTGTGGCCCGCGTTCAACTGAGGATCATTTACACTAAGGTCGTTTTTTACGCGGGGGATGCGTTCCAAATTTGTATGGGCCCGCGTAAAAAACGACTTTTTTCAGTTGCAAATATAACAAAGAAAACCGTTCTAAAACGTGAAAACCTCGTTTGAATATGATAGTGGCCAATCTAGAGACCAAAAATCAATATTTTAAATTTTGAGTATTTACACCAAAAAATATTGTGAATTTTTTTGAAAACTAATATATGATCAATCGTGGCCTAAAACGAAAAACGTGACTGAAATGAGGTCGATATCTTGTACCCTTTTTTAGTAATGGAGTAAAACAACCCGCGTAAAAAACCGCGTAAAAAGCGACCTTACTGTACTTTAATTACCTTTTCTAGCCTTTCGAAGTTTTTTTCCGCCATTTGAAGTTTTTCTTCGGATTACTTTGGTATTTTTAAGAGTTTTTGAAGTAGAATACTTCTCTCAGGAAGTTCGGCTACATAGTGATGTAGAATGAAAATCTACACCGAAAAAAGTGAAAAATATGTCCAATTTCAAATGCTAAAAAATCGGTTAGTATTCGATGAATTTCCTTCGTTCTTGCAGCAATAGTTTGGAAAATCTTCTAAGATTCTTCCCAAAAGAATATAATTGTAATTTTATTATTCACACGATTGTACTATTGAAAATAGTCAAGCTTTGTCAAAATGAAAAATTCGACCTCGTCGTCATATGATAGCTTCCCAAGCACAGTCGAAAGAATCATATACCTTGCAGTTTCAAACATGCCATTTGGCCTATAAAAGAGCCTGTTTCAGCCGAAGCCGCTCATAATAGTTCCAGACAGCGACAACAGCAGTCGTCCTTCCTTAGCAGCAGCACTAGCAGTGCAGTGGATACCAGCGCCACAGCTGTGGCGTAGCAATGGATAGCGCACAAGTTGTAGCGGATCTCAACATCGATAGCGGCTGATGAAGTGAGGCACTTTAGTGAAATGCAGTCTCTGTGCGATAGTGAGCACCAGTAAATGTATTCAATGAAAAGTTGACGTGGGCCGTCTAGTTTTGAGTGTTAAATCAGCTTTTCACTGTTTATTTTATCACAACGAATACTTTGTTTGCACTATCAGTGATAAAGCAAAGATGTAATCGGCATCTTATCCGATACTAAATTGAACAACAAATTGTCCTTTTCAGGATGAAATAAAAACCTGATGATTAAAGCGTTAATGTGTTCTCTTGAGTTAAATTACATTTTTAAATTTGTAAAAGTTATAAATTTTACTTTATGTCCGTGTCTTAGAACGTACTGAATTATCTTTTTCTTCAGTCATGAGCACAACATCCGCAAAAATTTCATCTCAAAATTTAAAAATTGTCAAGCCTCAACCATGACAAGCAACTATATTATTGAAAATGGTCAATCCTTGTTGAAGCGCAGAATTCGATTGATTTGATTAGTCAAAATGACTGACACGCAAGCAGCCGGGTTATCTTTCTTGTAAAAATATTCTACTTCAACCTTGCGGTCGTAGCTTTGCACTGCTTTGACTCTTCCAGTGATTAAAAAAGCTTTTCCGCCATTCAAAGATCAATTTAGCATTCTTTATTATCGTTTTGGGCCTTTGGAAGCGCTTTTCGTTATTCTGAGCTCAATTTGAAATGATTTTTTTTCCTTTTTTTTTATTTTATTATAACACTCTTTTTTACTTTTGGAAGCTTTTTTGCCATTCTGAGCACAAACTGAGTTCAGACTTCTATGTCTTTTAAAAGTGTGTCACACTAATTTAATCATGATTTTCTGAAGCGTGTTTTCCCCATTCTAAGTTTCATTTGAGATTATTGTTTCAAAGCTTCTTTGGACTATTTAACAATTTTGAGCTTAATTTTTGAGACAATTTTTTGCTATTTTGAGCTCAATTTGAGATCAGTATTTTGGTTTTCTGGTCTTTAGAAGCGTTTTTTCGGAATTGCGGGAACGTTTTTTTACAATGTTATCTGTTGGTCTTTTCGAGTTTTTAATAGCATTCCAGCTCAGTTTGGGATCATTTTTGTGCTGTTTGTTCTCGCTTTAAAATGTATTTTTTGCCATTCTAATCTCAATATGGGGACATTCACTTAGTTTTATCTTTTCAGGCCATCCTGACCTCAATTCAGTGTTGTTGGTCTCGCTCGTAAGCAGCATGCAAAACCTCATGTGAGGTTCTCGGTGTCGCCACTTTCACACAGTAGAGAATTCTCCATTCAAGCTATTTCTCGTTCTTTCTCGCTTTCTTTCTTACTCCCGAGATCATATGCACACACTCCCGTCTACTCTCCTCGTGTGTACTCGTGTGTACCTATTCCCCAACTCGCGAGAACGACCAGCCGAAGACAGTTGTTTCAAGATGCTTTTGCGGTGGTTGCAGAGGGACAAAAAATGATAGGATATCGGACTACTTCGGCAGCGGTTCGCTTCGGCTGGTTTTGCATTAGATTGCTGTAAAAAACTTACCGAAGCAGTCCGATACCCTACACGTTGCCCCACTGTCGGCTGTCGGTGCATGTCGGGAAGAAAGCATTTTCGTTCTCGAGCACAGTTTTTCAAGCACTCCTCCTAGTCAAGCAATTTTAGTCGAGTACTCCTACTCACTAGCAGGAACTCGCGTACTCTTTTACGGAAGCTGAGTAGCAATACGAAAGAGTATGTTCGTGTCAGTGCGTGTTTGCTGCTACTCAGGGGAATGCATGAAGAAGAAGGAGTTTCTCTAAAGCGTGTGTACAAAAGACTTGAGAAGCGTAGCATATGCCTCTTTCTCAAGCAGAAAGGAGAAGAAAGGTTTTGTTTTTCGCTCGATTTGCAACGCTGCCTCAATTACGTTTTTGGCTTTTAGAAGATGTTTGTCGGCATCCTGAGCACAATTTAAAACCATTTTCTGCTTTAGTTTCCTAAGGCCTCGAGAAAATTTTTTTTAGCTTTTTTTCTTTTAGCCTTAAATGATCTTTTAGAAGCGGTTTTCACCACTATAAACTTTTAATTTTGAATCGTTTTGCTCCATTGAGTTTAGAAAATTTTTCTTTATTGCTCAATATGTGTCTAGATTATTATTATTAGTTTTTTAGAACTTATAAAGCATTTTTTCGCTATTCTGATATCGATTATGGTCTTGGCATCTAGGCCAAGTGTTTTTGACGTAGGACTACGTCTTTGTTTTCTATACTAGATTACATTTTGTGGAATCGAAACTGGCGAATGTTGTGTCAGATTTCCAACAATTATAGCAAGCAAACGACTTTATGCAGCTTAGTCATTTATATGTCGGTGGATAGATGAAATATGTAACAATTGTTTGATATAATGTTTAACATTGTTGCTTTACTGCTTAATGGTGAAAAAAGGTGAAAAGTTCCAAGGTCAAGCTTCCCCATACATTTCCCTCACTATTGACTTGCTTCCCGACCACGGATAACAATCACATGGACGGAATAAATTCCACTGCCTACATATTCTGACTCAACAAAGTGTTTTGTTCCGTTTGTCTTTCTCAAAACAGCAAGGCCACGCCCTCATGGCATAAATCTACGCTGAACTCGATACAAAAGACTGCGTATAAAAAATTCAGCTAAAGTCTATTTTTTCACCCAATAGCGAGTGGAGTATAGCTGTTAGAGGTACGCGACATTGAGAAACGAGAGCTGCATACGAGTCAACTTTCGGGCACTGCGGAACATGTTACTTTTATTTTGCACACGGCAGCAACAGTTACCATCGTACGCTGCAGGATATTTTGCTGGCACAGCTACTGGAGGGCACAGCCGAGACATCACCATTCTGTAGCACACATTTTGAACTGAAGATTATGGAATCAGTTTTTTTTTCAGAACTATAAATGTTTGAAGATAAGAGTTATGAGAATTTTCACAACTACTACTAGTGTGAAATGTTCATCTATTTCTCAATAATCATTTTTACAATAACGACCAGGGCGCTCCAAAGATAAACGGTAGTGTTGCCTATGAACAGTTCATCACAGCAGGATAAAACCCTCATTTCAAGAATTTTCACTGCTAAATTGAGTGATTTTCCGATTTAATTGTTTCTTTGTGCCTACTCGAACACCGTTATCAGTCGAATATTATTAACACAAATTAGTTAATCTAATAACCAGAGTGATTTTCGCATCGGGAAATCACTCAGTAATATCGAAGATGTTTTGTTTTGTTTGTCTTTCTCTAAGCTGCGTGGCCACGCCCTAATGGCAAAAATCTATGCTGAACTCGATACAAAAGACTGCGTATAGAAAATTCAGCTTCAGTCTAGTTTGTCACACAATAGCGAGTGGAGTATAGCTGTTAGAGGTACGCGACATTGAGAAACGAGAGCTGCATACGAGTCAACTTTCAGGCACTGCGGAACATGTTATTATGTATATTATGCGCGGTCAAGCAAAATATTCAATGCTACCGATGGTGCGATCATCAGCGTTCTGTAGCACGAATTTCACACTGAAGATTATGTAATCGTTTTTTTTTTCAGAACTATAGATGCTTGAAGATAAGAGTTATGAAAATTTTCGCAACTACTACTAGTGTAAAATTTTCATGTATTTATGCATCGTTAGTTTTACAATTACGACCATTAAATATAAACGGTAGTGTTGCCTATGAACAGTTTATGGCAGCATATAATATATACATTTAGTCCTACGTCACCATGTCATACAACCCCTAGGGCTGTATACCTTGTAGTATTTCGTTATCCTGAGGTTAACTGTTTCTATTTCTGGCCTTTGAAAATTGTTTTCCCGTGTTTCACTTTTTTGGTCGTCTCTGTCTTTTATAAAACAGCACCATTCTGCGTTCAGCTTGGGATAATTGTTTTCATGTGGGGTTTTTAGTAAAGAATAAAATTCGTTATTTTAAGCCTAATTTAAGTTATTTGATTTTTTGACCTATTCTAGACGTTAGAAGCATTTTTTCACCATTTAAAACTATTCTTCGTTTTTTTGGACTTCTGGAGCGGTTTTTTACTGTTTTAAGCCTATTTCGGGGCTATTTTGTTTTGGCGTTTGGGAGTGTTTTTCCGCCATTTTAAGCTCATTTTAGGGTTGTATTCTTTATAGTCTTTTTTGAGCTTTGAAAGTGTTGATCACTATTCTGAACTCAATTAGGAATCATTTTCTTTTTTAGCTTTTTCTTTTTTTTATTGTTTTTTTTTTTTTGTTCAATTGAAATCAATTTCTGTAGTCTTTAATGTTTTCTAGCATCTAGAAAGAGCTGAGCTGAAATTGGAACCTTTTTGGTAATACTTTTTCTACCCTTTTGAAGCGTTTTTTTATCATTATGTGCGCGATCTGGGTTCATTGTCGTTTTCAGCCGTTTCTGCCCTCTAGAAGCGTAGCGTTTTTCACTATTCTGAGTTCACTTTGGTATTATTTCGTTTTTGAGCCATTTTTCTTATTTTTCTCCTGACCTTTTCTGTTCTTCAGCAGTATTTTTATTTATTTTACCATTTTATTTGTTTCTAATAGCATTTTTAATTCAATTTGGGATTATTTTCTCTGTTAACCTATGTTGACCTATATTTGGACGCATTTTTTGTCATTCTAGTGACAATTTTAGATTGTTTTCCTTGTTGGCCTTTTCTGGCTTTTAGAAGCGTTTTCGTTTGCACCATTCTTAACTTATTTGGAAAATTTTTCCTTTGAGGCTATAGGACACCTCTTTTCAAAATTGTGAACCAAATTCCAAATGATTTTCTTTTTTGGCTTTTTTTGGCCTGAAAAAGTGCCTTTTAGCCATTTTCCCTTGAACCTTAAACAGCTTCAGAAAGCACTTTTTCGCCATTCTAAACTCATTATAAGATCATATTCTCCTAATACCTTTTTTGGCTTTTCTATGGGTCTTTTACCATCCAGAACTCAATTTAGGATCGTATATTTCCTCACCTATTTAGATTTTTTTGGAGCTACTCAAACATTTTTTCGCCAGTCCCTTTTTTTCTTGACCTTTTAAAGACTTCAAAGCTTTTCACGCTATTTTCATTTTTGGCTTTTTGAAGGTGTTTTTGTACCACTTGGAATAATTTTTTTTATTGGTCTTCTCAGGCCTTAAGAAGCGAATTGCGATCTTAATTTGGCCATTCTAACTTTTTCAGTATGAGCTCAATGGGAGGATCTTTGTTCTTTACTTATCAGGGTTTTTGCGCGTCAAATTTCATGGTGAAACATTGTGTTTTACTTCTGAAAAAATCATGCGACATTCATTAGATACCGTTTTCTATTTCTGTCAATCAGTGAAAAAAAGATTAAAAATCACAGGAGGGTTGTGTGCAAAGCTACGACCGCAAGGATGAAGTAGAATACTTTTACAAGAAAGAAAACCCGGCTGCTTGCGTGTCAGTCATTTTTTAATTTGTTGTTCAATTCAATATCGGATTAGATACCGATCACATCTTGGCGTTATCACTGACAGTGCGAATAGAGTATTCCTTGTGATAAAATAAACTGTGAAAAGCTGATTCAACACTCAAAACTAGACGGCTCGTGTTGTCAAAATGAGTCAACGTTTCATTGAATGCATTTACTAGTGCCCGCTATCGCACAGAAACTGTATTTCACTAAAGTGCCTCACTGCATCAGCTGCTATCGATGCTAAACCCGCTGCAACTTCTAAGCTATCCGTAGCCATACCAATGTTTTGGCCGCTATACGCTGCTATTGGTATCCGCTGTCCCTGCATCAGCTGGCCCAGCTGCTATCGATGCTGAGATAGGCTGCAACTAGTGCACTATCCATTGCTATGCCACAGCTGTGGCCGCTATCCGCCTGGTATCCACTGCACTGCTATTGCTGCTGCTAAGGGAAGACTGATGTTGTCGCTGTCTAGAACTATTATGAGTGGCTTCAACTGAAAAAGGCTCTTAAATAGGGATGAAAAACCTATCGATAGTAGTAGGAAATCATCCATAACTATCGATAGCCATTTCAGTCGATAATTCCCATCCTTACTCTTATACAGACAAATAGCAAAATTAAAATAACAAGGTCTATGATTCTGTCGACCGTGCTTGGGAAGCAATCATATAACGACCAATCAGAGGCCGAATTTTTCGTTTTGATAAGGCTTGACTATTTTCAATAGTACAATAGTTTGAATAATAAAATTACAATTATCTGCATTTGGGAAGAATCTTAGAAGATTTTCCAATCAATTGCTGCAAGAACGAAGGAAATCCATCGAATACTAAGCGATTTATTAGCATTTGAAATTGGACATATTTTTCACTTTTTTCGGTTTTAGATTTTCATTTTACATCCCTATTTTGCCGAACTTCCTGAGAGAAGTATTCTACTTCAAAAGAAGATAATGTTCGCTGATTTATTTAATTGCGAAGAGTCAATTCAGCCCACCACCGCATGGGCTTAGTTCGTAAACAACTATCTGGCATCTCTTTCTTACATGCGTAGTAAATCGCAATGTCGTTTCTTTTTTCTTGGGTAGATCTGCAATGACCCAGTGGAATAAAGAAATTCGCGCATTCGTGGATCAGAATCCGCCACAACAAAGCGCATGCGCAATTGCGTTGCTATGACAACATTTACCCAGTGCATGCGCAAATGTGGTGTTATGCGCAGTGCGACTAGATTAGCAATGTACTTGAAAGGTTGTTTCTGTAGCTCAAATATCAAAATTGTTTTCGAATAGTTTCAACGTTATCTAGACTTAAAATATAACAAAACTAGAAAACATTGTTAGATATACGGTAACAAAAGATGAAGTGATATTGGTTGCTCTGCAAGCGTTTTGTTTATCTTTTCATGGCACATTTTTACCCACCTTGAATAATTTAAGTGAAATCGTTCAAATATTTTAATAACAATTTGATCAAGTAAGTTTGCGTTGGGTGCTGAATACTAAGATCAATCATAAAAAAAGCACTTTGTAGGTACGTAGAATTATTATTAGGCATGTAATATTGAACAGGCGCGGCCGTTCCGGCATTTTATACACAGTTTTTCTAATAATGCAAACATCTGGAAGACAACTTGAAAACAAGTGCCATTCATGTAATAGTTATTTTTCGTTTAACCCATCCTATTGAAAAACATCTCCAAAACCAGGAAAAAAACGAGCTTGTTTTCGAAAAGTGGTTGAGTCACTGGTGAAAACAACTTCTCGCAAATGATGTACTTTAAGTTGTTTTCTGAGCAGTTTTGATAACATCATAAACACAAGTTACAGATGAGCAGCGGCAGTTTATATTCAATAATCTACCCAACAAACATTTGGGCTGAATAAACAGCTAATAATTTTAAAATAGCTGAATAAAGTCTGCATACAGGTGAAACGGATTGCCACAACGCTCAGGTTGATTTATCAGCTGAACAAGCAATAAATTCAGGTTTAAAAAACTTGTGAAATACTCCACGCCATTATTTAATTGTTGGCTGGTTAAGCGCTATTTCGATTTAAAAAATAGCTATTAGACAACATTAATCAAACACTAAACAAACTGGTTGAATAAACGCTTCTCGATACTTGCCAAGTAACATTTTTTGGCTAAATAAGCGCTTTTATAACTAATCTTATTTAGCTGACGGCTTAACATAGGTCGAATAATGTATTTCTAAGTGTTTAATCAGCTTTTAATCAGTCGGTTTTGGAGAACTATATCAGCTACCTGTTACATTCGGCTAGCCGAACACGGGCTTAATAAGAAATAACTCAGCCATTTGAACAACTTTTATACATGCTGATCGATTCTGTAGAAGCGATTATTTATTCTTTGTACAGCTTGTAGAAAAACTCTTTTACAGCCAACAGCAGCTGGCTGACACAATTCCATGGCTAAAATTGTACATTTTGTTTTTCTGAAAAAGTGGTTTTTTAGCTTTATTACAGCTACGATTAATATTAATCGTCTAAATTAAACAATTTTTTTTATTGTATAGGCGATTCGAACACATCTAAATCTTTCGTTTTTTTGCACTCCGGTGTGTATTTTTCATCGCTTATTTTTCTATTATAGTTAGTGAAAATTACCTTTTTAGTATCCAATTCTCCAATTCCAACTCAAAAAAAAAATACTCGAATCTCGAACTCATGCTCATGAGGTTCCTGGTAGAACACGTTGCCGATTCGTCTATCTTGACATACATGCATAGGTATCGATTTAACCCGTACATATATTTCCAGTTCATTTCATAATTAGTTTTACATTGGCTGTATATATACTGAATTGTAGCTGAACAAGCGCTTCAGCATTTGTATCCCTAATTGTAGAAATTGTAGAATTCATTGCTAGTGTATCCACTTCGTAAACAGAAACAAACAGTGCAAACGAAAAATAATGATAGTTTTTGCAGCACTGCTAGCCGTACCCACTAATATAAAAATTCTACAGTGCCTTGTATTAAATCGACCAATTACTGAGGACAGTCACTTTGACAGAACGTGTTCTATCGTGTTCAAGGGATATGATACAAATGCTGAAGCGCTTGTTCAGCTACAATTCAGTTTATGTACAGCCAATGTAAAATTGTTCATGAAATAAACTGAAAATATATATACGGGTTAAATCGATACGTATGCATGTATGTCAAGATAAACGAATCGGTACCGCGTTCTACCATGAACCTCATGAGCATGAGTTCGAGATTCGAGGCTGGCAGTAAATTAATTGGATACTAATAAGGTTATTTTCACTAACAATAATATAAAAATAAGTGATGAAAAATACACACAAAAGTGCAAAACATCGAAAGATTTAGATGTGTTCGAATCGCCTAAGCAAAAAAAATTGTCTAATTAAGACTATTATATATTTTGAATCATAGCTGTAATAAAGCTGAATAAGTACTTATATAGACTATAAGCCAGCTACTGTTAGCTGTTAAAAAGTTTTTCTACAAGCTTTACGAAGAATGAATAATCGCTTCTACAGAATCGATCAGCATGTATAAAAGTTGTTCAAATGGCTGAGTTATTTCTTGTTAAGCCCGTGTTCGGCTATTTAGGAAGCTGAATGTAACAGGTAGCTGATTTAGTTCTCCAAAACCGACTGATTAAAAGCTGATTAAACACTTAGAAATACATTATTCGACCTATGTTCAGCCGTCAGCTGAATAAGATTAGTTAAAAAAGCGCTTATTTAGCCAAAAAATGTTTCTTGGGTATGAAACACAATTATGCTATAAAAGAACATCTCGAGAACAAGAATATAACAACACAAGTTTGCAATTGCGCTTATAGTACTCTTATATGACTACTGTCGTTGTAAATACTTTTCTAACATGTTTTGTGTGTTACTTGGGATAGATATTAGCCACCCTAGGTGCTCAGCAGTCACTGATAGTACAACCGGTTTTAACGAAACTCACAGCAACTAGTGCGCCTAAATGTAGACACACACGAATAACAATTGATCGATTTTGTGCTTGCACATTCATGAAGCCGTTTTAAGTCCTGTGCGCTAAGTTTAGTTACAGATAGATTAATATCATCAGTGACATCAATTTGCGCACACAAGTCGAGTAAATTTTGAAACAGTTCCTATGTCCTAGAAAAAAGGAGAGAATGTAGGGTAGATTAGTATCATTTCCATTGTCAATTTATTGCAAAATAGCTATCGACGTAAGTTTGTAAGGTTTTTCGGAAACGATGTGTGTAGGAACGCTTATGGATTTTCTAAAAATCGACGTTAATAGCGGTAACGTGCTCTAGCAAGTGTTTCCAAGATAGATATAGATTTATGAACAATGAGCTAGTGAATCATTTTGAGTGCCACAATAAAATGCTACTCACTAAACTGGAATGATCCCATTAAAACACTATAGCAACGTTCCAACCGCCACTAGAAACTATAAATTGTCCACTTGCTATGAATCAACATGTCAACATCAGTGTCTGTCGGAAAAATGACTTCAACGATCCGAGTGATGTTTTCGCTAATACTAGTCAGTACCGGTGTAGAACTATCCATACTCAGCACCCAAAACTGTTGGCACATTATCAATGCGCTGACGGGTGAATATCTCCAGTCGACAAAGACCGTCGATCCGAACACCAACTATCTCACGTTCGCCTGGCTGACACCCAACCGCACCAGTTGGGCCCTATGGAAAGTAACGCACGAGGAATCCCAGAGTATGTCTATTCGAAACCGCGAAACGCAAGAAATCCTAATGCTACACTACAGCAACAACGTGGCCTATTTGATGACGACCGAACAAGCAGCTACATTTCCAACGAAAACATTCCTCTTCCGGTTGCACTCCTCCGCCGACCATCCGGATGAAATCGTGAATGTTTGGGGCGGCCGCTCACTGTACGCGGGCACACCCTGCGTCAAGGGCAACGGAATAGTCAAGGGCCATAAACGCTGCGGACTAGAGCAATGCCAGTGGCGATTCGAGCAAATGGCTTGCTAATTATGCACATGCAGTTAATTCAATATTTATCTGGAGGCCGTGGCCGTTTGCCACCGCGGGCAGGCCCAGTGCAACGCAAAAGCGGTCCTGTAACGATTCGATGCACCCGCGCGCGGCAAAGACGACAGGCGATGTATGGGTAATTCGTAATTCACACCCAATAAACACGGTTGTTCTTTAAGTTCATCGTCTATAAAAGCGGTTCTATTGTAGGATGGGTAAATAAACTGTAAGAATATCGATGTTAGAATCACTGTATTGTTTGCAAAATTGAATTAGGTACAACGAAAAAGTTCTATAACATACATAATTACGTACAATGCTGTAATTAAGTTGTAAATGTGTAAGTAAGTTTCTAGTTTTATGCAAATGAGTAGATATGGTTGTAGGTAATTAGATAGCTTACCATTTTAAATGGACATAGAGTGATCACATCACGCAAAAGTTATTTTCATTGAACGAAATTAGTTGTAAGTTTAGATTTTTATGTGATGAATAACAACATTTAGGTCATGGCAATTGTCTTGAGTAAGCCTAGAAGTTCAGTTTCATCGAGAAAAACCAATTTAATGTTTTCTCTTTCTTAAGATACATTTAGGGTTGATTCAATGATACAACAATCCAACTAATTAGAAACAATAAATTTGTAGTTTTATACCACTAATGAACAGTGAGTTCCGCACAAATTCAGTGATATGTACATTTTGATTTACCTTACCAGCTTGCAGCATCCACTCACTCTAAGGATGCGTTCTCCCACAACGAATAACTTTCTGCAAATGGACGCCTGTTTTTGCCTAACAGATGGCGAATTTGGATTATCAGCACAGCACACACAGATGCGAACATATGCTGCAGATTACAATGATCAGAACCGCTTTGCAGAAGCACTTGCCGTGCTAGCGCTAGGCGACACCGAATGGAGTGTCCGTGTATGTTTCACTTCCCTGCACAATGACATGGCCGCGCCTTTTACAAGTCCTGACCAACATCTACGCAAGCAAGCAAGCAATTTAGCCATTTTCAGGCACACTGGCCGCTGCCACTGGATGGTGGGCACAATGTTTACTGAAGTGGCCGACGTTAATCTGCCAGCCTAGTCGGGTAGAATCCGTACCTCCATCCATTCAGAGATCCATTCCGCTTTTTCCCCTTTCACAGGAACCGCAACACAGACGCAGTCCTGGTAGTTACTCGTAAGCTGCAACTGCATAGTGAAGTGTAATCTCCGGTTCGTGTTGACAACATTTTGCTTTCAATTGTCTCACTCTTCGAATATCTCACTCCTATCATGGTACGGATGATGAGATCCGTTTCCGATGTCCTCCAGTTACGCATGCAGAAGCTGGTATTTTATCAGTAGGGGAGAAAATATTATGTAACTCTAACAGAGAGCAATTAACTGAATTGCTAAATAATGTATCTTTTCATGTGCATTAGTTAGACACTGTAAGATGGAAAAATAAATAGAAAATACTAGCTCGATTAGACACTCTCCCCTACATTACTGTGGCGGTGAGTTGAGCAAACTATAACTATGTTTCTGATTGTTCTATTCTGTTTAATCTCAACAGCAGCTACATGTGGGCTTAGTTCTTTCTTGTTTCTGGCACCGTTGAAACGTCGATTACAAGCAGAGCAACGCATCGGTAAACGTTAGTGTGGTTCACGGGAACGCCGCTGTAGACAGTTTCAAACTCTTTCACTACCTCTCATCTGCGAAAAGCAGCTGGAACCAGCTCCATAGCAAAACGGGAAGGAGTGCTTATTCACAGTCACATGTTTCGGTTTGCTAATCGATGTTTCAAAAGACCAAGAGCCCGGTTCATCGAATCCGTTCATAAGCTTTACAGCCTGCAGGTTTTCATGACTGTCCACTTTCAATATCAGAGAGATTTTATGAGCAGCACTTTTTTTGACATAGTAGCAAAAGTAGCAATCAAACTGGGGCTGGAATTGAATGAAAAATAATTCTGCCTTTTTAGATTTGGCATACTTTTCTCAGAGATTGATTGGCTGATTCTCACAATCTTTGTATCAATCGATAGGTTTCATATAAGATTGGGCCCAAGATACTCCCCTTGTCAATTGATAGGTCTAATTGCCTTATAAATTGCTATTGAATTTGATTGTAATCGGACATTTAGCTTAGACATTATGTAATAAACATGAAAATAACGAAACCCTATTATCTCAGAGACTATGAGACCGATTTGAACAAAATTGGTGTCAAAAGAACGGGCTGCTTCTCAAACCCTTGAATTCATGAAGATGTGGTTTGAAAGTTACGACGAAAAACGTTGTACTTTGAAGTCATATTTTCCAAGATATTTGAATTATGTAATAAATTGTCACTACTTTTTAATGTAATTTGAACTAAAAATACCTTTCAATACACTCAAATGGAAATAACCAATTCGATGGCGTGGAGCGGTAAGTTTCAACTCTCATTTTTAATACATGATTGGTAACCTTGAAGAGATGCGTTGTTTAATTGACTTGAATCATCCAAAAACTATGTAGAAGATTGCTAGAACACAGTTGTAGGTGGAGTACCCACTTTACCGTCAAAAGACTGCAACGTGCGTGAAACTGAATCCTGCTCGATGAAAATGTTTTGTCAAATTTTCAATTTTAATCAGAGGCAAACATTGATTATCCCTGTTTCAATTGAAAATAAGCGGTCGTCCTTTAAAGGGCTTATGCTTTCTAAAGGCTGGGAATTATTATGCCTTCTTTCCTGTTTTCTTCGGGAGCAGAAGAGCTTTAGTTTTCGGCAGAACGTCTTCCTTCTTTACGCAGTAGACGATGAATTCGACCTGCCAGAATCATTGTAACTTGCAAATTCGATTGAACGGAATAGCGAGGTGATGATGAAAAACCCCGTGCGAATTGTTTTGAATATTTACGAAGAGAACTTATGCAACAACTAGGCGGCGCGATGTGGGTGGTAGAATGGAAGAATTCGATGAAGGGGACGTACAGCGCTGCTTACTGTTTGAAGGTATGCAGTAGGGAATCAAACAAAATCGATTTTCAGAATTTCGTTTAGCAGCAGGGCTTGAAAGTTTCGTTATCTCGAAAAATGTCTTCATTCAAAATTTCAGCTCAATCGAACATGGAGAAATGTTGCCTCAAAGCGGTCAAAGATTCACTTTTTGACTGATAAAGAAAAACTGATAATGAACAGCACATGAAATTGTCAATATCGAAGAACACTTGTTGATGCCAAATGTCTTAGAAATGCATAAAACGTCGAGATCTGGTGCTAACTACCAGATCCACTACCGCCATCAGATCTTGACGATTTATGCATTTCTAAGTAACTACCTTAGACAAAATCATTTCATTATTTTCTTCATTAGGTTAAAAAGTGCAACTTCGACCGCTTTCCCAAGTTCGGTTGAGCTTAAATTTTATATGAGAACATTTTTCGAGGAGACGAAACTTTTAAGCCCTGCCGCTAAACGATATTCGAAGATCATTTTTATTCCTATAGATCTCATTGGCGTTCTAGAAGACGAACGTTGTTTGCGAAGCACATTAGTTTTTCGTCAAGCATATCGTTAATATTTCAGCGAAGGCAAGCGTCCGTTTGCTATGCCAGGAGAGTTAACCTAGTACCTCGGATCCGAAGCTCAATCATATGGCTCTTCTCAGGGCCAGAAAAAATTCTTGAAGCAATGTTGAATTTTCTTGCCTTGCTTATTATGAAATATGCAGTTCTACATTCATTCCAAGTGGTTCAAAAGTGGCGCTAAAATCTTTAAAACTAACTGAGCAGTAATCATTGGAATTCGACAACTTCGGTGACGCTCTCGATGTTTTCGGTCATTCGATTTGTACCCCTATGTTGCCGTAAGACGTAATTCTACGTTAAAATATCGATCATACACACACGCTACCGGCACACTAACGGCTATCAGCCGGGCTGGAAGTAAACGTGACGTATCAGATCCGGACAAAACTATTAACATGTCCAAACATGTTCAGTAATGCTATGTAGTTGTTTCCTCCAAACTGTAAATCATCGCATCTCGTAGTTTCAACTTTTTACCACTTTCTGCCATTTTTGCCGATTACGTTTACCTACCACTTTCTTCCGATTCCTGGTCACGGATGAAAAGTACACACTTAATTGCGTAATGTTTTCTCGGTAAAGTAAAATACCGAACTACTTGAAAACATTTTAGTTTACCGTTATTCGGTAAGAACATTACTGAGAATTTGAAAACCGTACGTGTTTACCGGTATACCGTAAATTTTTTTACCAAAAAAATCCGTAAAACCGAAAATTTCCGAGCTCAGTAAACTAAAATACCAAATCTCGGAATCCTGACATCATTTAACCGAGATTTCGTCGAACAAAAGAAACTTTTACCAAGATTCCGAAAAACTGAACTGTCAAAATAACGAGTGCTTCACTAACCATTTTTTTCGTGTTTCGGTGTAGAAAGAAAAGGAGCAGGTTTCGCGGCTGATTATTATTATGGAGAGTTCTGCAATGTTCAGATTAACTAAAATATTGCGTGAGTATAGACTATTTTTTCTCAGATCTCATTTTTTCGCTGCTATTTGATAAAATAATTTAAAACGATTAATTCTTTCTTCAATCAATTTTCTAGGTTACCAACTTGCTTCGGAGGATGGAAGTTACAGAGTGATAGATGTTTCTTTATTTACTGGAAGCAATACAACTCTCCAGTTTTTACCAAAGCTGTGTTTAGTTGAATCAGTTGACTTAGTAATTAATAAATTAATTTGTATATTTAATCGTTTTAATCATATTCTGGGTTATCTGACGAACAAAAATCGCAAAATACGTACCTCAGTAAATTTTACCGAAGTTCTCGTAATACTTTGACAGTCGAACATTACCGAGAATCTCGTTAAAGTTGACAGGTTTTCGATTTTTGCTTTTACAGAATCTCGGTGTTTTAATGTATTACCGTCATTCCGTCCCGAACGCTCGACGAAAACGGACGCATGAAGTGATTGTCTCGCTATAAAATCGCTACTGTGTGAAGAAGAAAAAAAAAGCATTGCTTACTCGGTCGTGTTTCAAAGAGTGCGAAGTGCGGTGTAAAGACAAACTGATAATCCGAAGGTCATCCTGCTATTGTGTTATTGAGCACCGAAAGACTCGGTCATTGTGCTATTGAAGACAACAAAAAAGAGGTACGTGATTCTTCGCCACTGTACTGTTGCGCTAGTTTGAGCGCAATGGATGTGGATCCCTTAGCCCCCGATCCCCCGTCTCCAAACCCACCCGACCCTGTCCCTCCTGTTCACCCCCCCTCTGTCCCTGCTTTAGTCAATCCTCGTCCCAGGCTTTACCCAGACGGATCAACGGGTCCACTGGTTCTCTACATGAGGCCCAAACCAGGAGGAAAATCACTGAACACGTTACAAATCGCGAAAGATCTGACGTCACGATACAAGGCCGTGACCGAAATCGCAAAAGTCAGACCAAACAAGCTCCGTGTCGTGGTCAATGATCTGGATCAGGCCAACGATATAGCTCGCTCTGAGCTCTTTACACGCGAGTATCGCGTGTATGTACCTGCACGAGACGTGGAGATCGACGGTGTAATAACCGATTCGAGTCTGACTGTTGAGTGTATTCTGGGAAGCGGCGTCGGCTGCTTCAAAAAATCCACTACCGAGGCGAAAGTATTGGATGTTAAGCAATTACGGTCCGTGTCGCTCGTCTCCGGTAAAAAAGTATACACTCCGTCAGACTCGTTTCGCGTTACGTTTGCCGGATCTGCACTCCCTAGCCACGTTTCTATTAACCAGGTTCGTCTGCTTGTGCGTTTGTATGTGCCCCGTGTTATGAATTGCACCAATTGCAAGCAGTTAGGCCATACAGCTGCCTACTGCTGCAATAAGGCACGGTGTGGCAAGTGTGGGGAGACTCATGCGGAAGATTCTTGCAGTGTAAGCGCTGAAAAGTGTATTCACTGCGGGGAAAATCTGCATGAGCTTTCCGCATGCCCGGTGTACATGCAACGCAGAGATAAAATTAAACGGTCTCTTAAGGAGCGCTCAATGCGTTCTTACGCTGAGATTCTTAAGAAGACCGTGACCACTTCTACCATAACATCGAACCCCTTTGATCTGTTGGCTTCAGATGAAACCGACTCTGACGAACCACTAGAGGGAACTTCTTTTGCCTGTCTTGGAGAGTCTAGAAAGAGGAAAAATCTTTCCTCTCCTAAGCTTCCCAGGAAAGGACCTAAGGTTTATCAAGATGGAATGAATAATACGAACAAATCTAAAAGTGCTGCGGAAAAGCCGAAGCAAACTCCTCCTGGGCTTGCAAATTTAAAGTCCCAGAAGAAGTTCCCAGCACTTCCTGGAACATCTAAAACCCCAGTTGCTCCTTTTGCACACCGTTGTAACGGTCAACGAAAGCGAGGAGTCTTCAAGTCAGTGGATATTTGATTTTGCCAGGAAAGTATGTCCGGACTCTGTTCCTGCGCAAAACTTTGTTCGCGATACGTCTCCGGGCCACGACGCGATAGAATCACCTTTTACGATGGCAGAATTTTCAGTTGCCCTCCTTTCCTGTAACAATAACGCGCCTGGGTTAGATAGAATCAAATTCAACTTGTTGAAGAATCTACCCGGCAATGCCAAGAGGCGCTCGTGAACTTGCTCAATAAGTTCCTGGAGCAAAACATTGTACCGCAGGATTGGAGGCAAGTGAAGGTGATCGCCATCCAGAAACCAGGGAAACCAGCTTCTGATCACAACTCTTATAGGCCGATTGCAATGCTATCCTGTATCCGGAAATTGATAGAAAAAATGATACTCCGTCGTTTAGACCACTGGGTCGAATCAAATGGTCTACTATCAGATACTCAATTTGGCTTCCGCCGTGCCAAAGAGACGAATGATTGTCTTGCGTTGCTTTCAACAGATATTCAGCTGGCGTATGCTCGCAAAGAACAAATGGCGTCTGCGTTCTTGGACATTAAGGGGGCTTTTGATTCCGTTTCTATTGACATTCTTTCGGGTAAACTTCACCGACAAGGATTTTCGCCAATTTTGAACAATTTTTTGCACAATTTTCTGTCCGAAAAGCACATGCATTTTACGCACGGCGATTTGGCAACTTTTCCCATTAGCTACATGGGTCTTCCCCAGGGCTCATGTTTAAGCCCCCTTCTTTACAACTTTTATGTAAATGACATCGACGAATGTCTGGCAAATTCATGCACGATAAGACAACTTGCAGACGACAGTGTAATCTCTGTTACAGGAGCCAAAGCTGCCGATTTTCAAGGACCATTGCAAGATACCTTGGACAATTTATCTGCTTGGGCTCTACAGCTAGGTATCGAATTCTCTCCGGAGAAGACTGAGATAGTAGTTTTTTCTAGGAAGCATGAACCTGCTCAGCTCCAACCACAATTAATGGGTAAAACGATCTCTCAGGTTTTGGTGCATAAGTATCTTGGTATCTGGTTTCTTCGTACAATAACCGGATCATGGTGGGGAGCCCACCCAGGAGACCTTATAAGGCTTTACCAAACAACGATATTGTCTGTAATTGAGTACGGGTGTTTCTGCTTCCGCTCCGCAGCAAACACACATTTGATCAAACTGGAGCGAATACAATATCGTTGTTTGCGTATCGCCTTAGGTTGCATGCAATCGACCCATACGATGAGTTTGGAGGTCTTAGCCGGAGTTCTACCGTTGAAAAACCGCTTCTGGAGCCTGTCTTCTCGTATTCTTATCAAATGTGAGGTCTTGAACCGTCCTGTGATTGAAAATTTTGAAAGGTTGATCGAACTCAATTCTCAAACCCGTTTTATGACATTGTATTTCAATCACATGTCCCAAAATATTAACCCTTCTTTGAATATTCCAAATCGTGTCAACTTATCAAATACTTCTGATTCTACTGTGTTTTTCGATACATCCATGATAGAAGAAACTCGTGGAATCCCGGATCATTTACGCGTGCAGCAGATCCCCAAAATTTTTTCTAATAAATATCGAAACATCAACTGCTACAATATGTTCTACACTGACGGATCACTTCTTGATGGGTCCACTGGCTTCGGTATTTTCAATAACAATTTAACCGTCTCCCATAAGCTTGATAATCCTGCTTCTGTTTACGTCGCAGAATTGGCTGCAATTCAGTACACCCTAGGGATTATCGAAAAAATGGACCAGGCTCTCCGATCGGCTCTCCGATCGGCTCTCCGATCGATGAAAGATGTTAAGCACTCTCCGTTTTTCCTGGGGAAAATACGGGAACATCTGAGTGCTTTATCCGAAAAATTGTTTCAGATTACCTTAGCGTGGGTCCTTTCTCACTGCTCGATACCGGGCAATGAGAAAGCGGACTCTTTGGCTAAGGTGGGCGCAACAAACGGTGATATTTATGTAAGACCAATTGCCTTTAATGAGTTTTTCGCATTTGTACGTCAGAATACGATCATCAGTTGGCAAAATTCTTGGACCAAGGGGGAACTGGGAAGGTGGTTACATTCCATTATACCCAAGGTATCGACGAATCCGTGGTTCAAGGGGTTGGATGTAGGTCGAGATTTCATTTGCGTGATGTCTCGGCTTATGTCCAATCACGATAGATTTGATGCGAACCTCCGTCGTATTGGGCTCGGAGAAAGTGGTATCTGTGCCTGTGGTGAAGGTTCTCACGACATAGAGCACGTTGTTTGGTCATGCCCTGTACACCGTGACGCCAGGTCTAAATTAATAGCTTCCCTCCGGGCCGAGGGTAGAGAACTAGCTGTCCCTGTTCGTGATGTCTTGGCGAGTCACGACCTACCCTACATGTCCCTTATATACATTTTCCTGAAATCCATCCATGCCCAAGTCTAGTCCCATTCCTTTCCACCCACATTCATCAAAACGGCAAGATCACGTCGTAGACCTCGATTTTGGAACCAGCAAATTGAACCCCACACGAACTCGCCAGGAAAACCCGAGGCCTTTTTTGATATCTTGGCTCATCGGCACACACCATATGGCCACTTGAACACCAGCGAACAACAACAACGAACCTAAACCAGCAACTAGACCCCGCACAATACCCTCAGAACCCGAGGATTACAAGCTCCTGTCTCAGCTCATGACATCGTGGCTTAGCAGAACAAATCCATACATGCCGGATATTCATTCGATGATCATCAGA
Source organism: Wyeomyia smithii (assembly GCF_029784165.1). NCBI lineage: Eukaryota > Metazoa > Arthropoda > Insecta > Diptera > Culicidae > Wyeomyia > Wyeomyia smithii. The sequence continues at coordinate 7,769,479 of NC_073696.1, forward strand.
CTACAAAACACTGATTGAATAATACCTGCTAGTTTTAAGATAGACTTAATTTCAGCTCGTAGTCGGCAGCGAGGATAAAAAATTTGCTTATAGATTTTAAGTCATCCGATATAATTGGCGCCGTTAAACATTGAATTGTATTTGTGCCGTGTCAAATAAATGATTTGTGAAGAAAAAAAAATGTATTACCGAGATTTTTACTGAGATGTCAGCTGTTGAAATCTCGGTAATTTATTTTACCGTACTCGGTGATAAAATCTAAGTGTGTATATTCAAAACCGAGTTTGTAACAAGTACAAGTGCAAGTACATTTTCAAATCGTAACTTCAAAGGAAGTTACATTAACATTAACATTAATACCAAAAATCGACGTAGAATAAACCTGTCTTATAGTTTCCTAACAATACTACATTAAATTAATGCATTTATGGCTAAAATCTGCGCTTTTCTTCTAACCCTTTCGAAATGAGCCTTAAAGCATTCTGACAACGAGATTCGCCCACCTCTATTTCGCCTTGTTTTTGTTTTTTCTTCAGTTGCGCCTCTCTGAATGCGCCTGTATTTTGAAAACAATGTTGATCCGCCCTTCATTGTTGCCTGTTTACGAAATATTTCGTGAATAAGCCCGTTGCTTCAAAACAATGAAAAGGGCCTAGTTCCAAAGTATGTTTTGTTTTGGGTAAACTGTGCAGTCGCCCTTCACTAAAAACTTGATTCAAATAATTTTAGCGAGTAATTTAGAAGAAAGGATTCTTGCCATGAATTTTGTCAGTCTTTTCGAAACCAGTGGTGTAATGAAACGATTTATTTACATTTTGTTAGTTGCGCCCTAATCGTGAATCACTTCGGAACTCTCGTGCGTATTAATGTGTTTTTGATGCTGAGAAAGCTTCCAGAAAATCGGAGGAAAGCAAACTTCAACACCAGGTCCGAAACCTAATTGTGTGAGGCTTTCAGAATTGAACTTTGAATTGAACCATTCGACGACGCTTGGTGGAGCTGGACCAAAAAAGCTACTTCGCCAAAATGTGACTTGTGATCAGGACTAGAGTTCTGGAGCAACCAACAAATATTGGATATCTTTGGAACGTTAACCATATTTCAGCGGTAGAAGAAATGCTTCGTCAACCCGAGCGTCTGTTCACCACTGTTCAGATGGTGCGGCTCAAAAAAGCTTTTGTTCTCCATGTCAGGGGCGGCTGATCTACGTTCTGGTAGTAGCGTGGATTTCTAAACAGTACTGTCACGATGATCCTCCGGTGAGGCACGGGGTTGGTGCAGGTCTTACAAACCACCCGTACAAAAAAGAATAATAATAAGGACGCCATTCACGCACAGCTGGAACGTGCATACGACAACGGCCACCGGCCAGAAGGAGAAATTTAGAGTGGTTCAATGCACACCGGTTCACGAACGATAACGGCCTCCGACTCATTGACTTCGTCGCCTCCATGAACTCGGACATACGTAATACCTACTTTCAGCATTCCCTCCCATATCGGTACACTTGGAGTCATCACAAAAGACCGAATCGCCACAATCGAACGTTAATTCTGACCATTATCTCCTGATGACCAAAAAGGGGGAAGATGAATTCGAGACGAATTGGACAACAACTGCAGCAGAACAATCCGCAGACGTATCGTAGCTGGAAGTCGTGCCTACTACGGACGAAATCACGAGCTAGTGCAACTCTACGGTGAGCCCAGTATCCAAGTCGCTAAAGCTGGAAGTAGGCTAGTAAGCGGTTAACACTTTCATTTGATTCGCTTCGTTAGTGTACGTCGCAGTAGACTTTCGCTCGTATATGCAGAACGTCCGTCGGCTCTCGCACACAGAACAGTTGGTGACTTGACATTCGCGCATCTAAAAGATGTACACTGTCGTTTGTTTGGCGATGTAATTTTGTTTTTTTTTTTTCTAATTGCTACTATTTTTCTACTAGAAATATTATTACAACATCAACGATATAAATCGTTTCCAAAATCTCCTCACACAACGTACGTTATTCCCATCTCATTTATGGAGAAAACCCTGGCTGGGGCAAGACGTTCAACTAACTAGGTGGTAGGACCAAATATAGCAATATTTCGTATAACAAGGTAGATAAAACTGACGTTACAAACAAGTAAAACTATTTTGCTGCGTTGAAGAAGGCTTGAGACGTACTAACACCTCCGGAGCCTCGAGGAGAGTTGCTGAAGTGTTGTCAGTTGGTGCTGAAGTGTTGTCAGTTGGTTATCGAGGCCAGTGGGTCATATTGACTATTAATTATTAGTTTTTGTCAGGCATCTCAAAAGTACAGCTTTTTTTCTATTGTCTTTTAGAAAATTTATTTTTTAGAAGAAGCTGTTTTTATACATACGTTCCTACGTTCAGCACTATACAAATCCACCGGAGATACTATCCCTCTTGTTTTTCATTTGCCTATGGCGAATTTCGTGTGACGGCTGGTAAAAAGGCTGTAGGAAGAATAAGCGTAAGGAGTAAAATACTGCTCGGCACCTTAAAGCCTTCGTGCAAAGAAAAGCAAATTCGGCAATAGACCGGCTGTGTACTGAAGTCATCCAATCATTAGATCAAGAATTATTTCGGTGCATAATATTACATAGAGCTCACATTTTTGTACGTAATTACACTGTGCCACGATTTTAAAGTTTTTTTCGTGCATTTCGATTACATAACCATAATTTTCTAACGCTTCACCTGCTACAGAAATGTGAATATTTTTCAAAGGAAAGAACTTTTGGCTGATCCGGTTTTCGACGATGACGAAGAAGACAATGTTATTGATGTTAAAAAGCTGAAGGATGGCTTAGTACTCGCTGAACAGTTGGCCGAGCATTTAAAAGTAACTGTTGTTCGTATAAGTGTCGCGCTATATTATTTAAAAATGATTTGGAACACAATAAACCAAACAAATGCACTGCTCATTCTTCCGTTGCCGCAACATTTCAAAGAAACAATAGTTCAATTGGCAATACCGAAACTGCTCTGCTACAAATCGATTCTGAAGCCGAGACTGAACGGCCACAATCTTATTAACAAGGATCTACGACAGACGAACCACAATGCAAGTGATTTATGATAGTGACAGCTATGAAATTAATACATTAATAAAAGTGCATCAAAAGATTGCAGAGTTATTGCCCACTGTTTTCGTCACCTCTGCGTTTGCCTACGGGCAAACTTCAGTTTAATCTAGCTAAGGGCACCAAAATTCACTGAAAGCTAAAATCTTTCATTTTTCCAAAGTATGTTTTTTAGAACTTAAAGTTATGAATTGAAAGAATTTCAAAGTATTCCATGCAACAATTGGATTTCCACTTAATCCATAGGAAGCGAATCATCCAGTTTAACTACACAGGGTACCAAGTTCAGTAGGCAATAGTATAAAAAACGCATTGCAATGTTAATGCCACTTAATTTACTTCCGAAAAACCGCCGCAAAAATTAGCCTCCCTATTCGCTGTGTACCCTATAATAAGCGCACTTGAATTGTGTTGCAATTTCGACGGGAAAATCTGCGAGCGAAAAAAAAAACAAACCGAAGCCAACTTCATTTCGGATGCACATTGGAACATGGCTGCGGTTTGATGTGCATGCTAGTTTCGATGCAGCAGCGGAAATGAAAACAGAATAATTATGGAACGGTTCGGCGCAGAGACTTCCCTATTAGGATGCAGCAGATTCGACAACAAACAGGCAGACCATCCTCTCCCCGGGTTTGGTCTGTTTTTATTTTGCTCCGAGAGTTGCCAGTGAAATTTCAACTATTTGGTGCCGATGCTATTTCGGAAAGCTACGACGCTGCCGGAAGCTACCGGAAAAATAATAGAAGAAGTAATAAAATTAAAGAAGCATGCCTCTATAAATTCAAGTCCTCATTAAGGTGCTGGGAGGAGTGGTTTCCGAGTTGCGAGGGTGGGAAAGAGAGCGAAAAAAAATCCGAACTATTTGGCGAAATCGAGGATGAGTGGCCCGGCCGGTTTGCAGTTAATGTTCAACGATCGAATGGTGAAAATTAGAACCAGGCAAAAATATCACAATTACGATTCTACCTCCTCTCGCCCCTTCGTTACGCCTTTTTAACACTGCTCTTGGCTATCGTGCTGGGTCGTGATTTATGATAAGTTGAAGATTGAAAAAAATTGTACCGTGAGAAGGCGTTTAATTGTTTCATTTTACTACAATTTATGGTTATTCAAATTTAAAACAAATTATCAAACAGCAGAGAATCGAATATGCAACAGCAGATTAGTACTGCAATATGTTCACTTTATCACATCCACTCCAGCTCACGGCACAGTGAAACCATTATGCGTGATTTTGATGGCCAGCGTAATGATGCGTGCATAATGACACTTTTATGTACAGCTCGTGAACTGGAAAAAGAACTCCCAACCGTGACCCCGGTCGGTCGAGCAGGACTGAGTCCGGCAGCAGCGGGTCACAATTGAAACGTTGTTACAAAATCGACAACGCGAAAGAGAGACGCGGATCCTACCCGGAGAAACGACAGCTTGCCATCGTACTCGTACTCGACATGACGACGATGTCCTGTGCACGGAACCGCATCTCCGCACCCGGTTTTGTGTTACTTCCCCCAGCCAGCGCCAATGTGCCAATGAGTGGCAGGCAAATTAAAAGCATTCATTCCTGGTCCTTTCGAAAGCCGGGTTACTTTTTCAATGCTCGAGTTAGCATCCATACTTTACACGTAGACAAGTTTGCGTCATAAGAGGGCCAGCAACGAATTAGATTTTAATTTGAAACATGCTCAACAAATCGGAGTTTAATCGCTGCGAGCTATAATTGATCTCAACCTGAGATTTCCCGGACCTGTTTCGGCAGGTTAGGAAATTTCACTAATTCCCAGCACAAACGGCCCATCACGGCCGTCCACACAGCAAACCGATACGTTATTTCACACCTCTTCTAACACCACATCATCGTCGTTTCCGTTATCAGCGATAAATTATTCGCAGCATCAAGCCGCAACACGAAAGCTCCGATACAGTGAGCGCTACGATACAGTGGTTGTGTAGGTAATCACGCAGGAAATTATTCCACGTACATCACGGTCACCACCGCCACATTAGTCACGTCGGATCTTCACTTCACGCGTTCCGTACGCGTCGTTATCTCTGCAGGCCTCTCGGTACACGATGGAATGACATCCCTCTTGCCGTACCGGGAGAGTTCGGTTGGGCTTGGGCCTACACTAGCAGCTGCCAGTGTCACCGGGATCCAGGATCACCGGGTCGATTCCATTCCCCGGGCCGGGATGATACGGAAAATACTACCGTACTGCGAAACGGTAAATTATCGCTAGATTATTGCCAGTGGTCCACCTCTTGAACACACTTTTCGTAATCTCGATTTGAGATGTGCACACAGCAGCACACGGAGATGTTTGATCGCAGTTTAACAGGGACGGTTTTGAATTAATGAATTGCATTTCTGTATCTGTTTGGGCTGTTCAACAGTACGCCCACATTTCGAAATGAACAGCCCATTTTAGCGTTCGTATGCACGTACCAATGTCCAGCGTCATGTTGGTAGAGCAAAATTAAATATTAAATAAGACTAAACGAGAATATTATTTCTATTAAACAATCGAATAAAGCTTTCAGCATTTTCAGGCAGTTCTTTGCTCACCTCGGGATCAATTCCTATTATGGCCCTGAGAAGCATTTTTCGACCTTTAAATGCGTTTTTTCATTAATTATATTTTTTAGAATATCTGAGCTCATGTTTTCCCAAATATTCAATGCTTAATTTGAAAATATTTGTACATATTTAACACTAAAAATTCAACAAAATTGTCAATAAATGACCGTTACAAGAAGTGATTACGCATTCCTAAAATCTCAATTCTCAGAACTTGTAATAGTTTTAGAATTAGCTATGCCATGTAAGTAACGTAGCCAAAGGGGGATTCTAGTTTTCGAAGAGTGCCATTAAAATTGACCTTCGAATTTCGTTTGGCATCAATGTTCAAAAACTTCGTCTTCTCGACAAAAAATCAAGTATTCTTTCAGCTCAATCGGACTTTGATATGTGAATTTTCAATCGATTTTTGAATCCATATGTAATGATGTAAAAAAGTTCGAGATCTGATAAAAAAAATTCCAAAAAAAGTCTACTTTCTGTATTCCAAATCGAAAACATTCTGACTTCTAGACAGTAAATTAAAAAATGTTTTAACGAAACAACACCAGATCTCGACGATCCATGCAAGACATTTGTTGTAGATTTATTCGGAAGTGAACAAACAAACAGACCCGCATTATTTGAGCCCGCTTTAACGCTCAACGTCCGATTTGCTACTTTTATTGGTTACCCAGCTTGTTTACAACACGTGTTCTTTTGTTCGACTCGGTACGCTGCTGTGGAAATAATTGCCTGCAGTGAAGTGTGCCGTTTGTACATAGTTCATCAGCTGCTGGAAAAGTGGGCTGCAGATAAGCAGCAGAAGCATCATGCTTTTAGAGCGGCTATTAAAGGTAGGTTTTTTCTGTTGGTTCATTACTCAACGGGTTCGGTTTTAATTTTGGTTTCCGGATATGATTATCCAATCCGACATGGACGGTGAAGAAACTTACACCTGCGTTCGCCCTAATAAGCTGCGTATTTCGATTGACCACCGACGATCTGCTGAAGGCTTGAGCCGACCGTTTTAAGAATTCTAGCCTACTACCGTTACAGATACTGGATTGCAAGCAAATTTTTTTAAAAATATACACCGAGCTATGCGCTCGTGGACAAGGTGCATCTACCCGTGCGTTTGTTCGTACTGCGAGTAATGAACTGCTACAAGTGCAAGCAGTTGAGGCATACGGGTACCCACTGTGGCAATAAAAAACGCTTTGGTAAATGCGGAGAGCAGCATGCGAATGACGCCTGCGATAAAGGTGTTGAAAAGTGTCTCTTTTGTGGGCAGACTCCACATGGGCTGTCTAATGCACATAAAAAAATACTTTCTATGATTTTGCCAAAGACACTTTCTGTCTTCCAATTCGAAAACTTTCTGACTTTTAAAAAGTCAATAAAATGGATATTTTACAAAACTACACCAGATCCCCACAGATCCATGCAAGACATTTGGCATCAAATTTTTTTCGGTGTCGGATTTTCGAGGGTTCTTCATCGGTCAAAAGAGGTGTACGACTTCCAGAAGTCCGATTGCAAAGGCTAATGTTATCTTCTTCTAGACCATTGCCAGGGATTTGTTATATATTATTCCTCGTACATGCGGAGAAAATAATGACTTACCGGATTCTGTTGCTAGGTTTTTTTTAAACGATTTCCTGAATTTGAACTGCTGAAGCCCCGGAGAGAAACAATACTCTTTTTATTTCTGTCCTTTTCTATATTAGCATTGAACACTTTATCACTATTCTTTTTTTTTTTTGTTGCCTATTCATTTCGTCGTTGTTTCTCCCATAGGAAACAAGGTGTCTAGTATCAATATTTTATTCTGGCGAAGGGATGTCGTAAAAAAATAATCTGTTTCAGACCATGCAACAGAAGGTTGTAACGAAAATATGTACGGCTGTGGGAATGAGATTTTGTGATTTGCATTGGAACTTTTCCCGAGACGACAACACTTTTCAGTCCTACCGCTAAACGATTCCCATTGGCAAGAACAACAAATGGCTGATTATGTCATGGGAAATCGACTTTCAGAGTTTTGTTTAATTTGAACAGTACGCGCGTTGCCCTGTAAGCGGTTTCGCAGATGATAGCAGAGATTTTTTTTTCTTTGTTCTCTTCTACTATCTCTGATTATGTTGGAATATAGAAAATCCTACTAAAGCTGTTATGGTATTGTTCGATACAATTAAGAGCTTATTATATTAATTCACTAGAACTGAAAGGCTCATGGACTTTGACCACACAGAGTCTGCCGTAGAGCATATAGAAAATATGTGGACGTTTCATAATTTTAGCCCTCAAAACAATAAATGTAAGCACGTGTAAGTACAGTTCTTGATAGTACGCCTGAAATCCCTACTTGTGCCCTTCATGACTCTAGAAAAACGTATGCGGACGATTTGCGTTTTTGTAGCATAAAATGTTTGAAATATCTTCATTTTTCGTAAGTTTTGGATTTTTAGGAGACTTATTAGCAAACTTCTCTGTGTATCATAGTAATTTGGTCCATGCCACGTAAGGAACGTGTACAGTTGGTATAATTATTTGTTTGTTTAAACTGACGAAATATTTTTGTTTTTTTTTTTTTTTGAAAATATATATTTGCCTCAGTTTACGTAGTTTAAAGACAGCCCATTGTCATTACAAAACTATTCTCATATAACAAAATCATTTAAAGCAGACAACCAATAATTTGACATTAAAAAACAATTTTGGCCGCAAATCTTAGTTGTGCATAGGAAACAACAACATGTACAAAACCCTCGACAATCAAAGGCGCATCTAACATATTTACATTCTACTTGACCTTGAACTGCGAAGTAATGGAGTTCGTTTACTAACAATTTATGGCAATGAAACTAGAAAGAAAGTTTCACAAGCTTTCTTTCTCTCTTTGCTACTGACGAACTGAACCAAATAATGCTCACAGTAGAAATGGGGTTGACCAAAAACGGAAGTGTTTTTACGATTAAATTTCAGAATATTCTTTCGTTTTCTTTAGTTCTTATTATTTATTCTAATAAGATTTGTTAAGCAATATTTTGACACGTCACAATACATATAATATTCAACGGAACCAACTAGAGTTCTAATAAGATATAAGGTAGGAAAATATAATTGCTCAAAATATAGCAACTGACACAGACAAACGATAGTTGGTAATTTACCCTATCTAAAATTTTAGTTTTTCCCAAAACTACAAAAGATTAGCAAGAGGTAAAACATTGATAGTTTTCTGATCATTAAGAAATGTGGAGTCAGCCCACAAGGGAGGCCATTTTCAACACTTTTCTCACAGGCATGTTATTCTCCGCATTTGCCACAGCGTTCTTTATTGCCGCATTAGTTATGACCCACCCAACTGCTTGGACTTGTGGATGTTTGCGGTACAAACAAGCGCATGGGAAGACGTACCTTGTCCATGAGAATGTAGCGCGGTAGCGCAGTCCCGGCGAAAATTACCCTAACCGAATCTAATGTTTTTACACTCTTGTCGTGCGATACTGAGTGAAATTACTCCCAATCCAGTATCTTTACTGGTTGAAAGAAGGAATCCTGAAAACGGCCGGTTCCAACATTTAGCAGATCCTCGACGCACACTGTTTCCAAAGCTGCAAAAACGTGATCTAAATATTTTTTTCCCAGAAAAGTTGATTTAGAACCATAGTGCCTTCAGCAAAGTTGATCCATTAAGTATTCTCCGTTTTAATAAAAGTTGCGATGTTGTGATTAATCCACCTAAAATTGAGAAACGAATATTACTTTTTCTTTTTTAGCATATAGAAATTCCCTTTGTTCGGAAGAGTTATAGCACTTTCCAAAGGAACAACTTTGTCATAGACACCATACTTGTATCTGCTTATTTTAATGGACTTTTGTGAAGATTTTTTATTAGTTTGCCATTGAAAATCTTTTTATTTTAATGTATCGTTTAATAGTGATTTTCTACAATTTTTAACGTTCTACTATGTTTTTTTTGTATCAAAACAAACAATTTCATCGAAAAATGTTCATTTTTAGTAAAACAATGCACCAATCTGCTAACAGATATCTAAAAAAATCTGCATATATCTACAGAAATAACCATTTTCATATTTAAGTATAAGTCATTCAATGCAAATATAGGCATTTGCCTTTCGCAATCTCTTGCATTCTCTCTGTGTATATATCTGTAAATAAATTAGGGGATTATTTTAATAAAAATCTTCAATAACCAAATGAATATATGAGATAATAATAAACTTTTCACGCTTTTCACGGTGAACATATGTGTTTTAATAGTATATAGTAAACAACATTAAAGAACATTTAAGGAATCAAAAAATAACAACAAAAAAAAGTTGTATTGACATAAATAGTTCTAAGGGGTATTTTGAAGAAAACTCTATAGTAGTTCATTTCAATTCGCAGATAGAAGTATGGTGTCTTCGACAAAATTTTCTTTGAAATGTGGTACAACTTCATCCAGCAAAGTGGATTTTAATGTACAGACAGGTTTTTTTACGCGGTTTTTTTATGCGCGGATTTTTTTACGAGGTTTTTTTTACGCGGATTTTTGAATTAACGCGGTTTTTTACGCGGATTTTGGAATTAACGCGGTTTTTTTCACGCGATACCGCGCTAATTCAAAAAAATTTTCGTGGGTTTGGAACCAGAAACGTTTAAGTGTTTATCTAGTAAAAGACTTAGTACAAAAAATACTCTCCGCCCACCGAAAGAATCGGATTGACCGTCAAAAAGGACAATTTTAAATACTGGTTCTAGAGCGTCTCGAGTTTTTTCTAAAGCCCTTCTTGCTGGACTACTTTACGTGGATTTTCGAACTAACGCGGTTTTTTTTACGAGGTACGTATCCCCCGCGTAAAAAAGAACCTGACTGTACACGAATGAGACAAATAAAATTCGTTTCTCACCTTTAGTTAGATTAATCACCAAGTTACAACTTCAATAAAATGGAAAATAATTCATGAAACAACTTTGCACAAGACACTATGGCTTTAAAATCATTACAGTTTTGAGTAAAAGGAATTAGTGCACATTAGTGCATTATTAAAAAAAAAACATCAATATGTTTTATGAAATATGAAATTGTTTGTTTCATTATAGGGTAGGGAACATATTCGTAGCAGCTTTAGGAACCGCCTGTGTATTGAGACGAAATATTCGAAATGTAGCAGTATATCAATCGGTTCTCTATCTTTTTATCTGTCAGAACTTGTTTTCAGATTGTAAAACTAAGTTAGCAAACTTTAACAATAATCAACTAAAGTTTCCAATCGAGAGACACTATTCCAATTACCCCGAACTTATTTAAAGCAGTTTCTAAGTTTCTAAGTTTTTAAGTTGATTGCAAGCGTTCTTTCAGCATCCGAAGTGGCTCCAGAATGGCTGCAATATAGGTCGATTTGTTGCGATTGATGTTTATTCACAGATTTCTCTGTGATTAACGAAATTTCTTGTATTCGTAAGACAGCTAGACAATCAATGTTTTCGTTTCCATCATTAAAACTGTCGATATCAACCAAAATTAATTTTTTTTCCCTGTAGGAGACATATTACCACTGCGACCAGTATTTAAAACTATTGTGGTGTGTCCTCTTTTGCTGTATACCTTTTTGAAAGATATTGACCACTTCATTTTTAGTGGACAACATCTTAAATTAAGGCATTATCCCAATCTGGTATTATTTTGCTTATAAACTGTAAACTGTTTGAGGAGAACTAGCCCATTTTTCCGTAGGCTCTATGAGCCCTTTCCCAAGGAACTGGCGCCTTCTAGAAATATTGCCACGCACTCACACAGCAGATGTTGAGAGCTTTCCCTCTCTATACTACAAAACCTACAGCTATCATCATCTACTTTCCCTATTTTTTTGAGATGATACTTGCATGGACAATGACCAGTAATCAGTCCAGTATACGTGCGTAAGTCTGTTTTAGAAAGATTAAACAGTTTTTGTGTAATAAATAGATTTGGTTTGATGAACCGCTTGGCTTGCCGAGCTGCCGAAGTGTCATTCCGATTCAGCAGCACCTACCCTCTTTCCCATTCCTTCAGTGCCATATTGATATAAATCAAAATTCAATAGTTTGAGGCCTGTTTTCTTCGAGTGATTAAAATAGGCACCACTGCTCAAGCCGTTCGCTACCCTAGTAAGCAATATTGTCAAACATCGAAAAATTTTAGAAAATCACTATTTGTTAAATAAATCAAATTGAGAACAATCTAATCTACATGGTAATCTATAGAACTCTCCACAAAAGTCTATTTAAACAAGTAGATAGAAGTATGATAGCTATAGTAAAGTTGATTCTTTTAAAATGTGCTACAACTTTGCCACATAAAGTGGATTTTCATAATCCAAAATGAGAAAGTAAAACCTGTTTCACTTCTTTCTAGAATAAAGCAAAGCAAAGCCTAGGTACTACATTCCGAATCGGAGCTTGACCTTCTGTTTGTTGTACACAGACTTCGCAGCTGACTGTTAGTGTACAATTGCGGGGCTAACGCTGCGATCCTACTAACACCAGGCCAGCATCGTACCTCGAGACCATCTGGGAGATTCTACATTCTAGAATATGGAGAATAATTGATGGAACAACTTTACTGAAGATACTGCGGCTCTAAAGTCATTTTTCATAGTCCAAATAATTTTGATCACATTTTTGCAGTTTAGGAAACGACGCGACGGTCAAATTCGAGTCGGTGACCACGCCATTGATCCACTCCAGCGGGAAAACTCACAAACAGCAATCTGGTTTGCAAGACACCGAAATACGCAGTTTTTAGGGTAGACTTTTGTAATTTCTTTTACTACTGAAAATCGTACCAGATCTCTACAAATTTGCATTGTATTCAATGGTTTTGCTTTGGGCCGGAAGTACACAACCCAGGGCCCCGGATAGTCTAGTTTTGCCCGAAGGATCAACTCCTGTGGTACTCCTTTTCCGACTTGTGGAGCCTTGTACCCATCCGTATCGGTCAGGGGAACGAAAGGGATTTTGCCTCCTGAATCGTTAGTCTCTTCCTCGTCCATATTGGACGGAAGAATTACACCCGGAAACCAAAATTGAAATCGAAACCGCAAGAAAATAACGGAGAAAAAAAAACTACCTTCAATAGCCGCTTTACAAGGATGATGCTTCTGTTTCTTATCTGCAGCCTTTTGCTGCAAAGGGTGTACAAACAGCACTCTTCACTACAGGCAAGTATTTCCATAGCAGAGCACCAACTCGAATAAATGAACACGTACTGTACACAACCTGTGTAGTAGGGTATCAATCACCTATAAGGGGAAAAATAACCAAAACTTTAAAAAAACCTACACAAAATGTTCACCCGCCTGGAAAAAAAACCCTGTGCAATATTTTAGCTCGATCGGACTTAAAACAGGGTGGCGCAAATCGATTGAAATTTAAAAAAATTAAAATTCAATCGATCTGCGCCACCCCATTTTCGGTCCGATTGAGCTAAAGAGATTTGGCAATGGATGTTTTTTTCGGGCAGGTGAACATTTTGTATAAAGTTTCTCAAAACGACTATTTTGGCACCGTACTGTGTAGCTAACAGAAATAAAAAGCAAATCGAGCATTAAACGTTGAAGCGGACAATAGCGGATCTACAACTTTTCCAAAGACGGCTATATTGATCAAACGAATCGTTTTGACTCCAAAAATATTTACCAGTAGTAAATGCTGGTTGACACATTTTATCTGCTTTTGTGCCAAAATTATTGTTATATTTTTGAGCTGTGATAGCCTTGTGATTTATTATGTTGGAGTTTAATTGCTTTTCGGTGTGCCTCTATTCACTATTTAAAACAGTTTGTTGACGTTTCGGTCTATTTTTTTCTTATTTCGACCGTCTTTAGAAAACATACTTTCTTCCGGGATCCCTTCGGCGAGTTTTTTACCTAGAAACAACGTTAAAACGTGCAGGAAACTCGCCGAAAGAACGAAAGGTCGAAATAGGATAAAGTAAGCCTAATCGTCAACAAATTGTTTTGAATGGTGAATACACACTTAATTTATCTCGGCAAACTTCCTAACAGCTGATTGAGCTCGGCGAAGTTTTTAAAGAATGTCAGCAATATATTTCGACGAACATTCAGCAAATATATCGATTAACTGTAAACCAGCAAGTATTGACGTTTCGTTTGCCGAAGTTCTTGAAAATTCTACCGAAAACTTGTAGAACATTTCGCTGAATTTATCAGCTGTTGAGTTCTCGGCAATAAAATCTAAGTGTGTAAATGCTCACCGAAAATTCATTTAAATTAGCTGAAGCGCATCGAGGGTTAAATTTTTTCTCAAAAATTCTTTTCTGAGTAAAACAACGTGCCGTGATAGGTTTCATCGCTTTCAAGACGGTAATGATGAGGATGACCACTGACCAAAAATCGCCCAATGAGGGTTCATTCCAAAAGCAGGAACAGCTTGCTTTGGTATTAGGAGTTACCCTTCGTAGCATACGATTGCATACATTGGAATAGAGCTTGAGCTTGAACTTGAACGTCCGCAAAGTTCGTAGCTACCCCTCCGTGAGTGAACTGAGCTAGTGAAGTCGTACAAAGAACCACCGTGAGCCGACTAATTCGGGATTAATTTACCATCTTCAATGTAGGTACAACAATTATGTAGCTTTTGTTTGGTATAAGATTGAAAAAAAACAGCGTCGGAAACTAACAATAATATACATGCGACATTTTTTTTCTAGGAAAACTGAAACCTTTAGAATAAAAAAAATCCTATTTTCAAAACAGTTGTTTCCTACATCACCGAATAGCAGTCCAAGTAAGAAACTTTTCGGATCATTCCAAGGATAACTTACTAGTCTTTCAGTCCACACTCACCCAAAATTTCTTCGTCCCGCATGGGGATCTGATGACACCGTCATCCGCATAGACGAACACATTTCAGCGTAGTTTCAGCTTCCGCAGTCCCAAAATCTCTAGAGCCATAAATATTTCCTCTTAATTTGACAGCATTTATGTCGTTAGCATTCTGATTTATCACTGATGTGCTGAAAGGCTCGTGAGCAGCGTAAATGTGCGTACTTTATTTGCATATCACGGCGTAAATAACGCCCTTCTGCTGGGAGCGGTGATATGTGAGCAAACTGACGAATCTGTTTGTTATGGCTTTTTAACCGAGCCGTGAATCAAAATAGGGCGTGCGAAGTAGTTTTAAATGTAGCAAAATAGTTCGCCCAAAGAAACGGCTTCCATCTCATCAAGCTACAGCTAAAACGATTGTTTCGTTTCCTTTCTTGTTACGAACCAACAAAACAATGTGATGTTCAGTTTGTTCCGTCCTGAATGATCAGTATCAGCAGTAAAAACACAAAACAGGAGAGAGAAAAAAAACAACACCAGCGAGTCTAAAATAGAAACTTAATTAGTTTTTGAAGACAATCAAGGACCGTCTGTTCGCCGTAACTAGCCGAATTGTGCAACGTCGCGACGTGTCTCTGCCGAAGCACTGAAGCCATAGGACCAGGAGGCCAGGGACACAACCAATTCCGGCAAACGTCAGTGTTTCGCTCGTGTACGACATAAAATGGGATTTTTCCGCATTTCTGATTTCCGTCCGATTCGTTTTTCAATCTGCCGCCAACTTATGGTCTTCTCCCGCTTTATAAAGCAATGCCCGGAACACGGAACGGAGGCAGCAATTTTATTTCACTGCTAATTTGACAGACTAGCTTTTTCAGACCTCAGGGTCTCGAAGGTGGCGATCAATCTTGAAGCTCCCTTTCCAATAGGTAATCTATTCTGGATGTCTATTTACAAGACCCGAAGTCGAACCAGGCAACATATGGCGCACCGGAACCAGCAGCAAGCAACAGAGTTTATTTTATCTTCGATCTACCAGAGCAGTTCCAGCAGGGCTTGAAAGAACCACATCGCTGCTGTTGGAAATTTACGTTCTTTACACAGCAGCAGCAGCAGTAGCAACATACGTCAGGAAAACGGAAAAATGCTCAAAGTGTGGAAACCGACTTCAAAATTAACTCTCACAACTTGTCTCCGAAACTTTCTGGCACCGGAAGAACATTGCAAAAGTTTCCAGCTTCTCCCCACGATGCCTGAATCCAGGTTTAATCCATTTTCCGCCTGGCTCTACTTGTGCCACAACCCTCCGGGGTCATCATACCAAAGCTTCCAACGTTCGGCAGAAGTTGGTTCCCTTGACAACGTCTTCCATAACTCAGCAGCTAACTGCTCACGAAATAGTTTAAAATAAATACAGACCGGTTTGTGGGAAATTCTCATCCCATTCGGATGGTTTTTATTTTGCTGCTGCTACTGGATGTAGCCTAGTGACGAGTGACGATGCTGTTAAAATGTAATTGGGCGTGATTAGGATTAGGTGCCAAATCTCGCGTGACATTGCGATTGCTATCGAAGAGTTTGTCCTTCTTTATTGCTGAAGAGCTTGGTGTAAAATTATGTAAGGTATAATAGAGTATAATAAAATTCAATGTAGTAGAATGAAGTGTTTTAGAGTAACAAACTGAATAAATAATAACAAAGCAAAAAAAAATCCGACCATCAATAATTCCTATAAAACATCACATGGAAAACATTCAACCCGGCTGAGTAACGCATGCGTATCCAATTTAAATTAGCTTTGACGGTTTGTCGCAATTTAAACATCAATTATGACACACACGCGGAGATCCATGTGCAAGGACCAAAAGTAACGTGTCACTGAATTAGCTGCCTGCATTCGAACAGTGTGCACTCCGCTCGGGTTCATATATGAAATATTCGCTAACTTAACCTACATAATTCATATTTTCCGCTAGATGAATCCTAGCCATATGCTGCCTGTTTTTTGCTGCTGTATTTTTGCTTTCGCTCACCTGGCCACTACTGCAGCCTGAAACGTCCAGAGGTGTCCAGAGCTGCAGCAACCATCAAATGTGAAATTCATAATTAAAAAATGATCCCCAACCCCCCTTTGCCCACTTCACCCAGTCTGCCGATTCCGCTGAGGTCAGCAAAAAAGGGATTGCCGCCATCGGCCGCTGATCGGGCCCGGTGTTAGAAATGGGGTTTTCAGGTTTAGCAAGGCGTAAAATTAAAAATTTATTTTAATTTGCAATAATTTACCGTTTGTGATTCACAGCGACCGAGCAAGCCACTTCTGGTTGAGCTGACCGACCAAAAATTATTCCAGCTACAAATTGGCCATAAATCTCGCTTTAGCACTTGCTCCCTGTTTCGATTAGCGATGGCTCCGATGGAATACGGCGAACGGAAAATGTCAGAAAGTTTGTTCCTTCGTGCCAAAAGCCATGCTTCATCGATTACGTAAGAACGGATATTCCGGCTTGACCCGTGCCCTGCTGTCAATGTTTCCGGCCAAAGTAGCAAAGTTTGGGGTTCACTTTCAGCGGAAAGTCACCATGGCAGAAGTAATCCGATAAGTCGAAAGTGAAACAAAAAAACGCTTAATGGGATCAACAGTTAATTCCGACACCTTTTTTCCCACCCCGCCGCCCAACTCTACTGCTGCCTTACTGACTCCGTACTTCCGGCTCGTGTTTGCAGTGAGAAGAGAATGTTGGAAATAGGGGATTTTTTCGTAATCCCAAAATCAGAGAGCGACTGCCTTCTGACGCCGCTTGGCCAACGGGAGGAGTTTGTTTAGTTGTTTATTTTGCCCGTTCCTGCCGAACCCCGGGTGGAAATTGGCCGGAAAGGAACCGAGTACATATCTGTTCCGAGTACGTGGGGGAGGGGAAAAGTTTTCCTTTTCACACCGACTGCGCTCCGGCTGATTTATCTCTCCGGCGTGAGGCAAAAACATGACTTCGAGTACGTGTGAGATGATTCGATTGTTTAGCTGATTAAACTGTTTCCGTTTCATAGCAATTACCGGAAGGGTCTAGTATAATTTTTAATCAAATTTTTGGGGGAAATCAGCCCTCCACATTCTTACAACGTATCGTACATTGCCGTGTCTACGGGTTTTGGGGGTTCAACACATTGGAGTAAAAGCAAAATATTGCTCGTGTTGTGGAGAGTCGAGAATTAATTAAGCAGTTTGCGTTATAACTGTGATCATTGTTGTTTTAAATTTTAATGTAAAGGTGTTGATGTTATAATATGCTGCGATACTCAGGTTAGTGGAAGTCTACATTCAGCAATTTGGAAAATTCATCAAAGGGCTGAGGTAGAAAAAATATATGAGAATAATCAAATATCCAACACTGAGCATATGTTCAGAATTTTCAATATGAGGATGATGAAATGTAAAATAAAAAAATCTGCAATTGCGAAACTACATCACGGCACTGAAAGAAAGCAAACAATAACATAAAAATTATCCGAAGGTAATAAATCTACATTCAAATGCTCGCAACTTCAATTTATTTTGCATAGCACAAAGAGTTAATAGGAATAGGATATGCTCAGAAATAAAACTAACATCAGAATTCATCAGTGCATTACACTTCACTACAAAGAACGAGACTCTTCAAGATATTATATATCTAGTTCCTAAGTGAAATAAGAGTAGAAGAGCTAGACAAACTAAACCCGATCGACAATACATACGACTTGATTAAGCCGTCAGATATCGCTCGTTAGGAGCAACTTTACTTAGAACAGGAGGTATAGTTTTCCTAACACGTGATTTGAAATGAGACTGGTTCCAAAACGATTTAACTTTAAATATTCTAATTCCATGGAAATGACGTCGGTGCTATCGTAGATTACACGAAAAAATACATTTTATGAGTATTTACCGTAAGACTACGTCTCTTTTCACTATAATGGGATCAGGGCTGAAATTTTTCGGTGCTTTTGCATGAAATTGAAATGTTCCATTCTACCATCACCAGGATAGATTACACATTCATGCAATGATTTTTTCTTCCTTCGTTTCTGCATTATTCGTAAAAAAATCAAGTCATCCATCAATCGCAGTGAAAACATCTTCGTTTCATTTTCACCGTTTCAATTTTTCTGAAAATTTTATTCTCTGAGTTTCGTTGTGTGAATGGTAATTTAGTAAATTCGGCTTATGTAATGTTCAGTGGTATCACACGGCTAATTACCTACTTTACTTTGTTTGTCTACAGACCGTTTACTGGTCTAAGGCCGAACAATTTTATATCTGTGAACAAAATATATCTGCGCAAAAATATGTCTGCAACGCAACTACAGACATGCGAAAATCGGTATATTCTCGGACAGTCAAGCAGCACTACTAGCACTTAAGTCCGTCAAATGCGCTTCCAAACTTGTTTGGGAATGCATTGAAACTCTACGGGAACTTTCCCGACAGAATTCAGTTTTTCTGTTTTGGGTGCCCGGACACTGCGGAGTCGAGGGTAATGAACACGCTGACTACCTAGCAAGACAGGGATCAGCTCAGCGGTTTATTGGTCCCGAGCCGTTTCTGGGTACGTCCATTTCCGCTATCAAAAGCGAACTATTAACTTGGGAAAGGCTAGAAATAGTATCCCAATGGCAACAGGCACAGGGTTGTAGACAAGGCAAACAGTTTATCTTTCCGAACCCTGGAACCGCCAGAAAGCTACTTAGTCTAAATCGTAGTGACCTACGGATAATCACGGGACTCCTCACCGGACACTATCCCGCTTTTTATCATTTAAAGAAAATCGGCGTAGTGTTGAACGACACCTGCCGATTCTGCAAATCTGAACCAGAGAGTTCAGAGCATTTGCTTTGCTCTTTCCTCTAGGTACAACTTCTTAGGAAGTTACCTTTTAACTCCATACCAAGCATGGAGCTCCAATCCCAAGCAGGTCATTAGTTTCATCAACTATGTTGTACCTAATTGGGGTACAGGCTTACAACAAAACAGTTCTACTCCATCAATGAGTACGAACAATCCGTAACCTGTGCACAGCAATCGGGGCCCGCCACAAAAGACAATCAGCAAGAATGTCGCAGTGGCATTTCAGTACCCAGTGCCCTTCAGGCATACAGAGGAAAAGGCCGAACAAATTAGAAATGGCAAGCTTCTTCTGTCTAGGACAGCCGTTCTCCAGTCACTTCGTGCACCTGCAGCTCGTGCACATTATCCCACTACGCGCATACACCGATACCTACCACGGAGGCTTACCACGGAGTCGACGGCCTCTTCCTGGTTCTTTTCTAAATACAGTTTTTGCGGCTCTCTCGTCAGGCATTCTGGCTACATGTCCAGCCCACTGTAAGTACTGTCCCAGCCTCAGCAGCGAGCGCTGTAGGGACTCCCTGAACAACAGCCTCAGGGTCGGCTTACTAAGGAAATTTCGCGGTTCCAGGAAAATGCTTGTCTGAGTCTCTATGTACACAATTTTTATTACTAGCATTCGTCACCCACTTTCTTATCTCTAGTTAACCTTATTCACTTTCGTTCTTCTCCGGGGCCCCGTTTCACCGTCAGCGCACAGTCCACATTCTCGTTGCACCTGGTTCCTGCATACCCACGTTCTGTCCGGCGTCGACTCGCGGCCTTTGCCGCCAAAATGGCTCCTAATCGGCGTCCTCAGGCACCGGCGAAGGGTCCAATGGGATTCTCGGCGTACTCGTGTTTAATCCAAAACAGCGGGGTTCTGGGAAATAAGCGTTGCTTTCTTTAGCCTGATTGGCCAACTGGTGACGAGGCAATTGTTACGGGACAAGGAGAGTGCCTTACCTGCTGTTCACTATAGCCACACACTTTTTACTGTCTCCTTAGAGTCGCTTGTCTTCTTGGTTTCTAATTTTCCGCAGGTCGTGACCGTTCAATTCGGAATCTGGTTACTGAGTAAGTGTAGTGGCTACAGCAGGTCATTCCTCCTTGCCCTAAGACGATGGTCTCGTCTAAATTTTCGCGCCAATAATCGTAGCCGCGCTTTTTCCCCATCTGTCATTTATATTTTCGCCTGCTCTATATTGGGTGCTGGTGTCTGGAAAACCGATGGGTGGTGGGCTGCGTGCTTTAGGGTGCGGTGGACTAACTCTGGCCTATCTGTGCAAGTGCGTGGGGGTGTGACAGCAACTCACGACAAACCCTTCCTGTAGATCTTGCATTCCATTTCCAATGGCAGCGGTTCATAACTCTCAGCAATCCCTACCACCTTCATTGCTTAAGCTAGCAATGATCACACCACAGTAGCCTGTCCCGCTCTACTACCTTCACTATATCAGCGTTTTTGTATACCTGCCAAACCCGTGATTCATGCATCTGTGCCATACACCATCTTCCAATTGACCTCCAAGTATCGATCGCAGAGTTTTACGCTCAAAAACACCGAGCACCCGTCGATCAGTTTCCTTCAAGGGCCATCGGGAGGATTACCGTCCTATATAGCGCTAGTTTTGTGTAACTTAGCAAACTACTGGGCCCTAGCCACCACTTCAAATATTTACCCATCAATTTCCACTTCAGCAGCAACACCACTGGTACTGAAACTCCCACACTCCTTGCCAGCTACCATGTACTTTGTTTTGGCAGAGGTAATGTTGAGTCCCAACCTCGCTGCTTCCCTCTTAAAAAGCCTTAAGGCCTTAATAATCTGCCACAGCACGTTTTATTCACTGAGTCGTATGTCGCCTTAAAATCTACAAACAGAGGGAGAGTCTGCGAGTTATAGCTCCAGAACTGATTTTCGCCGACGACACGTTTTATTCACTGAGTCGTATGTCGCCTTAAAATCTACAAACAGAGGGAGAGTCTGCGAGTTGTAGCTCCAGAACTGATTTTCGCCGACGAAGTATTCCCTTAACGATCTCAGATTTAAGTACAGGATACGGGAGAGCACTTTGTATGCGGAGTTGAGTAATAATACCTCGATAGTTGCAACAATCCAGTCGATGGCCCTTTTTGTAGATTAGGCATATGAGGCCTTCCAACTAATCGTTCGGCATTTGTTCATTCGCTCAGTTCCTGAGTATGATTGGGTACAGCCGCTCACTTCCCGATTTTAGAAGTTCGATCGGGATACCATCCTTCCCAGCGACCATGCCGTTTTCCGAATCACTAATCGCCTTTTAACCTCTGCGGTGATAATCCTCATCCTGCTTGTTTTGCTTCTCTTGCAGTTCACCGTTAAATAGCGCCTGAAAGTGCTTCTTCCACCTGGCCACAACCGTGATCGATCTGGGAGCCAGCTTTTCCATTTGCACGCCTCTGGTTGTGCTTCCGAACGTGAAAAATAAAAGCTATATCTGGCCAATCCGCCTTCCAGTGATTGGACGGAACAATTCCTCTCTCCCAACCTGTGCGTTTGCATCTTCGATGACAAGTTTTTTGTTGTGTTATTGGCACTCGTCATAGCGAACCTCAAGTTTTTAATAGAACTTTTCTTAGACGTCATCGAAAATGTCGTTTGTCGGTGCGTAGGTGTCGATTAAACTGTAGTTGAAGAATTTGCCTTTAATCCTCAACACGCATCCATCGGATGACACTTGTTTTCTGATTTCCCAACACTACGAAACCGACAGACAGTGGGGCCGTTTTGAAAAAAGACAGTCAAAAGTTTTTTCTCATTTTCCCTTACATTTTAGGGGTTTGGTTCAGAATACTGATTATCAACCATTACCAAACAGTCCCGAGCCGTGGTTTGGCCTATGCTGTGTTAAATACTGAAGTTTTTTCAATTAAATTATATCTTAATTATTTCTTATTAACTTGAGATGTTCTAGAAAGTCCACGGTCCATACAATTTTCTTAGAATTCATATGGGCAGTTGTCCACGGAGGGGGAGGGGGTGGTCAAAATCGTTCCCCAGGAGGAGGAGGTTATAGTGAATGAAATGAAAATGCTAGAGGAAATGCAGGCAATGGAAAGGAAGCATTTGGAAGAGCGGAATCGACTTCTTCTTCGGCAAGCACATGCCGATGGAGGCTCGGCTAGCGGAAGTACTGGACTGAATCCTTTGGCGACAGGGGTTCAGCCGAGAGCTAGTGACTTTCCCGGATATGTTTCGTTGAGTCAAAACCAGATCTCTGCGCGACGGGCTGTTAATAAGGAACTACCCATATTTTCAGTGAACCCAGACGAGTGGCCGCTTTTCATAGCGAGTTACGAAAATTCGACAAGTATTAGCGGATATAGCGATGTAGAAAACTTGCTGCGACTCCAACGAAGTTTGAATTGCCGCCTCCTACATCCTGCCAATTTACCGGGAATAATTTCGACACTGAAAACTCTTTTCGGGAGACCGGAGATTATTGTTCACACTCTGGTGAATAAGATACGGGAGATGCCAGCGTCGAGGGCAGAGAAATTGCACACACTGATAGATTTGGGAGTGGCAGTGCAAAATGTCTGCGCAACCATCGCGGCTTCAGGTCTCGACGAGTACATGTGCAACGTGGCTCTGCTCCAAAAATTAACCGAAAAACTGCCACCATCCATTCGGTTGAAATGGGCTTTTCATCGACAACATCTACCCAGATTTACGCTCTTAGAACTCGGGGATTGGTTGGGAAAATTTGTTGAGGCGGCGAGTGCAGTCACAATGCCATCAATAAGTGTTCCGAAACCAGAAAGACGTGCAGAAAGGAGGATTATATTAATGTTCACTCCGAGAGCAACCCCATCACCGAAGCAACTGTAAGGGATCGTCTGCAGAGAGCTGTAAAAGGGTGCACTGTATGTTTGAACGACTGTAGCGGTCCAGAGAAGTGCTAAAAGTTTCTCAACATGGACGTCGGGTCACGCTGGACCGTTGTCAAAGAACAGAAGCATTTCGGTGCCTGCCAAGTCAAAACGCCATGCGGGAGGAATGGTTGCACGTTTATGCACAGTAAGTTGCTTCACGACGACAAGCGGTATAGTAAGACAAAAAACAATATCGCACGCTTAGCCTTGGGGCTAATAGCGGTCTCGATCAACTAGATTAGTTGAGAGAATTCGTTATCGATATTGTTTTTTGGCACATTTTGCATGTGTAAGATAAGTACAACGATACACCGTGCCCCAGTGCTGAGTCGAGAAAATTTCCAGCTCGAATAGATCCTCGACTCGATCGGGAATCGAACCCGATATCACAACCGTGTGGGAGAGCTAGCCGACCGACATCGCTAACCACAGAGCCACGGGGATAGTAAGACAGTAATGTCCGAATCAGAAGTCGACTGAAGGTACATCAACACAGAGCTGTAACACGCATTCGAAGGCAACGAAGAAGGTCTTATTCCGGTACGTTCCCGCGACTATATATGGCAAGGGAAAGCAAGTGAAAACCTTCGCCTTCCTTGATGATGGGTCATCGGCAACCTTGATGGAGCGCGGTTTGCTGAGATAACTAGGTCTTAAGAAACTTCGTATCCACTATGCCTCGACTGGACAGGTGGTCACCAACGTCGTGAAAACAACTCGGTAGTGTTGGCATTGAAGATCTCAGGAATAAAAGAAACCAACGAGATTTTTGAGCTCCATACGGTCCATACGGTTCAGGATCTTTCTCTACCGAAGCAGTCGGTATCAGTATCGCAGATGGTCACCAAGTTCAGCTACCTAAAAGGGCTGCCCCTGGAATCCTATGAGAATGTATCCCCACGAATCCTAATAGGAATGAATAACTGTCGTCGTAGGCTCTCCCTTGAAAAGTGGCTCTCCCTTGAGAAGGTGGTAGTAATCAACCGATGGCGCCTAAAACCCGCATTGGCTGGATAGTATACGGTCTATACCCAATGGAACTCAGTTGGAAAGATTCTCGGTATAGTGGGTATCACAGTTTACACATATGCCCGTGTGTGAAGGAGGAAGAAAGGGATCGCAATACTGCCTTGAAAGAGTTCTTCTCGATCGAGTCCATGGGGATCTCCGGAACACCTAAACTGATAGCTTCGAAGGATGAAGAGCGAGCAATAAAAATCCTATCTTCCGAAACACGACTGATTGGAAACTGCTACGAGACAGGTCATCTGTGGCGTTACGATCGAATAAACCTACCCGACAACAAGGGAATGGCTTTGAAACGCTGGGCTTGTCTGCAAAAACGAATGAAGCGAGTACCTGAGCTAGCTGCGACAATGCGTGCGAGGATGTCCGAATACGAGAGTAAAGGCTACATTCGGCGGCTCTCCGAGACGGAGAAGGTGGAGAGGCGTCCCAATGACTGGTACCTACCAATATTTCCGGTCACTAACCCGAACAAACCCGGGAAGCTGAGAATAGTGTTCGATGCGACGGCAAAGATTAACGGAGTTTCGCTAAGCTCGTTCCTCCTTACGGGACCTGATCAACTGGTATCACTCCTTGCTGTTCTATATAAGTTCCGTGAGTTCCGTTTAGCCTTAGTAGGAGACATCCGGGAGATGTTCTTCCAAGTTCAGATGAAGGAGCAAGACCAGCGAAGTCAAATGTTCCTGTGGGCTAGCGGAAAGCCAGACGATGAGCCAGACGTGTACGTAGTAACAGTCATGACGTTCGGCGCAGCTTGTTCGCCGAGTAGTGCACACTATGTTAAAAACCGTAACGCGGACAGATTCGAGGAGGAGTATCCAAGAGCGGTCGAGTGTATCAAGTATGAACACTATGTCGACGATATGTTGGCGAGCGTTGAGACTGTGGGGGAAGCTGTGGAGTTAGCCAGGGAAGTAAGGTCAATTCATTCTCAAGGAGGTTTCGAGATACGCAACTGGCTGTCCAATTTCAGTGTCGTGATCGATAGCTTGCGTGAAAATCATACCATGGAGAAGTACAAGAGCTTTTGCCAACGGAAAAGGTACTCGGAATGTGGTGAGATATTGCAAGTGACACATTCACCTTCAAACTGTCGCCGAAACAAAATACGGAACTGCTGTCCAGCTTCAGAATGCCTACAAAACGTGAAGTTCTAAGAACATTGATGGCGGTGTATGATCCCATGGGTATCATCGGTAACTTTTTTATCTACTTAAAGATTCTGCTTCAGGAAATCTGGCGTTCGGGTTGCACAAGGGATCAGACAATCAGTGGAAGGCTGGCCGAAAAGTGGTTGACGTGGATCGAAGCTTTCTCGAACGTGCGCCAAGTCAAGCTTCCTCGTTCCTATTGATCTAGGACATCTGCTGAACTGTCTAATCACGTCGAACTACATACGTTTTGTGATGCGAGCGAGAGTGGAATGGCCGCAGTTTTCTATTTCAGTTTCGAAAAAGAAGGGAAAGTAGAATGTGCGCTGATTGGATCGAAAACGCGTGTAGCTCCTTTAAAGTTTCTTTCGATACCGCGTCTCGAGCTGCAGGGTGCAGTAATCGGAACTCGACTCGCCGAGTATATTGCCAAATCACACCAAACTAAAATTATACGCCGCGTCTTCTGGACTGACTCCCGCTATGTTATGTGCTGGTTACGGTCAGATCATTGACGCTATAGCCAAGCGAGATGCTCGACACCACAGAGGTGCACGAGTGGAGATGGTTGCCTACTAAAGCGAACGTGGCAGATGAAGGTACAAAATGGCAAAGATTGCCAGATCTTTCGCCAAACAGTCGTTGTTTTCAAGGGCCAGACTTCTTGTGGGGGTCAGAAACAAATGGCCAGGCCATAATACAGATCAAGGTACGACCTTAGAAGAGATCCGACCCAGCATTCTCCATCACACAATTACCGAATCTCCGATAAACTTTGAACGGTTTTCGAAGTGGAAACGACTCCTGAAATCAATTGGATACTGCCACCGCTTCATCATAAATCTTCGCAAGAAAAGGAAAGGTACCGCCATGAAGCTTGGCGCTCTTACGCAGGAGGAGATAAAACTCGCAGAAAATACAATTCATCGCTTTGTTCAACGGCAAATTTACGCCGATGAAATTCAGTTAATCCGCAGCAGTATCTCGACAAAGTCGCCATGGAAGCATACATTGCCCAAAACGAGTTCGCTGTACAAGCTGAGTCCTACACTTGATGAACACGGTGTACTACGGATGTGAGGGCGTATCGACGCCTGCGAGTGGGTGGACGAAGCCACAAAAAATCCCATAATACTACCGAGACAGCACTATGTGACTGATTTGGTGATCGCTGACTACCATGTAGCGTACAGTCATCAGAACCACCACACAGCAATGAACTAGATCCGGATGAAGTACAACATTCCTCGGCTCCGTTCAGAGTTCAACCGAGTCCGCAGAAATTGTCAGCATTGCCAGATCTGACGTGCTAGACCCGATCCCCCAGCAATGGGAAATTTACCACGTTCCCGGTTGACAGCTTTCCAGCGACCGTTTTCGTATACTGACATCGATTACTTTGGACCGATGTCAGTGCTAGTGAACAGACACATTGAAAAGAGATGGGGAGTCCTATTCACCTAGAAACGTGCACCTTGAAATCGCACATTCGTTGACAACAGATTCATGCACACTAGCGCTGCGTTATTTCGTTGCCAGGAGGGGGCCGCCGCTACAGATCGTTAGCGACCGCGGGACAAACTTCATAGGAGCTTCCCGAGAACTGCGCGAAGCCCTGAGGCAGGTCGACGAGGAGAACTCAAGACCGAGTTTGTCGGTCCTTACATTGAGTGGACGTTTAATCCCCCATCCGATCCGCACTTTGAAGGCTGTTGGGAACGTTTAGTTCAGCCCGTCAAAAAGATATTGAACGAGTTTGACCCCCCTCGCCCACCTTCAGATGAAATTCTGCGATCCATGCTCATGGAGATCGAAATGATTCTAAACTCTAGACCACTTACTGACATACCACTTGATAATGACAATGTCAGGGGGGGGGCCTAACACCAAACCATTTTTTGTTAGAGGCCCCCGATCGCTCTCGATGACAGACCGATTGTATTGAAGCACTCGTGGAGGATGGCCCAGCTGTATGCTGATACTTTTTGGAAGAAACGGGTCGATGAATACCTTAGGCGAACAGAGTAGTTGATGTTATTTTGTGGTGATATATAATTGTTAATTTACGTGTGAAATAGTGCAGTGATTCACGGTAGATATATTCTAACGTGTGTCGGTAGTGAATCTACAAAAGGCTAAGTACAAGAACAGTTGCTTTAAGCAGCAAGTTCGCGTTAAAGTTTGTTAAAATAAAATCCCCCCCCGACGCTTTCAAAGCAGCGGTGGTGGCGATCATTATTTTTTGACGTAGGACTACGTCTAACCGCACTATATCGAGATACATTCCGCGAAAACTAAAACCAAAATGTAACGTCGGAATGAAAGATTTCAAACGGTTATACTGATGTAACCACATGATGGATCACAATAATCAATATGTCGTTGGACTGATAAAATGATGGACAATTTTGTGATTCTTCAATTTTCATTATCACTTCATTGTTAAACAGCGAAAATTGAATAAAAGTTTCAAGGTCGAATTTTCACCAACAATGTACCAATCTTATGCGAGCACGCCTGGCACAGACTTCATGAATAGACACCAACTGCCTGCTGTGATATCCTGTATAGCAGTGGAAAAAAAAATTGACAGAATCTCCCCGTTCCAATAGGTCAACTAATGTTAGCTTCCATGAGCCTAGACTATTTTGATGTCTTGAAGGTGAAGCTTTTTCGGAGAGTTCGTAACCACCTCCACTATCAGACAGTATTACGTTCTGCTGTTGACAAATATGTTAATGTTGATAAAACTGATGTCTTGAAGGAGAATATGATGGCACAGGCAACAGTACTGCACCGAGCAATGTATGAATAGAGCGCTGGTTACTCGTCGTCTATCAGTGCAGAAAAACTCGATACTCATTTTTGTGCAGTCAAACCAAGTGGAAACTACATTGCCGCTGTTGACGACGCACAGTGGGGCGTGGAACACAATCGAATTGCCGTTTGAATTGTCTTCTTCTTCTTCTTCTTGTTTCGTATAGCAGCAAATATCAGAATTCAATATGATTTTTCGACATATAACTTTCAAAGATGGTATTTTCTTTGTTCTTTGGTATCTTGAAACTGGCCAATTTTTTTCTGATTGATTCTGTATACTGATAAAATATTTAAATTGACCTGAATTGAATGTTAACATGTTCATAAACTTCTATTTCAATTTCAAATTTTCTGTGAATATACATTTGCTACTAAAACTGTAATTCGTTATCGATATTTTTTCCACGAGCTTGTAACCGCAGGAAAAAAATTATGTGACATCTTTGCCGCTTTTTGATCGGTAAGTGAGCCAACTTCAATAAGACAAATAGATATAGAAGGAAGTTTAATTTCTACTAAATCGTACTCAATTAAATATTTCATAGAAGGTTGCCTTTTCGCGTATTGAAGAAAATTCGCTGTATTAGAATGAAAGGTATTCATCAATGGTCCAGAAACCAAATTTAGGAGGAAATTCGGGTCTAGAGCTCTATAGCAATATTTTAGAGAAAAACTTTCTTTTACAAAGTTGTTACATATGATAAAGCGCTTATTGAAAATTATCAAAAATTAGGGTGACCAAAATTTTCGATGCTATCAAGTATCTAACTTTTTTATTTTTGTAGATAGAAAACCTTGTTCTACAATTTTATAGCTCCAATAATTTTAAGTAACTTTGTAAAAAAAAAGTTTTTCTCTAAAACATTGCAATGGAGCTCTAGACCCAAATTTCCCCCTAAATTTGGTTTCTGGACCATTGTGAATGTTAAAGAGAATATTTTTTTCTTCTAAGATAGAGTGTTGCGAAGAAATAATCAAGCTACAGACCCCGTTCGATTTTGGCAAAACGCCAGAATTTTTTCTGTTGCCAAAATCGAACCATGCCAATAATAAACGGTTCTTTTTTCATGACTTTTTTGACTTTTTAAATGGTCAAAGGCGACCTTAACAGTAGAAATGGCCACCAATGAACTAGTTTTAGTTCCAAGTCGTTCGAGGTGTCGCTTGATGAATTTTGGCTGACGACGTAGATACTTGATATTACCACCCAAACCAAAATGCCTTCCTTTTGGAAGATGTTGAGCTTAAATTGTTAAAAATAAATCAATCAAACTACAAAAGTAAAACGAGCTCAAATTAAACTTAGCTTCAAAATAAAAATATAAAGTTATTGTAGTCCTACGTCAACTATGCGGTCGTGTCTTGGATACCACCCTCCTACTATTTTGCCTCTGTCTCTTGTTTCTCTGCATGTCTATTGGTATAGCGTCCCGTGTTAACGTGTGTTGTGTGCGATTATTTGCTCTGGCTGTGGTACGGCAATTGTCCTATCGGATTTGCCGTTAAAGGATGGCAATTGGTTCTTGGGCATAACAGTAGTACGTGGTATGAAGGTGGGTAATTTTGGTGTTTTGTGTCATTCTCCCAATGCTAGTGATCACCGTTTCCTTGAAATATTGGAAAATTGGCTTGATGAATTTCTCGATTATAGTAAACTGAATATATTGACTGGCGATTTTAATATCAACTGGCGAGATAATACAAATTCGAATCATTTGAAGCGT
Source organism: Wyeomyia smithii (assembly GCF_029784165.1). Taxonomy (NCBI): domain Eukaryota; kingdom Metazoa; phylum Arthropoda; class Insecta; order Diptera; family Culicidae; genus Wyeomyia; species Wyeomyia smithii. The sequence continues at coordinate 7,799,477 of NC_073696.1, forward strand.
TTAGTAGAATCTTTGAATTTAAAACAAAGCGTTTATGAACTTACACGTATTTCCCAGCGAAGTAGAACTTTGATTGATCATGTTTATTCCAATTTGGATTCCATGAGACATGAGACATTCCATGAGACATGAGGATCATGAGACATTAGTAATCACTGTATTAGACAACTTGAGTGAGAATAATGATTTTAAAAAAATCACAGGAGGGTTGTGTGCAAAGCCACGACCGCAAGGTTGAAGTAGAATACTTTTACAAGAAACATAACCCGGCTGCTTGCGTTTTAGTCATTTTGAAATCGGATTTGTTTCTTATATACCGTTTGTTAAATTATTTTCAGTTATACCATTCTACAACGTTCGAAAATTTTTATTCCGTATGTCGTAATACTAATGTACGAAAAAACGTACGTGTCGCATAGAAGCAGATTGTTACGTGTTTGATACTGCTGATGATAGACATGAGTATGAAGGTCGAAATTCTGCTATGATGTCTAACCATAACCGTCTTCTTCAAGGCGTTACATCCTTGTTAATGAAGTGTTGTGAGTTTTCTAAAACATACTTAGCATAGTGAGCAGAACGTGCCGAACTTTTCTGTTTAAAATCGGATTCGTTTCGTTTATACCGCTTGTTATGCACAGTATCAACAAATCGTAATAAACATCACACTGCTCTGCATTTGCAGCAGCCTCTAACCTCAGTTGCAGTTTATTAATAACCATTCATTATGCTCTTCCAAAAACATTTAGTAGTCTCGAAAAAGGCCGATTGCTGCAATTAGAATTTTCATTCAATTATTGCATAAATCTCGCTGCAACTGCTACGTAGCCATGCCACAATTGTGGCCGCTATACGCTGCCATTGGTAACGCTGCTCCTGCATCAGCTGGTCCAGCTGCTATCGATGCTGAGATCCGCTGCAACTGTGGCCGCTATCCGCTATCGCTGGTACCCACTGCACTGCTATTGCTGCTGCTATGGGATGACTGCTGTTGTCGCTGTCTAGAACTATTATGGCTTCGGCTGAAACAGGCTCTTATATAGGCCAAATAGCATATTTTAAATTGCAAGGTATATGATTCTATCGACCGTGCTTGGGAAGCAATCATATAACGACCAATCAGAGGTCGAATTTTTCGTTTTAACAAGGCTCGGCTATTTTCGATAGTACAATAGTTTGAATAATAAAATTACAATTATCTTCATTTGGAAAGAATCTTTGAAGATTTTCCAATCTATTGCTGCAAGAACGAAGGAAATCCATCGAATACTAACCGATTTATTAGCATTTGAAATTGGACATATTTTTCACTTTTTTCGGTTTTAGATTTTCATTTCACATCCTTATGTAGCCGAACTTCCTGAGAGAAGTATTCTACTTCAAAATTGAAATGCTGGAGAAAATATTCGAAAGAGGCTGTTTCGAATCTTGTTGAAAGAAGCTTGGATTTTCCAATCGTGTCCGGTAATTTAGATGATTCTGCAGCTGTTCTTACTAGTATTTTGAAAACGTGTACGAATCAATTAGTTGAACATAAATTTGTCACCTTAAAGAACGCGAACAGCTGGTACAATTTGGATCTTTTGCGTCTTAAGCGCAAGAGGGATAAATTGTACAAAAAGTTTTGTAGATCAAATAGTCAGAGTCATTGGAATGAGTACACAATCGCGCGTAATAAATATTCACAAGCGTTTAAAAAGACGCGTTGTGAATATATACAGAGGAAGATTATTCAGCATCAATACAACAGCAAAGAGTAATGGAAAATTTTGAAATCTTTATTAAAACCTAGTAATAATAAACCGCGCTCCATAACTTTTGATGGCACATTAGAACAAACAGAACAAGTAATTGCTAGTAAGTTCAATGATTATTTCATCAATAGTGTTTCATTGATCAATCAATCAATTGAACTGGACGATGAACCGGATGAAATAAAACAGCCGACTAACGTTAATAGTAGATTTGATGGTTTTCACCCAATTACAATGGATGACCTTAAAAATATTTGTTTTTCATTAGGTAAAACGGCTGGAGTAGACAATGTAAATGCTAGGGTCATTCAAGATTGCTTCAATGTTATTGGTCACACTCTGCTGAACCTTATTAATGAATCATTGCCAACTGGGCACGTGCCTAAAGTGTGGAAAGAATCGTTGGTTGTTCCGATCCAAAAGGTTGCTGGAACGAATAAAGCCGAAGAGTTTCGTCCCATCAACATGTTACACACGTTAGAAAAGATATTAGAACTTGTTGTTAAAGGTCAGCTGTTAGAATATTTAAATAGCAACTCGTTATTAATTCCGGAACAATCTGGCTACCGGGAAGGCCATTCGTGAGAAACCGCGTTGAACTTAGTACTAGCAAAATGGAAAGACAACTTAGAGAATAGAGACACAATATTTGCTGTTTTTTTGGATCTAAAACGCGCTTTTGAGACAACTTCTAGGCCCTTATTGTTGAACACAATCAAGCGCTTTGGAATTTCGAGTACTGCATTCAGATGGTTTGAAAGCTATTTGTCTGACAGAACTCAACGGACTGTTTTTAATGATTCTGTATCTGGTCCCGTGGAGAATGATCTTGGAGTTCCACAGGGAAGTGTATTAGGGCCTCTTTTGTTTATTATGTATATAAATGAGATGCGGCGAGTTTTACGTTTTTGTGACATAAATCTTTTTGCCGATGATACCGTGTTGTTCATTGCAGCTAAAAATTTAGAAGAAGCTGTTTCACACTTGAATGAAGATTTACGTTCTCTAAGCAGATGGCTGAAGTATAAGCAATTGAAATTGAATATAGATAAAACTAAATTTATGATTTCCTCGCGCACCGTGGTAAATGACGATGTCTCTGTTATAATAGATGATGAGACAATTGGTCGCGTTCGGGAGATTAAATATCTTGGCGTGATTATTGATGACAACCTAAAGTTCAACGCTCACATTGACAATGTTATCAAGAAAATTGCCAAGAAGTATGGAATATTATGCCGTTTGAAAAACGAATTAACAATTAGTAGTAAAATACAGCTATACAAGTCAATCATCTCGCCCCATTTGAATTTTTGCCCTACCTTTTTGTATTTGGCCAATAACACACAATTATTGAGGTTACAGCGTTTGCAGAATAGAATAATGCGTTTGATTTTAAAGTGGGATAGATTAACTTCCTCTGCTTTTATGTTGAACGCTTTGCAATGGTTATCCGTGAAGCAACGAATTGTTTATTTGTCTATGGTGTTCATTTTTAAAATGATTAATGGTTTGCTACCTCAATATTTGTGTGATCGAATTGAAAGAGGAAGTGATTTTCATAGATATAACACTAGAAACGCGGATGAAATAAGAACACCTTTCTTTTTAACCAGAGCTTCACAGAATTCATTATTTTATAAAGGTATAATTTTTTTCAATTCGATGCCAAGACATGTTAAACGTGCACCAACACTTGCGGAGTTCAAGAGACAATGTATTTCACACGTGAAAGTTTCTGTTGTACAGAACGAAATTTAAAAGCTTTTAACAGTGACGAGAGTTTATATGACGAAGTTTAAACAACGGATTTATTTTGGATGAAATATTTATTTTTGAAACCTATTCATTTATTTATTGTTTAATTGAAGCCTGTAACTGACGAAGTTTTTTACGAACGGATATGATTGTGTTGTAAAGTTTTATTTATATTTTATATTGGATCTTTTTTTAACATATAATGACAAAACTACTGTGTTCGTCGCGGTGGTGATGATGGATTTTTTTTTCCTTTATGTTGTTGTAGCTTAAAAAATAATAGAAAGTGACTACATAAGTTTGAGCCTCGCGCGCGGAAGACAGATATAAATGGATTCTTTTACAATTTAAACTTAATTGTTATTTGAATGCTTAGAGAATATACATGAAATAATTGTGGTTAGTCTGACTGAAGGTCATGAAAACCCTGTGCTAGCTTTGTGTAGCTCTACAGCAATTCACGTTTTTACCGATGTGAATCAAGTAAACAGTTTTTGAAGAAGTTTATATCTGGAAATGGAATCAGTTCGTTTTTTTTTGTATAACTGATTGAAATTGTGATTACATTAATTATCTATAGATAAATCGTCCAGCTCAAACCTTTGTAGGGGTATGTGGCGGGACCATAATCATCATCATCATCATCATCATCATCACCGACTCTAACTCGTAGGACGCGATGGTTCCAGCCCGTGAAACCCATTGCTGAGGGCGACTTGGTGCTAATCGCTGACGGCAATCTACCGCGGAACTGCTGGCCACGAGGACGTGTGGTGGAGGCAGTCAAGGCTAAGGATGGACCAGGAAGGTAAACCACATGAAACCCAGTGACGTACCGAGGGGGAGTGTCACAACCTTGCGTGATATGATGCACCTCCATCTGTACAATCTTGAGCCGCCGACGGCCGATGAGCAACCCTGGATGCTTAACTGTCTACGAGGGTGTTGACAGATAAAAGGAAGTGCAGAAAAAGGTAAAAGGTGTCAGGAAATAGAGTGAGCTCGAGTAGTTACTGATAAATCGAGGTTCAGAAGGAGGTTCTTATTCTACTGAAATTGGATTACATTAAAAATTATACTTACATCTAATAATGTCATTGTTATTATACCTACATCTAACTTAAACTATTAGTACGGGTTTTCTTATAAGCTAATAATCTGGTAAAGGTAAAATTAAAATTAAATTAAAATCACCTAACCTGTCACAGTTACAGGACTACTCCGTTATAGTTAGTACGAATTTCTAAAAGTACGGGCTGTTGTAATACAGGTTGTTATAGTACGGATAAATAACAGAAGAAGACGAAACGTGAGTAAAAAATACAATTTGCTATTTAATTGGTTAAAGATTTACAACTCTGTTTCTGTACAATAAACGAGTTTAAAACCGGAAAAAAAATCTGTCTGTCCGTTGCTATCGCAACAATGACAAAGCATAAAAGATGCGATTTTGTTAATTATCTGAAGAAATATTTAATTGTAACCTTCACTAATGGTAACCACTACACGTTATAAAATGAACAGGTGCTGCGATCTCGGGGTGGGGATACCACCTGCACTGACGACACGCCCCGGTGTATTCATTTAGCACACTACATTACCCCCAAGTTTGCTAAAGCTTTATTCAAAATGTAACATTTCATAGTTGTTGTATAACTATATCAAATGAATATTGTTCAAAGACTGAAAGAGAAAAAATGTTTCCAAACGGTATCAAATAGAATAATAGAGCAAAATATTGCAGAAGGCCGTAAACTTTGGCTAATGAATTTAATGTTATGGTAAATCTCAAGAAGAAAAATGAAGAATCATAGAAATGAAAAATTAAATAAATGAATTGGAAAAATACCCAAAGCAACTTCGAGCGCTGAAAAATATAAATGATGCGGAAACATTGAACTTTTACAAAATTATCTTTTTACATCGCGTGATCTTTGAATGTTGAAGCTATCGTGATTGACTAGTCATAGCCCGATCAGTTAAAAATACCAGAATTATAACAAATCTTGATATTTTGTTACGAACTTTTTGTATCAACTTGTGTTCAAAACTTGGTCTCGTTATTAGTTAAAATATTAAAATTCCTATCAAAATTACTTACTGAATATTACAAATTATAGCAAGTTTTGTAAGGTTTTAAGCAGAAAAAGATCAGAATCAGTTAGAATGTACAATATTTTGTTAATTTAATAACAAATTTTGTTAGAAATATGCTTCAAAAACATACTTTTGAACATCCAAGTGAAGGATGAACTGAATTTGATATAATCATGTACTTTATATCATTCCGGCATAACAAGAATATTACAGGCTTTGTAACTTCTATCAGGTTTAGATATATTTTTGTTACCCGTTTGTTATAATCGCTTGATCGGGAGTTTCTACACAAAAAATCAACCCCTTAACTGCGTGCGCAATCTCCGTTAAATCATAAATCTGACAAAATTAATTATCGTTAAAAAATCAGAAGAACTCTCTTCTTTGTTTAAAATCTGTGGCTTGTAGACGTCAGCATTGTTTAACAAAAATTACATTCTTTGGACTGGAAGGTATTACAATTCAACGAATTTTATTCTTTGACAGTGTACGGAAACCTCAATTCGCCTCCTAAACCGAAATTCTGGCTACAGTTTTACTCGACTATATAGAAACTCTTGCATCGCATGCTATCGGAAAAGCTCATTCAAGCGCAAACTGGATATAAATTTACCCCATCGAGTGACAAGCATCAATCAGCGGTTCGTTTCTAGCTTCGTAACAAACGAGTGTGGATTTGATTACGATTAGTCTCTTCCAACATGCGCCCGATCTAATAGTCAATATGTTTCAAAAACATTTGCCTCACCGGGACCGGGCTAATTACTCGCATAGATCATTAACCTAATGTGCAATGGCTGGACATAGTTTTAGAATTTGATTAACATCGACAGCTCTGTCATTAGTTTCATCACACTCTGAAAGCCTGAAAACTAGATACCGTCATCATTATCATCATCATAGTCGACGGCAACAACAGAAGCGAGAGACTTTCCGCAGTACCCAAAATAATCTGTTTTTGGCTGGGCCTTGCGGGTGTCTCGATCCGCCGCCCACTCGGTCTTAATTATCCAAATTTGTTACCGACCCTGCCCGGACTTCAATGGTTGGGTCAGCTCAATGTTTCATTAGCCTGCGCACATGCATACCGGCACGGCAAAAAGGCCTGGGACATGCAAGCACTCCTGTTCACTAATTGAGTGCGATGACAATTTAGTCATGCAGGGACATCGATTCGCTCCGATGGCCATTTAGGTGGATTTCATATGGTCTACTGCCGGTGCGGATCCGGCCATCAACGCTAATGGTTTTGGCTTCGAAGTACTGGCCGAAACCGGTCGGCTAATCGAGCATGTGAAACAAGAGTCGGTTCTGATTTAAATCGGGCAGATTATGTTGCGTCATTCGGAATGCAGAGGGAAGGTACAATTTTCAACACCCACTAAAATGTGAATCGAGTACAAGTATATTCGGCATTTTCCAAAAGGTTGATTGAATTTATTGAAAGTATTTTGAATGAGTAAACCTCCACAAAAAAACACCACAATTACTTATCAGCAAACCACTTAGCGCCACTCGAGAGGTCAAGCAATTTATCCAACTATCAAGCCCATTTCAATATGATCAATACGAATTTCCCGCGCTTAGAAGCCTTAATCAAGCCATCAATCAGATCGCATCGCAGCCGAAGCAGTTGCAGTATATGGAATGGATCCTTTATCGTTCGTTCTCTCACTTCGACCTGGCAATCCATCAGCCCCGAAAATGGATAGACCAATTCGACATCCAATCAGAGCAGGACAGGACAGGAACCGAAACAGGTAGAACCATTGGTGTGTGTGTATGTGGGATCCGAAGGGAAAGAGTTGTGAGATGCGGAAAATAGCATTCCATTCGCCGACGATACAATTCACCCCGGGAGGATTGATTAGTTACATCTCCGCGTGGCTCTGAAATTTCCATCAAGATTCGGAACGACGGCGGTGGTGCAGCAGTTTTCCAGCTGCGAGCGCTGATCGCTTTTCCACCGACAACAATGAGTTAATCAAATATTGAACCCTTGCTCTCCTGTGCACAGTAAATTTCGACACAGCCGGAGAGAGAAAAATTGCTTGTCGTTCTAGGTCAGCCCTTGGTTAGTTGGAACTAGGGCATAGTGGGGATTATGCGGTCTTGTAAAACTGTTCGAGTGAAAATTTCAACTCAGAATATTTCCGGACTTCACAGTTTAAACATCTCCCGTACAAAAGTTTTCGCACATCATCACACTCCACTAGGAAAAATCCAGCCACCAGCAGCGCGAGAGAAAAAGGTTGAACGGTCTTGGAGGAGTGTAAATGAAGTGAGCACATGCATTAGTCCGTCTGAGATTGATGATTTCCATATTCCATGAATCCATCAGAATCGAAAGTGGTTATACCTGATGAAAAGTGTGCACCATCATCATCATCGCCATATCGGTACAGAGTCGAACGAGGTTTTTTTCTATCTACAAAGGATAAGTTACAGTACCGTTCGTAGATAAGGGTGGTACGACAGTGTTATCAAAACGACTTGAGCTGCTTTGTTTTGTCTAGACAATTTCTGAAACTTGAGAAATCTAATTAGTTAGACTAATTGAACTGATCATTTTGTATCACTCAACACTAAAATACAGTCTATTACGATAACTTATGCGATAAATCTTTCTCTAGCGATATTCTCAATAAGCAGAAGGGACGCTTTATATTCATAAAAATTATTCGTTTCATTGCGACAATTCTCTATAACGACGATACCTTGGTATTGATTTTTTGTAGACTGATTTTTTGTTTTCTACTCATTTCTAGTGTACACTTGTACTTTGGTACTTCTTGGTCGAATTTCGAATCCAACTTTAGTTTAAAACTTGTTTGGAGACAACATTTTTCTCTTTTACCATCTGCAGCCAAAATGAACAAGTGATCGGTGGGGTATCAAATTTCGAATTTCGAAAAGAACGCATCACACACACTTCTTCTTATGTTCAGCAATTTCATGCAAAAAGTCCTATCCGAAAAATTATTCGCTTTGATGAGCTCAAATCGCTAAAGTTGTTTTTTACCAAAAAATTTTAGACCAGTATTTTTTGTTACCTTTGACACTGTCTGTCATGAAATTGCCCAAACAATCGCCTTGCATCAATATTTTCTAAAATTTGTTACTTTTGGGTCGTTTAACCGATTTTGAATTTTTCGCATCAAAATGAAGTAGCTTATTTCAGTGGAGACGCATGATGGTTATGGCGGAAATTAAATATCCAGCTTTTAACGCGCCATAATGGCGGACGCTACAATGCAAAGTTCGCAATAAATTACCCACCCTTTTGACAACTCTGCTAACGTCAGTTTGAAGTCTTCATACAATTTATCAAAAGAAAAATATATCTGGCAACATTTGTGTTGCCAATTTTTCAGAAATCGCAAATCTGTCGTAAGCAGAGAGGTTCGCATATTACGATCACGCATTATAGCGACCGCCATTATGGTGCGTAAAAAGCTGGATAAAAAAATCTATCTCCAAAATGAAAAAAAAAACCTCAATGAAAATTTAATAGTTCATGTGACATTTTCTGAGAAATCTTAAAAATATCAAACGATAGGGTATTCTGGGTATCAAACCCTCCAAATGACAAAAAACGATTTGTGTAATAATTTTCGATTCGACGATTCGTGTAGAATTCGCTTTGCAACTTCAATTTTGATATTTTTCCTTGGAAGGCTCATCAATTACCTTCAATTTCATGCCAAAATATTCAAAATCGTTTGAGCGATCAAATTGAATGTTTATAATTTGGGAGGAATTTTTTCGGCAACCCTGGGCAGAAAGTGTCTCCATAAGGGCAAACGAAAAACTACGGGTATACAATTTTGTGAAAACAACTGTACTAGTGATTTTAAGCATGAAAAGAATTACATTTTTGTCTATTGGTTAACTCACTGTGAATCATCCTGATTACAAAAATACCTAAAGTACAGAAAATATGATCAATTTTTATTTGTAATATCATCTAAGTTCCAGAGCAAGCTTGAAAACAGCAATTCTCATCAATTTTATCGAAAGAAAAAAAAATCCATAACGCACGAAAACTCTCGAATCAAGACAACAGTAAAACTAAATCAAATCAGCCACTTATGAACTTCTAGGTTAAAAATTCAATTTTGACATTTTTGACATTTGCGACAATTTTGACATTTTTGACATTTTGGACATTTTGGACGTTTTGGATATTTTGGACATTTTGGACATTTTTGACATTTTTGACATTTTTGACATTTTTGACATTTTTGACATGTTTGACATTTTTGACATTTTTGCCATGTTTGTCATTTTGTCATTTTTGACATTTTTGACATTTTTGCCATGTTTGACATGTTTGACATTTTTGTCATTTTTGACATTTTTGACATTTTTGTCATTTTTAACATTTTTGACATTTTTGCCATGTTTGCCATTTTGTCATTTTTGACATTTTTGACATTTTTGACATTTTTGACATTTTTGACATTTTGGACATTTTTAGCATTTTTGACATTTTTGACAATTCTGACATTTTTGACTTTTTTTGACATTTTTGACATTTTTGACATATTTGACATTTTTGACATTTTTGACATTTTTGACATTTTGGACATTTTTGGCATTTTTGGCATTTTTGACATTTTTGACATTTTTGACACTTTTGACATTTTTGACAATTCTGACATTTTTGAAATTTTTGACATTTTTGACATTTTTGACATTTTTGACATTTTTGACATTTTTGACTTTTTTGACATTGTTGACATTTTTGACATTTTGATGATTGTAGTGTCGACCGGAATACGAGTAACCTTAGCGGAGATCGGGTAACCAACCCGGTGGAAACTTTGGTCGTATGCTGACTGGGAAGGGGGGACGTACGCGGCTGTTTCCCCATGTTAGGGGCGGCGTACAACAGTGTCTGATCCGGAGCGGGCGGCTGAATCATGAAACGCGGTGTCTCACCAGCTATATCAAAGACGGCAGCCCCGTCGCGAGACAAGGTATCGCAGCCCTAGTAAGGCAGCATACCGAATAATCAATACTACGAACAATCCAGATATGAATACGGAACGGAATAATCGGCAAAAGACATTTTTGTCATTTTTGACAATTTTGACATTTTTGACATTTTTACCAACCAAGACCACCAAGCGATCGCAGACGCTGTTCAAAGTTGGAACCATCGCTGACCGGATTCGCTCGTCCCTGCTTGGGTGCGTTGCGATTACCGTACCCTTTGGCTAGCAGTTTCTGGACAGATTGGGGTCTACGATGTGCTGGATGTGGACGACATCGGCTTCGCGTCGCTGATTCATTTCGTCCGCTTGGTGATTTTCGGAAGACAGTATTTAACCAGTGCTTCCAGAAACGAGTGGCTAGCGCTTGCGATTTTTCAGTCAGGTTGAAGCTCCAGCTCCTCTCCGTAGTCACAAACTTCTTGGCGACCTGTTCGCAGTCAACAGCGTCTTGGAGGCCAGCGCCGATGAAGTTGATCCCTTTATCGTTTCGTATTGTTTTTGATGAACCACAACGATTCATGGAGTTTCGTTGAGCAAGAATACACGAATTGGTGCTTAGCGAGTTGACCAGTTCGAGGTGAATCGCCCGCGTCGTGAGGCAGGTGACGATCATCCCTTATCGCTTTACCGTTCAATTATAACCTCCAGCGTACCGGAAAAGTCTACGCCGATATGCGCGAAGGACCGTGTGTACGCCGGAAGACGCTGGATAGTCCATCATGAATGGAGGTTGAGGTTTCAAAGACTGCGATTGTTGAACAGACAGGTTACTACGTCGTATATCATTCACGTTGTGCTAGACAGAATAAAAAAAAGTTTTCAGCGCAACATGGTTCCTCTCTGGACAGCGGACCTTCTTTGGGAGGCTTGTTGGTTCTTCGAATACTGTAGTTTTCAATGAAGCGGTAGTTATAAGCCACTACTTTGTCTAGACGCTTCCAGCTTGAGAAGTTCATGACAGTAATCACTAGTTAGACTGTGATGAGTGATGAGCCATAAAGCAAATCGTAGGAACTTGGGACCTCTGAACCACCTCTGGTGAACGATCATTCTGCGATTCCCATTTGGTGCCGTCATCCACTATATTCTGCTTGGTCGGTATCCAGCGCCAGTTTGCCGCTCCGATGACATCGCGTATTTCGTTGACCCGAAACGCTACGCGATCATGGTCTGGGCTTATATAGCCCAGGACACCCTGGAAGTCAGTACAGTAGAAATGGGGATGAACTGTAGGAAGCCTGGGATTCCTGTCTCGGCATGGAATAGAACTCCTTTAAAGGTGCTAATGCGCAGTAGATGGCACTGTAATGCTCGAAGTGTAGAAACAGCGCAGCAGTTATACTAGTCCATATAAGGCAGCGCTTCCAGCCATCTAGTCCACTTATCGTGTGATTTGTTCGTTCCAATTGGAACTTTCTGAAACATAAGGAAATAAAAAAGTCGAAGACCCCCTTGAACTGATTTTTCATTTCCTAATAGTGATAAAGATCTAAATAATGGTCAGATCTAATTCATAATAGTCATATAGATCTTAAGCATTTTTCGTTTTGTGGGTCGAAAGCACTATTCTTGCAGGTATTCCAACTAATTTTGTATATTTTGTAACTCGTCGGTAGTAATGCGCCACTACATTCTTAGCACCTTCTCCGTTGCCGATTTATCCAAGTTCTTGTAGGTTGCGCTGCCTTCGTTCATTGCTTTTAGCACCTGGTGTGAGTTGCGCACGCAGTTCCGTACTTCGAAGCCGCCAACGGAATACACTCCAGAAGCTTCCTGCGCCAGGCGAACGGCTAGCTCAGAAGTTTTGGTGCTGAATATTGCATCGTCCTCGGAGTGGTGCTTTTTTATCACGTCAGCTGCTTCCGGGAACTCTCCGGCAAATCGATCTGCATTTTTATTCTTGACATACTGCGCACTCCGTGGAACAGCTTGCTCCGAACGACATCACGGTCAATTCGTAAACCTAAGTCTTGCCAGCTTTATCCCTCCATAGGAACCTTAGACATCGTTCAAAAGCGAATGTTTGAACGGTTTTATTGTTTCCGTACAGGATTAAGAGCACGTAGTTGAATAAAACAGCATTTGCTGCGGACTAGTGTGTGTTGTATCCGTGAGCTGTACTCGGTCCTGATTGTGAAGCAGTATCGGTTAATGCTTTTTATTGTCGTTGTGGAGTAGTTTATGATCGTAGAACGTATATCCGTGCTTTCTGCATTGTTCGTGGTGGTAGAGGTGACGGGAACAAAGTACGAACTCCATCTCAACAGCATGTCAAGACCTTCACCATGCTACTTAAGGGCTATTCCCACTGCTTCCGTTCAGGGACCGGGCCGGGACCGGGCTCGTCCGGGACTTTTCATGCATTCACACTGCGCCGTGCTTGAACCGTGCCCGCGCTGCGCTCTGGCAGAGAAATGTTGGTGTGTATATGTGGAAGAACGTCTTTCTCTTTTTTTCATACCGCAGCTCACTCCGCGCGAAATATGTCACTACAACATACACGCATCCACCCGAGTGCCTTCCGTGCACTCTCCGGCCAACACAAAGTATCGTCGGCAACGATAGTTTTTCACTCGCACTGCGGCAGCACGACGGCAACTCAACGCTGCCCCGGTCTGGGCACGGCGCGTCGGTGTGAATGCGTTCATAAGAACGCATGCAATCAATCTCAAACGAGCCCGGACGACACGCTGAACAGCCACGGCCCGGTCCCGGATCGGAAGCAGTGGGAATAGCCCTTTATCCTTCGGAATTTTCGGTGTACTCTCAGGAGTGGAATCCGGAGTTGACTCATGATGGATGTGAAGACTGGTTCTTTCCGACGGATGGAGTCGTCCGGATACTGGCCGCTTCAGCAAATGAGAAAAGCCATTTACCAAAGGTTACCTGATTGACCCTCGGAAGGGATAAGCAGTATCGAACCCATATCAACTTTAATGTTGGCGGAAGCTTGTTGACTAACTGGAGGAGAAGAGAGATGCTGTACATGTATTTCTCCAGACCACATGAATCTTCGGTCGCACAGAGCAGTAAGCATCGGTATAGTAGATCAGTAAGCGTGTAAAAGGAAGGGTCAAAACACATTACACACAAGCGCTGATAAAATAATAATATCCATGCCACTTCTCAATAGCGGTCCCAAAATAAAGCTGTGTCCATTTATAATCCGGAATAATAAAATCATCTGTATCTCGGTAACGGATTGATATACAAATAGTACATCAAACGAAGGTAATTCACTGTACTTCATACAAAACATTTCTGTTCGTTTCTGATGAAAATTCGCACTTTCTTCTTTCGATACACGCTCTTCTGCTCCCCGAAACGTTTTATTTATTTATTTTATTTATTTATTAAAATAAATCCATCCGACTAGCAGTCTTAATGAATAAGTGAGTATATGGCTGGGTAAAGCCACCTTGAAAGTCACTGGTAGGCGACTATCAAGGCGGCATAAAAATTCAGCATCTTTTTAAAAAACAAAAACATATACAGAGATATTACAAAAATTCGATACAGATAACATAGATAAAGTCAAAACAAACAATGCGCATTAATTAACTATACTAGAAATTAAAATTAACATTTTGACGATTATAAACCAGGGCCATCCGACGAACAGGTTCATGCTGGCCATAATTCGTGCGGTGTGCGTTGGTCTGCAGTAATCGCTGATGACGTTGTGGACGAAGAGGGCATTGCAGCTGAAGCATTGTCAAGATAGCGGGGCAGTCATAGCAACCAGTGAGGATTTTGTGCACTGTTCTGGCCAGTATGTCCTTACGACGTTTTTCAAGGGGTTTTATCCCCACCAGCAGGCAAAGGTTTTCGTATGGCGGCATATTATCAGGGTACCTCCATGGCAATCTGCGACAAATCCTTCGGATAAAGAGCTTTTGAATGCGCTCGATTCGCTGTATCCAAAAATCGTAGTACGGGTCCCGAACAACGCAGGCAGTTTCTAAAACTGAGCGTACCAGAGAGCAGTAGAGTGTGCGCATAGTACCAGGATCGTGAAACTCCTTTCCACTCCTAAATATTAAACCAAGTTGATGATTGGCTTTATTGATGATCGCAGAATAATGCTGCTTAAATGACATACTAGTGTCCAACAAAACACCCAAATCAGTGACAACGTCGCTACGATGTAAATAAGTGCCAGCGATACGATAGTCAAAAAGCAACGGCTGTTTTTTGCGCTGGAAGCTGATCACGGTACATTTGGGAATGCTCAGCATCATATGGTCGTTGAAAGAATCGAGTAACGTTTGAAGTCTACAACAATCATCATAATTCTCAACAATGTGAAATATTTTTGTATCATCAGCGTACAATAGTCGTGTGCCAGGTGGTAGAACTTTAGTTACATCATTAATGTACAAAGAGAAAAGCAGCGGCCCAAGAATGCTGCCTTGAGGAACACCAGAATTGTTTCTGAACCAAGCGGATTGCGACGTTCCCAACTTTACCGCGATCTGTCGGTTGCGTAGATAAGAACTGAGCCATTTTATCAGTCCAGTTGAAGCTCCAAGCTTGTCGCATTTTGCACAAAGTCAACACGATCAAAAGCAGCTTTCAGGTCCGTGTAGATAGTTAGTGCAAGTTAGTGGAAACGGATCGACCAGGGTAAAACCCATGCTGAGCAGTAGAAATATAGCTTTTTATGCTGAACAGGAGATGATTGTGGACAATCGTTTCAAAAATTTTGAACAAGCACACAAACAAGAGATCCCACGATAGTATTCCACATTTCGTTTATCACCTTTTTTAAAAACCGGAAACATCAAAGATTCTTTCCAGCTGCAAGGAAATTGATGACATTGAAGGGAGAGGTTGAAAATAGCGGCTAGCGGTGACTTTAAAACTGCAGCGCATTTCTTCAGGAAAACGGCAGGAATACCATCGGGTCCAGGAGAGAATGATTGTTTCAGGTTGCAAATGGCTTCAGCAACTTCTTCGTTTGAAATTGTAAAGATATCGGCGCGTAAATGTGTCACTAGGAACAGGAAACATGGCTTCAGAAATTTCATCCGAGGATGCACACTCGCTATTGAAAACACCAGCAAAATACTTGGCAAACAGAACGCATTTGCTGTCATTCGTGGACGCTACACTATTTGACAAAAACATGCTAGGTGGTAATCCATCCTCCTTACGTTTCGAATTAAGAAACCTCCAAAAGCTTTTCGGGTTCGAACGTAGGTTGTGTTCTGTTCTGCGCACGAAAGACGAATATAGATTTCTGTTTAGGGCTTTATATGATCGACTGGCAGAGGTGAAACGGATCCTATTAACGGGGTTTCTGTTTCTTTGATAGGCACGCAGAGTTGATTTGCAAGCACGATTGAGCCTAGCAAGATGCCTGTTTCCCCAGGTAGGCTTATAGCGAGGACGAACTTTGGGAATATATAAATGTATAAGTTCCTGAATCAATGCAGTAAATCCTGGCACGGCCTCATCCAAATTTCTACACTGGTTGATAAAGCTCTAATCGATACCTCTCAGTGCCAAACTTATCGCCTCATAGTTTCCCCGCCGAAAGTCGAAACTGGAAGGATCGAACTCAACTATAAACTGAGCCTTTACAGGTCTGTTGAAGGTAATCATCAATGGTGGATGATGAACATCAATGTTACACAGACGATCGGGTGCAGTGGTGACGGAGCGTGATGGCAAAGCGTGCAAATTTGCAAAAATTAAATCTAGGAACCGGCCATTCTGATTCCGAACAGGATTGATCTGAAACATGCTGTTAAAAGCCATGCCGTCTAACAAATGTGTACTACCAGCGTTCACAGATCAGTGCAGGGCGTCGACAATAAGATAATTGGACTGTGGCTGCACCGACCAGGATAGACCAGCGCGATTAAAGTTTCCGAAAAGAAAAAGATCGTCATTGATACCAGTGGAATTAACGGCTTTTTCTACTGACGAAATATGACGATCAATAACCTCAGTTTCATTTCGCAAATTGGGTGGAATATAGGAAACTCCGATTACAATTTTACATTCACTGTTGTTAATTGTTACCCACACTTGCTCGAGTGAACCATCAGCAGCCTCTGCTAGCAGCGCAGAAAACAATGAACGCCGAACGGCAATGACTACTCCGCCGCCCCTTGCTTTGCTACTATTCAGTGAGCTACGATCAGAGCGATATACTGTATAGTCAGAACCGAACAATTGCGCTGAAGAGATTTGTTCATCTAGCCAAGATTTTGTCAAAATGATACAATCATAAAGCGAATCGGATACTGCCAGCGCAAATTCTGTTATTTTGCTGCGTAAACCGTTTACGTTCTGATAGTAAAAGGCAATGGATTGTACGAAGATTCGAGTCGTTGCTGGGCAGATAGGATGCTGTTAAGGTGAAACGGGACGTGGTCGCGATCAACTCGAATTTTGCAATCTAATTTTTTCTTGATTTATGAGGACTACGTACATGAAACTTTGATCAATCGTTTTCACAACTGTTGCATGCCTGAAGTAGCAATACAGAAGTAAAAAGAACTCTAACCTCAAAATTGTATAGGAAAAGGCCACAATCCCGTTTAACCTTAACAGTTGGCGACAAAACTGGGCTGGATATTTTGATTCTCCTATCGCTTTAAATTGTTCTTGCCGTACTGCGATGATTATAAAGTTTCATTGAGCTGTAGCTGTTCACGGGCCTAATCGTGTGTTACGCAGTTCTCCTGTAGCTGCGGCCAATCTGCAAACGCACTACCAGTAGCCGCAAAGGTAAAGGGGGGAGGGGGGAGGGGTTCCAATCGTTGATCTTACTCACTGAACAGCACACGGACGCCTGATGTAGACAAAAAAAACTCTGGAATCTGCCAATTTTCTTTCTTTTAAAGCCTCAGAAGGTCTTCCAGTTTCCTCTAATAGCTTTTATTTTATTTTATTTTATTTATTTATTAACATATGTAACGTAAGGCAATGCCTTTTAATATGTTACAAAAAGATTTATCATTGATTGGCTGTCTATCTTTCATGTAGCTTCCAACTTAAAAACAATTTATTTGTATTAGTTTATTTTGTGTTTCCTCTTATTTTAATTCTTTAATTTAATTTGTACTGTTAAGCCATGCCAGCAAATTGCGCTTGAAGACTGCTAAGTTTGTAAAAGATTTGATTGAAGACGGTAACGAGTTCCAATGAACAATGCCTCTAACAAAAAGTGCTGAGCCATAGTCACAGGTTCTATGACGCGGTACAGAAAAGTTTCTTGTTCGGAGATTTCTTACAGGCATCAAATTCGAAAAAAGATACGCAGGTTTCTTAGTCATATTGATTTTAAAAATTGAAAGACAAGATCTGTATTTATAAAAATGTGAGAAACTGCAACCTAGTAGAGCTGCATGGTGATGTGAAACATGCGAATATCTGGGAAGATTATAAACATATCTTACACATGCATTTAGAGCCATACGGAGCTTATTCAAAACACCCACAGCAGAATTAGCGAAAAGGGAATCACCGTAAATGAAATGAGGGAGTATTAATGATTTGAATAACCGCAGCTTTGTTGTAATATGTAAGTGTTTCGTAACTAAATTCAGACGTTTCAACGCGCCATAAATTTTTCCACACTGGGCATTAATGTGGGCATCCCATTTAAGCTGACGTGTGAAAAAAACTCCTAAGTTGTTTACCTTATCTACAAATTGAATATGCTCACCCTGAAAATATAATTGTGGAGGAGTGAGTAAAGCTTTGGAAAACAGTATAGCTCTAGTTTTCTGGGGGTTAACAAATAGAAGATTTGTATTCGACCATAACGATATTTTGTTCAAGTCGTGGTTTATTTTTATAGCAACATCATTAACGTCATAGTTATGGTTAGTACAAAAGTAAACCTGAACGTCATCCGCGAACAAGTGAATCGAGCAATAATCTAGGCTAGTAGACAAGTCATTAATGAAAAGCGAAAATAAAAGTGGACCAAGGACGGATCCTTGTGGGACGCCAGATAAAATTGGCTGAAAAAGAAGACAGAACATTATTACAGAAAACAGCTTGGTATCTTTCCGTAAGGTATGACCTAATTAACTTGATTGCCGTTGTAGAGAAATCAAATGAAGATGATAGCTTATTTAAGAGTTTACTATGGGAAACACGATCAAACGCCTTTGCAAAATCTATCAAAAGTAGAATAGCGATCCCCTTTCTATCTACCGCCTGTGCAATGTCATTATGAACCTTAAGTAATGCACTTTCAGTACTATGATGTTTCCGAAACCCTGACTGAAAAGAACTGAGCAAACCCGTTTCTTGAATGTGATCCGTAATTGGTGCTTTGATTAATTTTTCAAATGCTTTAGATAGCGCGCTAGGAAGACTAATGGGTCTAAGTTCGCGATGTCGGATACATTATTTTTCTTCTTTAAAGGAATTACTTTCACTAACTTCCACTCCCTGGGATACTTTGAAGTGCACAGGATAGTGTTAAACAAGTGATTAATAACTGGCAAGATCCAAGGCAACATAATTTTAATAAACGCGATTGGAATATTATCCGGTCCACACGTATTTGACTTCATTGAAAAAATTGCATTTATGACTTCGTCGACAGTAACGAATCGAAAACCAAATCTATTGAAGTCGTTTGTTGGTAGCAAGGGGAATTGATCCGCGCAAAAATTGGAAATAAAATACATATTGATTTCTTGTGCGGTATACTCAACCTTCTCAGTTTCCTCATTCTTAGTCACACCAAGCTTTCTAATATTGTTCCACAGCTGCTTACAGGGAACATCTGTCCTGAATTTACTTCTTTCATACTCCTGTTTAGACCTCTTGATCAAGTCATTGACAACATTCCGGACACGTTTGTATAGGGTCAAATCTTCAGTAAGTTTCGTATGCTTCCAGTTTCTATAAGCCAGATTTCTATTGATGATTGCTATTTCTATATCACTGGTAAACCACGGATTTGATTTTGTCCTACTTGCTCTCAATGGTATAAAATTGTTGTGTAAATAACACAGATGAGTGTTGAGCAGTTGAGCAATAATATCGGGATCATTAATACTCAACGCTTCATTCCAATTTATAGATTGGCAGGCTTCATTAAGTGCAGCAGTATCGAAATTGGAATAGTCACGATAAAATGTTGCCTGCGTACGAGTTTCAGGCAGTACATCCAACGAACATAAGAGTAAGTCATGGTTAGATACACCAGGTAGAGAAATTTGATCCTGCCTAGATATTACGTGCGGGGAATCAGAAATGATCAGATCAAGTAAAGAACAGCCAGTATTAAAGGAAAAAGTCGGTTCTGAATCAATGCATGTACAAGAAGTACCATCAAGCATATCCCGAAAACGTTTACCTCTACTTGAATCCTTAAGTAAATCGGTATTAAAATCACCTACAAAGAAACAGAGATCATACTTTGAGACAAATTCATCAAAGTGCTGCAGCAAGACGTTTGAGCAATCATCATTCGGAGGATTGTAGTAAACTCCTAACAATATTTTCTTATCACCGCATTTTAAATCAAGTAGTAAGTACTCTGTTGAATGATCTTCTGACCGACGGGTAACTTTACAGAACATGTGCTTTCTAATATAAACACATATTCCACCTCCATGCCTATTTCGATCATGTCGAACCAGTTTAAAACCATCAATAGAAAGCATATTATCTTTAATCGATTCATTTAACCAGGTCTCCGACATGCAGATTATGTCCATTTTGCTGTTAAGAAATATTGATTTTATTTCGTCGAATTTTACCATTTTGCGTGCACATAAACTTTGCACATTGATGTGACAAACATTCAATTTATCACTGCTCAAAGCAGCGTGTAATACAGCCCTAGGAATGTTAGAGTTTGAGGCATTGTTGTCTGTTGGATTACCCAAAATCATCAATTACATAACGCGCAATCTTCAAACGAAACGCACCCACACCACTTACCAGCACAGAGTATAACTCAGCAGAGAGGAAACACAAACTAAACCTACATCTAATACTAACGCAATTCATTCAGATCAATTATCACAGTCCAATCAACGCATTGTAACACCAGCGGATCATGAGTTCTTCGCAAAACGAACGAAAACAAAAAGCACCAACAGCAGCAACAGCATTCGATCTTGCATCCAGATTCCTCCAGTGGCAATGTAAGAAAATCGCACTATCACAGTCGATAAGCTCCAGCAGCCCAGCAGCAAAACTTTTGACTTTTAGGAGAGGAAGGCTCACGGATCACGGGATCGGATTCATGGGAGTACACAGTAAGGAAAATAGATATTTGCGAGGATAGGTGATTGATTTTTCTTTATTACCGTTTAAACTGTTTAACTTTTAGGAGTGGATGGAGAGAAGGGATATCTAAGGAAAGATGCACAGGAAAATGAGTGTAGGAAGAGAAAGCATTAATGGATAGGGTTATCTGAACTTTGTAATCAGCTGCTCAACAGAGTAGAACGCTTCGGCGCGCTCGGTATCACTTGTTGTTATATGCACGACACCGTTCTTCGTAAAAACTTTCTGTAGACGGCCCTGTCGCTTTAGTTTAACTGCTTCGGCTCGAACTCTTCTCGCCTCCTCCGACAAATTTTCGTTGATGAATATACGATTAGCGCTATCAAATCCAGCGTGACGCAGATTCAAATTTCTCGAGCCCAAATATCTTCTGTAGAATTCGTCTCTCACATTTCGAAGACTAAACTGACAAACAATAGGAGGGGATGCACCTGCCGTAATAGGCAATCTCGATAGACGTCGCAAATCAACATACGGAGTTTCAGCCTCTGCATAAGCCAAACTGCAAGCGATATTTTTAAACAGCTGTTGTAGATTTTCGTTCTGCCTGTATGGAACTCCGGAAATAATCAAGTCCTGTGACTTTTCCAACGAACTCACAGATTGCTTTGCTAGATCCAAGTTGCATCGTATTTCACCTATCGCATTATCCATACTTGTAACACTCGACGTTTGTTCATTCTGCAGAGTAACAAGCTGATTTTCCAAACCGACAATTTTCTCTTCAAGTTCCTTCTTGCAGGAATCAATTTTCGCCTCCAGTTTTGCACTTGTCGAGGTAAACATATCCTGAATCTTTCCCCAAAGATCATCCAGGTTCCGATGTTGCCTGAACAGTTTTTATCGCCATCATCCCGGGAACGCTTGTTTACATTTCCATCCATATATAGCAACGTAGAAGTAGAACAAGAGCGTGTGATTGGTTTTGTTTTGTCCATTGCTGACGTCTCCTATTCCGAGCGTTTCGGCGCGGTAGCGTTTTTGAATGGTGTGTTTTTTATTTCGCAATATAAAGTAGCGACAAGGTGAACTTTTCAAGGTCCAATACCGTATTAAATGCGGTTTTTCTGCAGACTTCACTTGATACAGGTGTAACTTTCACTAACGCTTCACGATAACGTTACAAAGTGCACAGTTTGTAGCGGGAACACGGGTAAAAACGCGTCGTTTGGACTGTGATCAGTACGACTTACACAATGCTAAACATCCCTTCAGAATTAGCTTTTCGCTTAATTTGAATCTTTATTTTTGAATCAATTTGTGCTGAACCCGAACTCCAGCCTAATCGACCAAACAGCGATTCATATTGTTGCAAGGGCATTAGTCCCTGACTAAAGTGCTAATGTTCTGTATTGGAGATATTTATATCAGAAAAAAACTAAGAATTGTAGCCAACGGTTACATAATAGTGCGCCACTACATTCCTAGCACCTTCTCCGTTGCCGATAAATCCCAAATAAATCTTGCCGGTTATTATGCTGCCTTCGTTCATCGCTTTTGTTTCATCACGTCAGCTGCTTCAGGGAACTCTCCGGCGAAGTGATCTGCATTTATATTCTTGACATACCGCGCACTGGCCGGGGAACAGCTTTTTCCGAACATCTCTTTTATATCAACGGTAAGGCCGACACGGTATTCACGGAATTACAGTAGTATCGTAAACAAGGAATACAGCTAATGGCCCGATACTAGTGCTGGATTAAGTGAGATCCCGAAGGTTTTCGTTACTACATCCCACACTGGTCTGATTTTGCCAGGATTATCCGGATAAGAGTCCTGGAAGATCGGAAAGTACCACAACCTAGGAAATCGTACGGCCAACTCTTCAATGGAAAGCTACACCTAATCGAAGATCGAAGTATTCAGATATATTTTGCTTCAAAGCATTGTTTGATTTCGGATCCTTCTTCCTGTATTCGCTTTCCGAGACCGTAGAACCGTCGTAGCGTCGTTCCTTTGCTTTACGGAAGGCAAGTACCGTCGTATCGCCATAATAGACCGGTCTCGAACGGGTTTTCGTTGAAGTTGGTGAGGGATCGAAGAAGCGAGACTGATTGTTGGCCATCTGTTGACAGCGGATCCTTAAGCAGGTATTAGCAAACATTTGCTATTTTTGGTACGGATTTTATTTTGTGCAAAAAAAATTCGTACCAAAAATAGCTGCTTTAGTCAGCTTACTGATGACGAAACTATCCACCGAAAAATATTCCTTAACCATCTGGTGTACGGATTGAAAATTTCATTAGCAGACGTGGAACGCATAATGGACGAAGTTTGCAGCGTCCACTACGCGAAAGTTCCTCCCGTTACGTTCGGTTCCGTCTGTCCATCGAAGGCACAGCAACTTGACGGGATCTTCCAACTTCAGTTGGTCTGCAAAATTTTGATCCATCAGTGTTATAGCTAATCCCTCGTTGAGTAGAGCGAATATTCGAACGCATTCATGGTTTCCGTGCAGGGTTAAGTAGTGGAATAATACAGTATTTGCAGCGGACTGGTGTGCTACATCCGTGAGCTATACTCGGTCCTGATTGTGAAGCAGTAGACGAATCGTTCGGTGTCGGATGTTGCTTCTTATTGTCGTTGTTGAGTAGCTCATGATGGTAAAAGATATATCCGTGTTTTCTGCACGGTTCACGTCACATTAACCCTCATGGTGGTAGTAACGACGGCGACTTCGAAGAATCGAAAAACCTTTACCATGCTATTTATTCTTCAAGATTTTCGGTGTATAGGAGTGGAATCCGGAGTTGACTCGTAATGGGAGTGAGAAAATGTACTGATTCTCTTCGACTGATTGGATCCCACTGAATTGCTTTGCGGTAATACGGATGAAATCGTCAGGATACTGGCTGCTCCAGCGAGTGTGAAAAATTTTTTTCCAAAGGTGACCTACACTTTAACTGCGAGGTTGACCAATGTCTCCGACTTACTCACCCTGATCGTTGGATTGACGATAGCTCCAGGTTCACCGTACAGCACCATCAAAGTGTTTATAACGCTGGTAATGGATGCATCAAGCAGCTTTTAGTAGCCTCTTTTATCATGTTCTCTTCATCGGAAAAGCCACAAAGGTTGGTACGAAGGTCGGCAAATCTTTGGGATTTCTGGGAAACAGAGGCAGATCCTAGGGCACGACCTGTTGGTAGGTTGAGAACTGTACCATGTATACTGCTGGCGGTTAACTGACGATGACGACTGGTTTCCGGACAGCTGCTGATGGGCTGTAGAATTACTTGCTAATCTGGAAGGATGATTTTTAGCATTGAGGGAATTCTCGAAAGGTTTGAACGCAGTGCTTTACGAGTTTTCGCCAGTCCCTAGACCGTTGTCGTCTTCGATCCACACACGACAGCTGAATTCACTGTATTTAGAGCTACTTGCACTAACTGCATCAGCTACAATTTAAGTCGAGTCTGGGATGACGCTTGGGAAGATGTCGACTTCGTGTGCCACTCGTAACATTCTTCTTTACCGACCTTCGAAATGCGCTGCTTTATCTTCTGTTGAAGGATAGGAACTGTGGACGACTTGGAAATGTACATCTGGTTTTCTGTGGTCTTAACCTACAAGCTGACCAGTCTTCTGTTCCGGTTACGAAATTTGATTGGTTACCCGTCGCTAGAGGAATCTCCACAGACCCATTGTGGTACCTTTTTTCGCGTTTAAGGCTTGCTTTATCTTTTCGAATTCTACTAATTCTGGAAATACTTGATATTATATAACAAATTTTGATTCATTTTACGTGGCATTTTTTACCTTTGGACTTTATTTTAATTTTATTATCTTTCTTTTTTGTGGTATTTTGATTCTTATTGATGCCATCATTTAGGCCACTATTCACATTTGATTCTTTTCTTACAGTTGAAAAGAGAGCTGACAGCAATACTGATTGATGGCACTGACTCTGAATTCTGTCATTAATTGGTGGTTTTTAGTTGATTTATGTAGAAATAATTGTTGGAAAGTAAGAATGTGTGCGCTGTAATGCTTTATTCAAGTGACAAATGTGAAGTTTTGGTGAAAATAAAAATTTATTATTTGTTATTGTGGAAATTCAAGCCCAGGAAAGTTATATGAGTATTAGTGCGTACTCTGTGAGTCGCGCTGGCTAGGTGTTAGTTTTTGTGTTTAATATTCACAAATCGCATAGAGGCTTAGTATTGTAATTGTAGTTTTAGTTTTGGGCTTTAGCAAGAGCGTGAATGTATGGATGTGTGGATAACCTATTAAAGGCACAAACCTGACAGCTTTTCGGAAGCGAGTAAAGCATTTTTCATTGCCAAGCCGAGTTTACGATGAGTCTCGAATTTTTGGGTGAGTTGATGGATCTACTGTCAGTTAACAATACAACTTTAAATTAACCGGATGGCATTATTTTGATGTGCCCTTTTTATGATCACTCAAGCCTTTCAAGAATGCGTGTTTTTGAATCTTCATTCGCAAAAGATTGAGGACGAAGAAAAGGAAGCTGATTTTTTTCAATTCTGCTTCGCTGATATTCCATAGCATTATTTTTTATTTAATTTTCTGGTTTATTCCCTCATTCAATGTTATCTTGTTTTATTACATTACATTATTTTACAATACTTCATGCAGTGAATGATTTTAAAAGAAAAAGCCACGTCTAGGCCAGTGCTGCATATTAAATAATGCTTTTTCTGGATGGTTTGACAGCTTTTTGGCTGCGAGTAAGGAACTTTTCATCACGGAGTTTTTTGACATTTTTCTCCCACGTCTGTATAATAAAAATAACTTGAAGTCCTCCCATCACGATTTTACTAAAGAACGGATAGGCGGATCGGCGTGAAAACTTGAATGTAATTATTTCTAGGGCCGAGGAAGGCTATTATGCTGGTTTGAAACTCCTCCCTTCTCTGGAAGGAAGGGCTACCATACAAGTGAGGCACCAATTTCAGTATAAATTATGTAGAACATATCATGCAAATGCAACCAAGGTTTTCGGCAGCATGAAATATCTCTATGGTATTTGACACCCCTCCCTCTTCTGAAAAGGAGGGGTTGCATACAAATGAAACACAAATTTTTGGATATTTCGAGAAACAATCAAGCAAATGGAACCAAATTTAGCATGTAGTAGTTTTTGGAAGCAGGAAATATTTCTATGGTGGTACAACACCCCTCCCGTCTCTGGATGGGAGGGTTTCCGTATGAATTAAACACAAATTTCTGCATAAAAAATAATCAAGTGAATAGAAAAAAATTTGGAATGTGAGGATTTTGAAATACAAAAATGATTTGATTTGATTTGATAATTTGACACTTCTTCCTCCTCTGAAAGTGAGAGGTTCCATACAAATGAAACACAAGTTTCTGCATAACTCGAGAACTTATCAAGCAAATGGAACTAAATTTGACAGGGGAGCAATAATATTTATGTGATAGTTCGAGACCTCTCCCTCCTATGGAAGAGAGGGCTCTCATAAAATAAAACTCAAATTGCTATATAACTTTAGAACCAATCAGGCAAATGGAACCAAATTTGGAATGCGGGAATTTTAGAGTACATGAAATGATTCTATGGTGATTTGACACCTCTCTCTACTTAGGAAGAAAGGGAGTCCCACACAAATCAACTACATATTTCAACCAAAGTTTTCCGGAAAACAGTTTAAAATCATCAAGATGATGCACAGAAGCCAAAAATCGATCCCAGACACCATTTTGAATTTCAAGATGGCGACTTCCGGTTCCTGAAAAACAGACCAAAATAGCCTAATACCACCCAATATGGGTATTTTCGAAACCAGAATGATATTTAGAGGCCAAGGAATGACTCCACATGTCTTCAGGTGTCTGGAAAACTGCCTTAAATGAGTGAATATGGGTATTTCCGTTTTTGGTATGATGCACAGGAGCTGTTATCCCAGATGCCTTCTTGAATCTTTTCAGGGTTAGAAGTATGAAGTTAACCAATATTTCGGTAGCGAGTAATGCAGTTTACATTGCCAAGTCGCGTATGGAGCATATGGAGTATAAAAGTCGGCGAACATGAATAATTTTGAAGTGATTACCTAAGTAACACGGATTGATGTTTTTGAATCACCGGATATATCATTTCATGAGGCTTTTTAACGATTACTTAGCTACCAAAAACGTGTGTTCTGTATCTTCAGTTTTGGAAGCTCAAGAACGATGATTGATTTATAACATGCAATGCAATGTTATTTCTCGTAAGCCTGGAATAAATTTGTTGTTCAATCGCAACGAGCGTTGGACCTTAGTAAAGGGTACGTTTTTTTCGGTAACGCGTTTGTATGTCCATTTTTAAATTTATTTTTAACTACATATTTGTATCACCCTGAATGCCATGTATGAGGAAAAATTCATCATCGAGTTTAGAGAATCTTACCCAAAACGCTCAAAGTTTTGATTTTTTTGTCCCCCAAAAATGGACAATTTTAATTGAAAATCAAGCTTAAGATGTTTAATAAACATGAAAAATATTTAAATGTGGTTTGGTGAATAATTTTATTGTTATTTTTTGCGGGGGAAAGGGGTAAATAGAATAACGTTATACATTGATGTGAACTTTTGTAATACAGTCATACCTCAATATAAGGCAACCTCGATGTAACGTAACTTTTACCCCGATATAACGTAACTTTATTTAATTTCCCAAAATTAAAGTACCGTAAACTGGGGTGACTTTGATCACTTTTTTGAATATATCTTGAATATTTTGACATTTTTCAAATGACATTTTTATAATGAGTACTGGCACGCATTGAGCAAGATCCAGTCACTACCTCAAAAGTTTGGCAACAGTTCTGCTGTTTGTAAAGCTGCTCTAAAATTTTTACATCGATTATCATTCCGGGGTGACTTTGATCACTTCATTGTTTTGATGAATTTGAAGTGAAACTTTACTGCTTTACCAAATTTGAACAATTTAATACGACTTGAATGAGTTTATTAATATGAAAAAGCAATTCAGGGGCTATTCACATTCCACGTCAACAGTTCATCAGGCGAATGTCCGAGATTTATACAAAATTTTAGGATATACATGAACGACTGTCCACGAATAGAAAAGGGGATCTAAAATCACCAACAACTAGTCCGCGTGGAATATGGCTCACCCAATAGTCCAAAAATGCTTGTTACGTGACGTGTTGGGTTGTCGTGAGAAAAAAAAACTATCATAAACTATTGAGATTATTAGGACTCAACATTACCTTTGAGGAAAAAAATAGAAAAACAATGATGGAAATCGTAGTATTAATATTTTTTAGCTTAAGAACTAGTCTGGGCAAAAAACAAACAAACTTGACGTATCGCAGCTGGTTGTTTTGTATCTGCTTGAACCGATTGTTTGTATATGCAATAAAAATCGCTCAAAATCCACTTTATTCCAAATTAATATTCTAGCATGAAAAACACTCTTTTAATAGCTGGAAATGCATGGATAGTAGCAATGTAGACAGAGCATATTATTGCATCAATAAAAAAATATTTTTTTTGTGCTTCGATACAACGTAACTCGATATAACGTAGCGAAAATAGAAATAAAGTTGCCTTATATCGAGGTATGACTGTAGTAGTACAGTCATACCTCGTTATAAGGCAACTTTTTTATTTTCGTTACGTTATATCGAGTTACGTTATATCGAAGAAAAAATTGTATTTAATTTATTCAAGAATGTTAATGGTTACTCAAAGATGCGCGAAAACATATTTTCCATAACCTATCAGTATTTTTAAACCTTTCTTATGTCCATTTAGAAATATTTTCAAAACCAAAAAAAAATATTTTTTTCAATTGATGCAAGACTGTGAATTGTTGCTGAAGGATACGTGAAAACCTTTTTCTCATCACCTTTTAGTATTTTTAAACCTTTCTCATGCCCATTTAGGACAATTTTCGTATTGGTTTCATTGGTTTCAAAACTTACTACAAACATTTTTTTAAAACAATTTATAACCAAAAACAGTTGCTGTATCATGTATTTTTAGTTTCCATACATCTTAAAAAGTTACGTTATATCGAGGTAAAAGTTACGTTGAATCGAGTTAACCTATATCAAGGATGCCTTATATCGAGGTATGACTGTATTATTTTAATATTTATTAGGCATCACAAACTTGATTTTTCATAGAGATGGCTAGCTAAGCTAAAAAATAATATATCAAATTCATGCCTTGTTTTAGTAAAAAAAGTCCATATAATAATGCTTCTTGCATGTCATAACCAATGTTCAAAAACCAAGTTGTAGAAATCTCATGTTTTGAGTTGTTATAATTTGGTATTTTAGAATCAGGTTCTGTGTGTTGTTTGTTTTTTCTTATGTTAAGAAACCTCAATGAAATTCCATACTCACTGAAGTTTCTAAAGCATTTGGACCACCCCAGCGGTTACACAAAATGAAGCCAGAGAACACATTTCGCAAAACTTCAGCCCCTTCATCTCTCCTGAAACTATTCATCTGGCTTCGACTCCGTCGAGAGACACATCGGCAAAATTCAATAAAAAAATAAACTAACAGATCTCTGTTCACCGAAGAAAATCCACAGAGCAGCTTCCTACGGAGAATCCCCACCGGGAGCAATCCGTCCGCAGTAGCCTTGGTAACGAACGAATTTTCGATTCGTATAGATGCACCAAACCTGGCACTGTTAGTTAACATCGATCATCATTTCACTTTGCCTATCGACCGGGGGCGGATAGTGCAGCTAATACCCGCCTCGTCAATTGTTCTGTCGACGGTCCCGAGAGATTTGGTTTTCTTGTTCCGGTAGTCCGAAGGACCATTGCAATGAAAACGAACGAGTTTCCTTCAATCCGAAGCTCATTCTAGGTTGCTACCCGATTTACGTTTACATGGAATGATTGATTGAGAGTGAAATTTGGTATGTTTTCGTTTGAACTTTACTACGCAGCACAAATCAGTTCAAAATTGAAAAACCGCAGGTGTTCATACGTAATTCCAGATTTCGAACCATTTCGGGAAGGTGATGAAGCACTAAATTTCATTCTTCCAACCAGGGATGGCAACACTCTTCTCACCGCTTCCAAAAAAAAAAATACCCTGCCATAATAAATTGTGCAAACATATCAGATGAGTTATTAAACATTCTCCGATGAATAATCTAGCAGTTGAGCAATGTGGAAAAGTTCGAAGCTATTTTTCCGTCGCGCTTGTCGCGACTAGCGAAACTTACTGCCATTTTTTTCCACCTTTGCAAACTCTCCTTTGTCTGAATGGAAATACAGGTCTGTGGATGCAATTTTATAGTAAGCTCCAGTGTCACACGGCAAGCAGCATCCAACCGAAAAGAAACAAACCAGCAACGGAGTGAATCTGGTAGCAGTCAGACGAAATTTACAGTTGGTGTAACTTTTAAGTCAAACGTTGTTCACCAGTGGCGCTGTGACTGGGTCCGAGATTTATTTTTTGCACCCAAAAATCACAGGAGGGTTGTGTTCAAAGCCACGACCGCGAGGTTGAAGTAAAATACTTTTACAAGAAAGAAAAAGATAAATAAACGTTGACTAATCAGATCTATCGAATTTTGCGCTTCAACAAGCATTGACTGTTTCCAATAATATAGTAAGTTGCTTGTCATGATTGGGGCTTGACAATTTTTAAATTTTGGTTATGCAAAAAATTAATTTTTATGCAGATAATGAAAATTTTTCGGATGTCGTGCTCAATACTGAAGGAAAAGATAATTCAGTACGTTCTGAGACACGGAAATAAAGTAAAATTTATAACTTTTACAAATTTAAAAATGCAAATTAACTTGAGAGAAAATAGTAACTCTTCAATCAGGCTTATATTTCATCTTGAAAAGGACAATTTGTTGTTCAATTTAATATCGGATAAGATGCCGATCACATCTTTGCGTTATCACTGACAGTGCGAATAAAGTATTTCTTGTGATAAAATAAACAGTGAAAAGCTGACTCAAAACTAGACGGTTCACGTGTTGTCAAAATGAGTTAACTTTTTACTGAATGCATTCACTTGTGCCCGCTTTCACACCGAGACTGCATTTCACTAAACTTCCTCACTGCATCAGCTGCTATCGATGCTGATACCCGCTGCAACTGCTACGCTATCCGTAACCATGCCACAGTTGTGACCGCTAAACGCAGCCTTTGGTATCCGCTGCCCCTGCATCAGCTGGCCCAGCTCTGCCGTAATCTCGCAGACTGACGTAAACGCCATTTTTTCAAATATGGGGTTCTTATGCCAATTTGTTCGTTATTCGAAGACCCATCTTTTGGTATCTTTCTTTTAGTTGTAACTTATTCGTAGGTTGCATAAAATCAAGAAAACGAAAAGACGTATGCACCATCTCAATACAAAAGTGACAAGTAACCCGTTCGTTATTGGGCCGTAATGAAAAACTGATCAAATGGATGTACGTCATAATGTTATATCACAGCAGAGCTGCTATCAATGCTGAGATCCGCTGCAACTAGTGTGCTATCCATTGTTATGCCACAGCTGTGGTCGCTTTCCGCTATCGGAGGTATCCACTGCTTTGCTACTGCTGCTGCTAAGGGAGGACTGCTGTTGTCGCTGTCTAGAACTATTATGAGCGGCTTCGGCTGAAACAGGCTCTTATGTAGGCCAACTGGCATATTTTAAATTGCAAGGTATATGATTCTGTCGACCGTGCTTGGGAAGCAATCATATAACGACCAATCAGAGGTCGAATTTTTCGTTTTGACAAGGCTTGACTATTTTCAAAAGTACAATAGTTTGAATAATTAAATTACAATTATCTTCATTTGAGGAGAATCTTAGAAGATTTTCCAATCTATTGCTGCAAGAGCGAAGGAAATCCATCGAATACTAACCGATTTATTGGCATTTGAAATTGGACATATTTTTCACTTTTTTCGGTTTTAGATTTTCATTTCACATCTCCATGTAGCCGAACTTCCTGAGAGAAGTATTCTACTTCAAAAACGCCGACGTCTGGTGTAAGACTTATTCCAGGCAATCGCGAACTTTCTCCATTTCGGAGGTCTACTTCAGTAACTCTTCTGGGTTAAGCTCTGCTGCGGAAGAATATATTTCGTTCAATTCACACTTTCGCGCTGTAAGAGGTATAAATCTAAATATTTTGTTGTATCCATCATTGTTGATAGCCGTTGGCGGGGATTTCCGTGGCTACTCGCTGAGCTCGTTGTACATTTTTGTTTACCTTTACAGTTGCCACCGCTTCTGCAACTGACGGGATGAGATGCAAACAACACATTTTGAGCTATTCTGAAAGTTTTGCTCCCGATCCAGGTGAAAGGGGATTTTCCCATCATCATAACCGCCGTGGCATGCTACTGAAACTGGTTAGCGGAATGGCCAAGATAGATTTATTATCTCATCTGCAGTTTGTACTTTCGAACGAGAAAAGTGTCACTTTGCGGCTGATGGATTTTATTTTATAATCCGTTTTGTTGCACTAACCCAACTCTTCAGCAAATCCCGCTTTCGTAATTTCAAACCCAGCTAGGAACTTTGCCCAAGAGCTGACAAACAAAAGAAAGAGACTTGAACTAAATTTTACTAAACCCCCTCAGGGCGTAATTGAACAAATCGATTTATCTCAAACTCGAGCGCAGCTGCTTAAAAGTCTTCCCTTTCTTCTGGACTGCTTTTTTCCCGAATTGGGTGGAAAATGCTAGATTCCAAAGTTAGGGATAAAGCTAAATACTTGTCATTGCATTCCAATCACTTTCTCCGTATTCTCCTGTGGTGATTCGCACAGATCCGCTTAAGCGTCTTACACTCCCCAAACCAAAACTTTGGCCCCGAACAACCGGCAGGGCTTAGCTACTTAAGCATTCCAACCATGCTCCGATTGAGACTAAAACGATATCCCGTTTATTCGCAAAATAAAATTTCGCTTTGTTCCCCACTTACTGGCGTTGCCGTCTGCGCTTGTTTCGGAGAATCTCAAAAAAAAGAAAAAGATTTTTACTATAACTTGCTTGTTCGAATGCGGCGACACTTGGCAGACGTTTTCGGCGGGCCACAGCAACACTATTACTACTATACCCCGTGCACTCTTGAAGATCTCTACAGCGCCAGTAATAGCAGAGAAGCAGCAACAGCGAAGAGATCCATCTATTTCACCACCGCGCCGAAGACATACTCAAAGCTTCCGGCTGTTTCTGTTCCCAGCAGCTTTTCCGATGGGTTCTTCAAAACTATACGAAAGACGCAGGGAAGACGCTTGCAATTTGCAAAACGAGCGCCGTATTGGAATGCAAGTTTTAGGCGAATTTATTTTTTTGGCTCAATGTTTCACTATTTACTCTTTACTCTTTACTCTTTACTCTTTACTCTTTACTCTTTACTCTTTACTCTTTACTCTTTACTCTTTACTCTTTACTCTTTACTCTTTACTCTTTACTCTTTACTCTTTACTCTTTACTCTTTACTCTTTACTCTTTACTCTTTAATCTTTACTCTTTACTCTTTACTCTTTACTCTTTACTCTTTACTCTTTACTCTTTACTCTTTACTCTTTACTCTTTACTCTTTACTCTTTACTCTTTACTCTTTACTCTTTACTCTTTACTCTTTACTCTTTACTCTTTACTCTTTACTCTTTACTCTTTACTCTTTACTCTTTACTCTTTACTCTTTACTCTTTACTCTTTACTCTTTACTATTTACTCTTTACTCTTTACTCTTTACTCTTTACTCTTTACTCTTTACTCTTTACTCTTTACTCTTTACTCTTTACTCTTTACTCTTTACTCTTTACTCTTTACTCTTTACTCTTTACTCTTTACTCTTTACTCTTTACTCTTTACTCTTTACTCTTTACTCTTTACTCTTTACTCTTTACTCTTTACTCTTTACTCTTTACTATTTACTCTTTACTCTTTACTCTTTACTCTTTACTCTTTACTCTTTACTCTTTACTCTTTACTCTTTACTCTTTACTCTTTACTCTTTACTCTTTACTCTTTACTCTTTACTCTTTACTCTTTACTCTTTACTCTTTACTCTTTACTCTTTACTCTTTACTCTTTACTCTTTACTCTTTACTCTTTACTCTTTACTCTTTACTCTTTACTCTTTACTCTTTACTCTTTACTCTTTACTCTTTACTCTTTACTCTTTACTCTTTACTCTTTACTCTTTACTCTTTACTCTTTACTCTTTACTCTTTACTCTTTACTCTTTACTCTTTACTCTTTACTCTTTACTCTTTACTCTTTACTCTTTACTCTTTACTCTTTACTCTTTACTCTTTACTCTTTACTCTTTACTCTTTACTCTTTACTCTTTACTCTTTACTCTTTACTCTTTACTCTTTACTCTTTACTCTTTACTCTTTACTCTTTACTCTTTACTCTTTACTCTTCACTATTTACTCTTTACTTTTTACTCTTTACTCTTTACTCTTTACTCTTTACTCTTTACTCTTTACTCTTTACTCTTTACTCTTTACTCTTTACTCTTTACTCTTTACTCTTTACTCTTTACTCTTTACTCTTTACTCTTTACTCTTTACTCTTTACTCTTTACTCTTTACTCTTTACTCTTTACTCTTTACTCTTTACTCTTCACTCTTTACTCTTTACTCTTTACTCTTTACTCTTTACTCTTTACTCTTTACTCTTTACTCTTGACGCTTTTTGGGAAGAAAAATCTTTCCAGGACAGCGCCGCTCGCGTTCGCCCTCTCACCATATGAACGAAATTCAAAATGTAAAATCTTGAAAATATAATTTGCATATTTTATAGGGCTGATATTTATTCAAATTGAAGTTTAAAAGATAATACAGAACGGCATTTTGTCGCTGCCGCTGCTGTTGAAAAAGAGCAGCTTTCCCGGCTCGAAATGAGCTGCTCTACACACAGTGCATCTGGTAGAGCCAACAGCGAAAAAAAAGCTGGAAGAAAGAAAAAGTCTTTCTTGCCAAAACGGTTACTGCTTCTGTCGGTACTGCTGCTGCCGCTTCATCGTCATAGAAAATCGCGAACGGCGGCGTTTCCTGCTTTCTTGTCCGCCACTGCAACCTCCTCTAGGCCGGGATGCCGAAAAAACTCCCGAGAGTGGAACCAGCTTGCAGCAGCCGTGCCTCGGCGGTGATAGCGTTTGATAGCGGATAGCAGCGGTTTGCTTTCGGCGGTGAACTGCGCCGCTAAACGAGCGAAAAAATGACTTACATTCTTATTAGTTTTCGACAAACGAATCATGGGAGTCACAATCTAATTTAGTTCCGCCGGATGAAAAGAATGGGAGCCATGATGCGCGCCCGTAGACTGACTGGAAGCAGTGCACTTTCGGGCGAAATGGGTTTTCCATCCGGGGGAGCGAAGATTATAATATTGTGCAACGCAAATTGCCTTCCAACGATGGCATTGTGATGTTTTCTCCGATTGCGGTTTGCCATTGGATAAGTGGATCAAATTTCCTGGAGAGGATCATTGAATTTTTCGAAGTGCTTGGAAACTCTTCCATGAGCAATGAACGATGGCTCATCGCCTGAAATAGGGTTAACGATGTGCGAGTTGAAATGCTGAATAGACAGATGGGTGAAGTGTGAGCAGAGTGGCGCAGTGGAAGCGTGCTGGGCCCATAACCCAGAGGTCCGTAGATCGAAACTACGTTCTGCTAGCAACCGTGGTGTGAACCAATATTTTGCCTGCTTGAATAATCGTCTTTTTTTTTTCAATTTTATCACAAAATGTTAAACGATTCCATTCAATTCGTTGCCTTTTGATGCCATCAATTTATTTTTGATTTGACAAACGACGATGATAAAGTGCAATTCATAGTCATCAATTTTGAAAGTCGAAGCAAACAACAAACTCAGGCGATGATGTTTGGGACGGAAATGATAAGCTGCGTTTCGGCATTCTTCGCATTATTTTATGGCTCTAATTGCAGCAGCTATCGTATGTGTGCGTGTGCAAATAATTTGTGCTGATGAATCACAACAAAAGCAGCCTGTCGTGGTTACAGTGGTACAGAACAAAAAATAATTACCTTCGGAAAACCACTAACTTTAAATTATATGCATGTCATGAAACAGATAATACCTTACTTTTACTTTCAGTATTCTTAGAATTGTATAAACTATAATCAGTGTACGGGATAAAATTTACAACCCGTACAATCCCGTGCCTAGTTTCGTCGAATGGGGATTCACACGGCAAACAAATAAACAAGATAAAAATATCATACTGCAACGCCAGCTCATAATGTTGATGGGTGAATCAGCAGTTTCGGGTTAACTGTCGAGTAATAGATACATTTGGTATCGCGTCAAGAGGCATTGCCTTCGTTTTGACGTAGGACTACGTCTTTGTTTTCTATACTAGATTACTCATTGTGAAAATGAAAATGAAACTGGCAAATGTTGCGTCAGATTTCAAACGGTTATAGCAAGCGAACGACTTAATGCATCTTAGCCATTTATATTTCGGTGGATAGATAAAATGTGTAACAATTTTTTGATATTATGTTCAACATTGTTGCTTTACTGCTTAATGGTGGAAAAAGGTGAAAAGTTCCAAGGTCAAGCTTTCCCATACCTTTCCCTTGTTCTTGGCTTGCTTCCCAAGCACAGATAACAATAACATGGACGAAATAAATTCCACTGCCTACATATTTTGACTCAACAAAGTGTTTTGGTTCGTTTGTCTTTGTCTAAGCTTCGTGGCCACGCCTTAATGGTAAAAATCTACGCTGAACTCGATACAAAAGACTGCGTGTGGAAAATTCAGCTTCAGTTTAGTTTGTTCCACAATAGCGAGTGCGGTAGAGCCGTTAAAGCTTTGCGACATTGAGAAACGAGAGCTGCATACGAGTCAACTTCCAGGCACCGCGGAGCATGTTACCTGTATTCTGCACACGGCAGCAATAATAACCATTGTACGCTGCAGGATATTTTGCTGGCACAGCTGCTGGAGGGCACAGCGGAGGGCAAATATTATATTTTATCGTTGCTACCGGTGGTGGTGTAATTGTCAGCATTCTGTAGCATACATTGCGAGCTGAAGGTTATCGAATCGGTTCTTTTTAGAACTATAAATGCTTGAAGATAAGAGTTACGAGAATTTTCACAACTACTCCTAGTGTGAAATGTCCATCTATTTCTCAATAATCAGTTTTACAATAACGACCAGGGCGCACCAAAGATAAAAGGGTAGTGTTGCCTATGAATAGTTTATCACAACAAAACATAACCCTCATTTCAAGAATTTTCACTGCTAAATTGAGTGATTTTCCGGTTCAATTGTTTGTTTGTGTTCACTCGAACACCGTTATCAGTCAAACATAAGAAACGAAAATTAGTTAATCTAAGAACCAGAGTGATTTTCGCAGCGGGAAAGCAAAAACTTTCTTTTGATGCTTATGAAAATCACTCAGTAGTATTGAAGATGTATTGGTTTGTTTCTCTTTCTTTCTATAAGCTACGTGGCCACGCCTTAATGGTAAAAATCTACGCTGAACTCGATACAAAAGACTGCGTGTGGAAAATTCAGCTTCAGTTTAGTTTGTTCCACAATAGCGAGTGCGGTGCAGCTGTTAAAGCTTTGCGACATTAAGAAACGAGAGCTGCATACGAGTCAACTTCCAGGCACCGCGGAGCATGTTACCTGTATTCTGCACACGGCAGCAACAATAACCATCGTACGCTGCAGGATATTTTGCTTGCACAGCTGCTGGAGAGCACAGCGGAGAGCAAATTTTATACGCGGCCAACAAAATAATCGATGCTACCGGTGGTGGTGTGATCATCAGCATTCTGTAGCATACATTTCGAGCTGAAGATTATGAAATCGGTTCTTTTCAGAACTATAAGATGATGAAGATAAGAGTTATGAGAATTTTCACAACTACTCCTAGTGTGAAATTTTTATCTATTTCTAAATAATCATTTTTACAATAACGACCAGGACGCACCAAATATAAACGGTAGTGTTACCTATGAATAGTTTATCACAACACGATATAACCCTCATTTCAAGAATTCGCACTGCTAAATTGAGTGATTTTCCGGTTTAATTGTTTGTTTGTGTTCACTCGAACACCGTTATCAGTCAAATGTTAGAAACGAAAATTAGTTAATCTAAGAACCAGAGTGATTTGCGCATCGGGAAAGCGAAACCTTTCTTTTGATGCTTATGAAAATCACTCAGTAGTATCGAAGGTGTTTTGGTTTGTTCCTCTTTCTCGAAGCTACGTAGCCACGCCTTAATTGCAAAAATCTGCTCTGAACTCGATACAAAAGACTGCGTGTAGAAAATTCAGCTTCAGTTTAGTTTGTTACACATAAGCGAGAGCAGTGCAGCTGTTAAAGGTACGCGACATTGAGAAACGAGAGCTGCATACGAGTCAACTCAAAATATTCATGGTGCGATTATCAGCGTTCTGTAGCACGAATTTTTAACTGAATATTATGGAATCGGTTCTTTTCAGAACTATAGATGCTTGAAGATAAGAGTTATGAGAATTTTCGCAACTACTACTAGTGTAAAATTTTCATGTATTCATGCATCGTTAGTTTTAATATAACGACTATCAAAAATAAACAGTAGTGTTACCTATGAACAGTTAAGCGCAGCATATAATAATATTTAGTTTAGCATATATTAAATATTTAGTCCTACGTCACCATTTCATACAACCCCTAGGGCTGTATACCTTGTAGTATTTGGGCTGGTTTGCTACCTATGAACAAAAAGTGGTGTTACCTTTTGTCATCATCAACGTGGACAAGATAAAATGAGGATAAGCGATTTCAAGAAAATTGACTATAAAAACAGTAGGATCCAGTTCCTATGGTACCAATCGAAGGAACCATCCAACATATCTTGCAAACGACTCAGTCGTCGATTGTACGAACTAGCAGATACATATGTAAGTCAGTTAACTGTTAGTCTTAGCATTGCATCATTAAAGAATTTCATTACATTCCACCGTATTTTGAATCCGTATGCGGATACTGCATCGGCAGCTGAAATGTATTGCAAACATTAGCCGTGACTTCAAAAACCATCACTGCCTTAAAGCCTAATATTGTTTGCTAGTACGACCACTACTTGAAAGTTGCTGCTTTATTTGGTACCCTATTCAGTTGAGTTGGTGTCGAACATGTTCAGAAGAGATCTGTCCGACTTGCATTACGTGGTCCAGAATGGCGTTTTCCAGATAATTTTCCTACGTATCCTGACCGCTGTCTATTACTTGGCCTTGACACGCTAGAAATTCGTCGAAAAATCCTGCAAGCTGCTCTTGTTGCGAATATTTTAAATGACGATATAGACTCACCGACTCTCCTGTTCCAGCTAAACTTCCGTGTTTCTCAACGTTCCTTACGGCCTTCTATACACCGCATTCCATCGAACATCGTTTTGATTCAACGAACCTGTTACTGCTGCAATTAGGACCTTCTCGAGCGTGAAAGATTTATTTGAATTTGGCGAACCATCCCGCAAGTTTATGAATGATTTGAACAAATCAAGTATTTTGTAGACTTACTTGATTGTCGGATAAATCATAGAAAATACATAAATGAATAAATAAAATGTCGCATGTTGAATTCAAGACTGGCACAAATCACAATTTTGCAGTTTTGCGTTCTGTTTTCTTTGCAAACTATGCTAAGGGGCCATCCACATACCACGTGGACAGCCTGGGGGAGGGGGTTGTGGAATGTCCACGGTCCTTACAAATAAAAAGA
Source organism: Wyeomyia smithii (assembly GCF_029784165.1). Taxonomy (NCBI): domain Eukaryota; kingdom Metazoa; phylum Arthropoda; class Insecta; order Diptera; family Culicidae; genus Wyeomyia; species Wyeomyia smithii. The sequence continues at coordinate 7,839,048 of NC_073696.1, forward strand.
ATTTATATTGGCATTTGTCCACAGGAGGGGGGGTGTAACAATCGTTGAAAATCTGTCCACGTGGTATGTGGATGGCCCCTAAGTACTAATATGTTTCATCCAGTGGTGGGCATCATTTCGCTAATTCGCCAATCGCTAATTAGCGACGCTAATATTCAGTTAGCGATTTAGCGATTTCGCTAGTTTTTGAGCTGGTTAGCGAAACTCTTAGCGTCGCCAAAATTTTGGCCTTCGAAACGCTAATCGCTAATTCGCTCAATTTTGTTGAGAAGCGACAATAGAACTGATGGCGTACGTAAATTGCTTCGAAAGATGAACATACTTTACTTTGTTTTCGTTTTTTTACCACAGAAGATCAAAGTGGTCCAAATTTCACAAAACACGAGCATTAAAAGTAGCGATATCGCTATTTACATATTAATAACCCAAGCAACAATTGAAACATAATAAAAAGTGATTATTTGTCGCACTAATGAAATTCCGAGGTTTTAAGAAACATTTTTAATTACTACGATGAAATTGTAAAGATACAAGCAACAACTAAAGTTGCATCGCTGCTTCAAAAAACTTCACACCAACAACGTAATTCGCGAGGTTGGATTGGTTGTTGAAACGTGTAAACGGCATTTGAATGTAACAGCAACTTTTGTTCGATCGTTTGCCTTATATTTGTTTTTGACATAGGTTATTTACTGCGTTGTAACTTATGGATACTGGGATTAGAAGTTGTGCAAACAGTGAGGGTCTCTAAAACGAAATTAAATAAATTGCTTTGAATTTCATTATCACCCCGAGGTGCTGATTAATTAAAGAAGCAAAATTTAAAACTGAGAATGAGCATGAGCAATATAAGGGAAGCAAAATTGAAAACTGAGCCATAAACTTGCAAGTGTTTCTACAGCAAATGACATAGATAGTAAAAACGAGAAAATTGAATAAACATTGATAACTGGGGTTGAATCCTCATCAAATTTCTGGAAATAATCAAAGATATACAGACAATATATTTTTATTCTGACCATTTGCCATTTGACAATCTTATTACAACGCCATTTAGTTGCTATATCACCTTAGTTGCTGCTACGATACACCTTCGTTGCTGCAATTCGACCATGCAGCATTAACCATGTTGTTATCAAATTCCACTCATAAGTTCATATACATTGTTATTTCATTCTTGAAACTTGTGATGAAACAAAAAAAATGAATTGGCTCCACCTCCTGCGCTTTTTTGTCATTGTATAAGAAACTGAGACGTAGCTGCAACTTAGTTTCGCATAATAATTTGTTGCTTTTATGCACAAAGTTCAAATCGAAACAAATTTGGTTGCTTGGGAAGTTAGCGATTAGCGATTAGCGAAAGTTCCGCTTATGTGGCTTTAGCGTTTAGCGATTAGCGATTATCGAGCTAAATTTTCCGGTTAGCGGCTTAGCGATTAGCGTCGCTAAATTTTCGGTTAGCGTTGCCCACCACTGGTTTCATCCCATAAAGACCTATTTTAAAATGCACAAAAATCCTGAGTTATTAGTAGACGTGCGGTTATAGCTTAAATAGGTACAACATTCAATTCCTCCCCAGCTGGTCTCGAGGTACGATGCTGGCCTAACAAGCCAGTCGTAGCACAGAGGAGTAACTCGAGTGAAAACATGGCCAAAATTATTTTCGCTGCTATTTAGCAATATTTTGGGAAATATTTAAGTGAGAAGTGGAAGTGGCTGGTTCGAGTATCATATCAAAAAGTAACTCTAAATATCACACACACAACTTAATGTTTACATTTACATAGCCTATGTGTCTTCATTAATGTTAGTGAGCAGATGAAGTAATACGCTCGAATGATTTGTTCTCGCAAAACGGGCAGCGAAACAAATTTAAGAATTTACCAGAAAAATGATGTAGTAAAATATCCTCATTTAGACCTATCATTTTGATGCTCACAAATTATATGATGCCTCGTGGAACCTACGTAGGTTGGAAAAAGCCTTTTGAACGGAGTGTTATTCACCTGGATTATTGATTCTGTGCATCAAGTTATTTTTGAGTTAACTTAAATTAGTTGAAATTCATTCACTAAATTAATCTCATTTCATCTTTGTTGAGCTGAAACACTGTTTTAAGCGTGAGGCAGGCACCCATCAGGGTACCCATCATGTTTTTTTTTTTAATTTCCCGTGTATGCGTGAACACTTAGCGTCAAAATTTAGTCAAAAACAACATTTTTCAAACGGGTCGCAAATGCCAATCCGGACGTTACCGGATGAGATATTAACGAGGATGTGTTCGTGATGTTATGAACTTCCATTCCTCCGATGATTATATGATCGGATTCCGCGAGATTTGATAACTATTTTAATATTGAAAATGCTCGGAAATACGTTAAAATCACTAATGTCTAAAACTTCTTAAGAGTAACAATAATTTTGAAATTTCTATCAACCGGTTTATTAGCATTGAACATAAAGAACTCATTTGCTGCAAAATATTGATCAATTGTCATTTTTTTGATGCCTCGCACAACTTGTTACTATAAGTGGTTCGATTCCCAAAAAAAATGCTTGAAAATTTGTCAATGTTTACAGCGCTCCCAGCATATGATGATACCGTTTAACGTTCATCGAGTGATTGCATATTGTGGAGCATTTATTTAAGCTGCAGGAAAAAATATAGCGGCACCAAAAAGCGACAAAAAACTTTTTTCTTATTTTGGCCAGCTTTTTGTTCTAGGTACTCCTCTGTGCGTCGTAGGTTCGAGTCTTGACTCGGGAGAGACTGTTAGTGTCAGTAGGATCGTAGCGCTAGCCCCGCAATTGTCCTGGTACACTTAACGGTTGGCTGCGAAGTCTGTGTATAATAAACAGAAGGTCAAGTTCCGAATCGGAATGTAGCACCAAGGCTTTACTTTACTTTTAGGTACAACATTCATTGACAAATGAAGTTTCATTTAAAGTTTTCGTGAAAATTGAAAAAAATTGACGCTAATTTTCAAACACTTTTTTCTCATAAGTATCATTTTTGTGTGCTGCCAATTTTGAATTCAACTGGCGATAAATGTTGTTTGCTGGCAAACAGTGTGTGAAGAAATAATGAGTGAACTAGAATCAATCCATGTCATCTGCAAATAACAATAACGATAAATTAAACAAACGGTATCGCTATTGTGACTCACAAAAAATTAGCGCCTCAAAATTACACTCGACAAAATGAAAAAAAAGTTTATTTCAAAAGCTCAAATCCATTCTGTGCCGAACACGCATCAGTACTGGACGTGTTTGGTGATCGGTCCGATAGAGTATAAAACAAAAGACGTGTGAACAAGTGTTGGCATTGTTTGCCTGGTCGAGTGAAATAAATCCGGGTTCAAGGTCGTTCCTTTGTGCAACTGTTTCGCATCGTGACTGCCAGCTGGTGCGTAAGCCGATTTGGCTGCTGGCTGGATTGTGCTACAGCAGTGGACGAGACACAAACGAGGAAAAAGAAGAAGCCATCAGTGTCAGCGAGTCGTATCGCTGTGTGGAGTGATCTCACACCTGGCTCGCTGCTGGTGGCTGTTTGGTGCTGCTGTATTGGTGCTGCTGGCTGTAACGGCTGCTACTTCGAACGATCGGACAACCAACCTTACTGGAAGGGAGAAATAAAAAGGTACGTGTTCTTGTCAGCGCTAGTGCGCTAAACATAGCGCGATGGATGTAGATCCCTCGCCTCCCGCGCCACCATCCCCGAACCCCTCTGACCCTGACCCTTCTGTTACCCCCTCCCCTGTTCATTCTTCAGTCCCCCCTCGCCCCAGGCTTTACCCAGACGGAGCCCAGGGCAGCTATACTGTTTATTTTCGGCCAAAGGCAGGACCGAAATCGAAAAAGTTGAACCTCTTGCAGATTTCTAAAGACCTGACGAAGGAGTACAAGGGCTTGACCGAAATTTCCAAGGTCCGGCCTAACAAGCTCCGTGTCGTGGTCGGTAACCTGAAAGAGGCCAACGATATAGCTTGCTCTGAGCTCTTCACACGCGAGTATCGCGTTTACATACCAGCACGAGACGTGGAGATCGACGGTGTCATAACCGATTCGAGTCTGTCCGTCGAGTGTATACTGCAAAGTGCCAAAGGGTGCTTTAAGAACAAAACGTGCCCCGAAGTAAAGGTGCTCGACTGCAAGCAATTGCGGTCAGCATCGATCATCGGTGGCAAAACAGTATACACTCCGTCAGACTCGTTTCGAGTTACGTTCGCCGGGTCTGCACTACCAAGCCACGTCTCGATCCACCGGGTTCGTCTCCCTGTGAGGCTCTACGTGCCCCGCGTCATGAACTGCCTGAATTGCAAGCAGTTAGGCCATACAGCCGCCTACTGCTGCAATAAGGCACGTTGTGGCAAGTGTGGGGAGTCTCATGCGGAAGATTCTTGCAGTGTTAACGCTGAAAAGTGTATTCACTGCGGAGAAAATCTGCATGAGCTCTCGACATGTGCGGTGTACATGCAGCGCAGGGATAAAATAAAACGGTCTCTCAAAGAGCGTTCAAAGCGTTCCTACGCTGACATGCTGAAGAAGACCGTTACCACTTCTCCCGTTACTTCGAACCCCTTCGATCTGTTGCCCTCTGAGGAAACCGATTCTGACGATTCACCAGCGGGAGCATCTTACGCCAATCCTGGGGAGTCTAGAAAGAGGAAAAGTGTTTCCTCTCCTAAACTTCCCAGAAAAGGTCCTAAGATTTCTCAAAGTGAAATGAAGGTTACAAACAAACCAAACAGTGCTGCGGAAAAACCGAAGCAAACTCCTCCTGGGCTGGCAAATTTAAAGTCCCAGAAGGAGTTCCCAGCACTGCCAGGAACATCTAAAACCCCAGTTGCTCCTTTTACACTCCCAGTTGATGAAACAAACTCTGGATTAGTGAAATTTTCTGACATTGTGGACTGGATTTTTGAAACTTTCAATGTACCCGATCCAATTAAAATTTTTCTTACAGCATTCCTCCCAACAGTTAGATCATTTTTGAAGCAGTTGACTGCCCAATGGCCTCTCCTTGCAGCGATTGTATCCTTCGATGCCTAATTCAACTGCGTATATGAAGGATTCTATCTCTGTCTTACAGTGGAATTGTAGAAGTATTTTACCAAAAATTGATTCGTTTAAAGTTTTGATAAATAGAAACAAATGCGATGCATTTTCCCTTTGTGAAACTTGGCTTACTTCAAATATTGATCTCAACTTCCATGATTTTAATATTATTCGCCTTGATCGAGACACCCCATATGGAGGAGTACTTTTAGGGATTAAAAAGTGCTATTCTTTCTATCGTATTAACCTCCCCTCGATTCCAGGCATCGAAGTTGTCGCATGTCAAATGACAATACAAGGTAAAGAGCTTTGTATTGCCTCAATATATATTCCCCCCAGAGCACAGGTTGGGCAACGGCTGCTCTTTGATTTAATAGAACTTCTTCCCTCGCCACGTTTGATTTTGGGAGACTTCAACTCTCATGGCGTGGCTTGGGGTTCCCCATACAATGATAACCGCTCCTCTTTAATCTATAACCTTTGCGATGACTTCGACATGACTATTTTAAACAACGGTGAAATGACACGTATCCCGAAACCTCCAGCGCGCCCAAGCGCTTTGGATCTATCCTTATGTTCGACGTCGCTACGGTTGGATTGCACATGGAAGGTAATCCTCGATCCTCACGGTAGCGACCATCTGCCTATTCTTATTTCAATTACTAACGGGTCAACTCGCATGCGACCAATTGACATTCCGTATGACCTCACACGAAATGTCGATTGGAAGTTATACGAGGAAATGATTTCAAAAGCGGTCGAGTCGATTCAACATCATTCACCACTTGAAGAATACAACCTCCTCGCGGGCTTGATTCTCGACGCCGCGTTGCAAGCCCAAACGAAGAAATATCCCGGCGTAACGATCAAAGAACGGCCTCCCACTCCGTGGTGGGACCAAGAGTGCTCCGATGTCTACACGCAAAGATCCGACGCGTTTAAGGCCTACCAGACGGGAGGTATACCTGGCGACTATTTACGGTATTCGGAGCTTGATACCAAGCTTAAAAGCTTGGCTAAAGCAAAGAAACGTGGATATTGGCGTCGGTTCGTGAACGAGACGTCGAGGGAGACATCGATGAGCACTCTTTGGAACACAGCCCGAAGAATGCGGAATCGCGTAACGGTCAACGAAAGCGAGGAGTCTTCAAGTAGGTGGATATTTGATTTTGCCAGGAAAGTATGTCCGGACTCTGTTCCTGAGCAAAATATTGTTCGCGATGCGTCTCCGGGCCACGACGCGATAGAATCACCTTTTACGATGGCAGAACTTTCAGTTGCCCTCCTGTCCTGTAACAATAACGCGCCTGGATTAGATAGAATCAAATTCAACTTGTTGAAGAATCTACCCGGCAATGCCAAGAGGCGCTTGTTGAACTTGTTCAATAAGTTCCTGGAGCAAAACATTGTACCGCAGGATTGGAGGCAAGTGAAGGTGATCGCCATCCAAAAACCAGGGAAACCAGCTTCTAATCACAACTCTTATAGGCCGATTGCAATGCTATCCTGTATCCGGAAATTGATGGAAAAAATGATACTCCGTCGTTTAGACCACTGGGTCGAATCAAATGGTCTACTATCAGAAACTCAATTTGGCTTCCGCCGTGCCAAAGGGACGAATGATTGTCTTGCGTTGCTTTCAACAGATATTCAGCTGGCGTATGCTCGTAAAGAACAAATGGCGTCTGCGTTCTTGGACATTAAGGGGGCTTTTGATTCCGTTTCTATTGACATTCTTTCGGGTAAACTTCACCGACAAGGATTTTCTCCAATTTTGAACAATTTTTTGCACAACTTGTTGTCCGAAAAGCACATGCATTTTACGCATGGCGATTTGGCAACTTTTCGCATTAGCTACATGGGTCTTCCCCAGGGCTCATGTTTAAGCCCCCTTCTTTACAACTTTTATGTAAATGACATCGACGAATGTCTGGCAAATTCATGCACGATAAGACAACTTGCAGACGACAGTGTAATCTCTGTTACAGGAGCCAAAGCTGCCGATTTGCAAGGACCATTGCAAGATACCTTGGACAATTTGTCTGCTTGGGCTTTACAGCTAGGTATCGAATTCTCTCCGGAGAAGACTGAGATAGTAGTTTTTTCTAGGAAGCATGAACCTGCTCAGCTTCAAACACAATTAATGGGTAAAACGATTTCTCAGGTTTTGGTACACAAATATCTTGGTGTCTGGTTCGACTCTAAAGGCACCTGGGGTTGTCACGTGAGGTATCTGATGAAAAAATGTCAACAAAGAGTGAATTTTCTTCGTACAATAACCGGACAATGGTGGGGAGCCCATCCAGGAGACCTTATAAGGCTTTACCAAACAACGATATTGTCTGTTATTGAATACGGGTGTTTCTGCTTCCGCTCCGCAGCAAACACACATTTGATCAAACTGGAGCGAATACAATATCGTTGTTTGCGTATCGCCTTAGGTTGCATGCAGTCGACCCATACGATGAGTTTGGAGGTTTTAGCTGGAGTACTACCATTGAAAAACCGCTTCTGGAGCCTGTCTTCTCGTATTCTAATCAAATGTGAGGTCTTGAACCGTCCCGTGATTGAAAATTTTGAAAGGTTAATCGAACTTAATTCTCAAACCCGTTTTATGACATTGTATTTCAATCACATGTCCCAAAATATTAACCCTTCTTCGAATATTCCAAATCGTGTCGACTTATCAAATACTTCTGATTCTACTGTGTTTTTCGATACATCCATGATAGAAGAAACTCGTGGAATCCCGGATCATTTACGCGTGCAGCAGATCCCTAAAATTTTTTCCAATAAATATCGAAACATCAACTGCGACAATATGTACTACACTGACGGATCACTTCTTGATGGGTCCACTGGCTTCGGTATCTTCAATAACAATTTAACCGTCTCCCATAAGCTCGATAATCCTGCTTCTGTTTACGCCGCAGAATTAGCTGCAATTCAGTACACCCTAGGGATTATCGAAAAAATGCCCACGGACCATTATTTCATCTTTACGGACAGTCTCAGTTCCATTGAGGCTCTCCGATCGATGAAAGATGTTAAGCACTCTCCGTATTTCCTGGGGAAAATACGGGAACATCTGAGTGCTTTATCCGAAAAATCTACTCAGATTACCTTAGCGTGGGTCCCTTCTCACTGCTCGATACCGGGTAATGAGAAAGCGGACTCTTTGGCTAAGGTGGGCGCAACAAACGGTGATATTTATGAAAGACCAATTGCCTTTAATGAATTTTTCGCACTTGTACGTCAGAATACGATCATCAGTTGGCAAAATGCTTGGACCAGAGGGGAATTGGGAAGGTGGTTACATTCCATAATCCCCAAAGTATCGACGAACCCGTGGTTCAAGGGGTTGGATGTAGGTCGGGATTTCATTTGCGTGATGTCCCGGCTTATGTCCAATCACTATAGATTTGACGCGCTCCTCCGTCGTGTTGGGCTCGGGGAAAGTGGTATCTGTGCCTGTGGTGAAGGTTATCACGACATAGAGCATGTGGTTTGGTCATGCCCTGTACACCGTGACGCCAGGTCTAAATTAATAGCTTCCCTGCAGGCCGAGGGTAGACAGCCGGCTGTTCCTGTTCGTGATGTCTTGGCGAGCCGTGACCTATCCTACATGTCCCTTATATACGTTTTCCTGAAATCCATCCACGCCCCAGTCTAGTCCCGTTCCCCTCCGTCTACACCCAACAAAACGACAAGAACACGTTTGAACCTTAAGCACAAAACCAGCAACCAGACCCCGCACAACAGAACCAGGACCCAAGGACTACGAGCCTCTGTCCCAACTCACGACATCGTGGCTCAGCAGAACGAATCCATACATGCCATTCGACGATTATCAGACGACCATTGAACAACAAAACACTGATTGGAAATCCCATGCTAGTTTTAAGTTAGACTTAATTTCAGCTCGTAGTCGGCAGCGAGGATAAAAAATTTGCTTTAGTTTTTAAGTCATCAGATATAATTGGCGCCGTTAAACATTAAATTGTATTTGTGCCGTGTCAAATAAATGTTATGTGAAGAAAAAAAAAAAAAAAAAGCTCAAATCAGAAAAAAGAAAGATTGTAGCTATTCAACCATTCCTATGAGTTTTGGTGACCCTAGTCATTACCAAGACGCGTCAACTTACATGAGAGTGTCATATAGAAATTGCTCGCCTGGATTAGGGACACCAAAATTTAATTCTTAAATTTTTTTCCGGTTTGAACTTTTGGACCTGTGTTGACCAGTGATTATTCAACTGAAGGGCCATCCACATACCACGTGGACAGCTTTGGGGGGGGGGGGTCTGTGTAATGTCCACGGTCCATACAAGGTTTTTAGAAATTATATGGGCAGTTGTCAACGGGGGGGGTTGGGGAGGAGTGCTAAAATCGTTGAAAAACTGTCCACGTGGAATGTGGATGGCCCCTGAAGTAGTTATTATTTTTCTGGAACTCGCCAAAACGTTGCTAATAAGGATGAAAAAAAATATCTATGAAACAATTTTCTCTTCCAAAGCAGTATTCAGTTCAACCCTCGCTGTTTTACAACTTTTAATAATTGATTTCTGGGCGCTGAGAAGTGCCATTGGTGTTGTGATAATGGTTGTAATAATAGTAATCTTTTAATTTTCATTGCGAGTTATCATTCACATATGACACAGAATGATTCTTATTCTTTTCTTATTTCTGGCACCTTTTATTTTAAGTTATCTATCAAACGATATTGCCGAGCTGTGTCGTTGCATGAAACAAGCGGTTTAACCTATGTTAAATATCGTAGGTTTCATTCTAAGCTGGTAAAATTCAAAATTTTGCATTTTCATTATCTACACTAATGATTTTACGAGGCAAATACGGTTATGTTCCGTCCCACAAAAACCCACTTCAAGGTTTGCGAAACCTCCAGAGCTATGAGTAGAAGTGCTTTTGTTGCTCACATCGAACATACTATTTGCGAGTTTCCTCATTTTATCACTTGCGACGCGCCGCCTGGTTGTGGTGTTAGTCCTTTCTGTAGATATTCAAGACAATCACACGGGTTTCTTCATCATATAGGTAGCAGTTTTGTTCAGTTTTATTTCATTCCATCGAATTTGAATGTTACAATGTCTGGTCGTGGCAAAGGAGGGAAAGACAAAGTTCCGTTAACCTGTTGCTGGGCTTTAATTCCCGGTAGGTCGAATTTATGAAAAAAAAACGAGAAATAAGGCATGAGTGGATTTATTCCCAGCTAAACTAAACTCAACCGTCCTTTTGAGAACGACCACGAGATGAAGCACCAAAATCCTTCCATCCATCCATCCATTGCAAATGAAATCTATATTCCAGGATCAATGATCCCCGCACCACTTTTCAAACCGATTCCCAGTCAGAATATTGATAGGCTATATCCAGTTTTCGTTTAACATAACTAGAACGCGTTTCAATTAAGCTTAGCATCAAGAATTCATCCTAATATTTTAACCCTTTCGCTAAATTGGATTACACTTACTTCAAGCTTAAGAGAAGGGTTGTCTTTTCTCCTCAGAGAATCACTAGCGTGTAAGAGAAAATCTTTCTAGTAATCGAACCCAGTAAGAATTGTCGGGCCGATGTCGGACCAATTCGCGTCCGATTCTCCGATAGATCGGTCCGACAACGGGTGGACATTTGGCTCAACATCGGTCCGATATCGTGCTCAAATGCAACAAAAATGTCGGACCAGGGTTCATTCGCTCCTAGGGGTTCATTCGTCTTCGTGCGTCGCGGGCGAGAGGGAAGTTTAGTTGTGTTTGTTTTGAAGCAAGTCCGGTGCGGCTGGCATGCGGACTTGGTCAAAACAAACACAACCAAACTTCTCCTGCCGCAAAGAGATCACGATGGCGGGGTGTGCGATTCAATCTTCATTGTATGCGACGCAGCAACGGCGGTGTGCAGGTTGCTTTGTTTTGATTATTTTGATAGCGCGGTTTTGGATTAGAGCGCTTCACTTATTTTAGGATGGTGCATGATTAATTATTTTTATCCACTATATAAAAATGGATTTACGTAACGCAGATTTTATTGATATTATTCCCGCCGTTACTGAGGTGCACAATAAGCACCATCATTTTAAATCAAGAAAGTAAGCGGTTACATGTACGTTTTATTGAAAGAAAATATTCGTAGAGTTCGAAGCAATATATTTGTGAAACATTTAGGGTTTCTTAATACATAATTGATATTATTCACATAATGTAAAACGTGGCGACGGGGCTGTGCAATTTATACCTAGTGGTGTGGGATGTAGTAACGGCGGTGTGCAGGTTGCTTTGTTTTGATTATTTTGATAGCGCAATATTGGATTAGAGCGCTTCATTTATAGGATGGTGCATGGTTAATTATTTTTATCCACTATATAAAAATGGATTTACGTAACGCAGATTTTATTGATATTATTCCCGCCGTTACTGAGGTGCACAATAAGCACCATCATTTTAAATCGTTTTAAATCAAGAAAGTAAGCGGTGACATGTACATTTTATTGAAAGAAAATATTCGTAGAGTTCGAAGCAATATATTTGTGAAACATTTAGGGTTTCTTAATACATAATTGTTATTATTCACATAATGTAAAACGTGGCGACGGGGCTGTGCAATTTATACCTAGTGGTGTGGGGTGTAGTAACGGCAATGTGCAGGTTACTTTGTTTTGATTATTTTGATAGCGCAGTTTTGGTTTAGAGCGCTTCATTTATAGGATGGTGCATGATTAATTATTTTTATCCACTATATAAAAATGGATTTACGAAACGAAGATTTTATTGATATTATTCCCGCCGTCACTGAGGTGCACAATAAGCACCATCATTTTAAATCGTTTTAAATCATGAAAGTAAGCGGTGACATGTACATTTGATTACAAGAAAATATTCGTAGAGTTCGGAACAATATATTTGTGAAACATTTAGGGTTTCTTAATAATAAAAATTGTGATATCATTCACATAACGTAAAACGTGGTGGCGGGGCTGTGCGATTCAAACCTCATTGTGTGCGATGCAACAACGGCGATGTGCAGGTTGCTTTATTTTGATTATTTTGATAGCGCAGTATTGGATTAGAGCGCTTCATTTATAGGATGGTGCATGATTAATTATTTTTATCCACTATATAAAAATGGATTTACGAAACGAAGATTTTATTGATATTATTCCCGCCGTTACTGAGGTGCACAATAAGCACCATCATTTTAAATCGTTTTAAATCAAGAAAGTAAGCGGTGACATGTGCGTTTTATTGCAATAAAATATTTGTGGAGTTCGGAACAATATATTTGTGAAACATTTAGGGTTTCTTAATAATAAAAATTGTGATATCATTCACATAACGTAAAACGTGGTGGCGGGGCTGTGCGATTCAAACCTCATTGTGTGCAACAACGGCGATGTACAGGTTGCTGTATTTTGATTATTTTGATAGCGCAGTATTGGATTAGAGCGCTTCATTTATAGGATGGTTCATGATAAATTATTTTTATCCACTATATAGAAATAGATTTACGTAACGCAGATTTTATTGATGTTATTTTCGCCGTTTCTGAGGTGCACAATAAGCACCGTCGTTTTAAATCGTTCTAAATCAAGAAAGTAAGCGGTGACATGTACGTTTTATTGCAAGTAAATATTCATAGAGCTCTAAGCAATATATTTTTGAAACATTTAGGGTTTCTTAATAATAAAAATTCTGATATCACTCACATAATGTAAAACGTGGCGTAGTGTGCGAAACAGCAGGGGCGGTGTATACACATTGCTTTGTTTTGATAGCGCAGTATTGAATTAGAGGGCTTCATTCATACGATGATTCATGATTAATTATTTTTATCTACTATGTTGAAATAGAATTCCGTAACGCAGATCTCATTGATATCATTCCCGCCATTTCTGAGGTGCAATGGTAATGGTAATTATTTTAAATCGTTCTAAACCATAAAAGTAAGCTGTGACATGTACGTTTTATTGCAAAAAATGTTCGTAGAGTTCGAAGCAATATATTTGTAAAACATTTAGGGTTTCCTAATAATAAAAATACTAATATCATTCACATAACGTAAAACGTGGTGGCGGGGCTGTGGGATTAAAACCTCATTGTGTGCGATGCAGCAATAACGATGTGCAGGTTGCTTTGTTTTGATTATTTTGATAGCGCAGTATTGGATTAGAGCGCTTCATTTATAGGATGGTTCATGATTAATTATTTTTATCCACTGTATAAAAATGGATGTACGTAACGCAGATTTTATTGATATTATTCCCGCCGTTACTAAGGTGCACAATGAGAACCAACATTTTAAATAAAGAAAGTAAGCGGTTACATGTACGTTTTATTGCAAGAAAATATTCGTAGTGTTTAAAGCAATATATTCGTGAAACAATTAGGGTTTCTTAATAATAAAAATGGGGATATTATTCACATAACGTAAAACGTGGAGGCGGGGCTGTGCGATTCAAACCTCATTGTGTGCGACGCAGCAACGGCGATGTGCAGGTTGCTTTGGTTTGATTATTTTGATAGCGCAGTATTGAACTAGAGCGCTTCATTTATAGGATGGTCCATGATTAATTATTTTTATCTACTATATAAAAATAGAATTACGTAACGCAGATCTTATTCATACTGTTCCCGCCGTTTCTAAGGTACACAATAAGTACCAAGATTTTACATCGTTCTAAAACAAAAAAGTAAGCGATGACATGTAAGTTTCATCGCAAGAAATATTCGTAGAGGTCGAAGCAATAAATTTGTGAAACAGTTAGGGTTTTCTAATAATAAAAATTGTGATATCATTCACATAACGTAAAACATACATAAAACCTGACTTTTTTCCATTCAACCTTTAGCTTTCAGCTATAATTCGGAATTCAAAGCAATGGGATGTGTTTTTGTATATCGATATTCAGACGAGACATTTGAGGAGAAATAATAGGTATCTGATTACTAAAGATATAATTCACAATGACATGTGATTTTTTCTACACTAAAATGTTCTGAAAGATTCTTGAAGAGAAATAGTAGGTATCTGACTATTAAAACTTGAGATATTATTCACAAAACTACGTGAAACATGATTGTGCTTGTTTAGAAAAGACATTTGAGAAGAAACAACAGGCAGCTGATTACTAAAACTTAGATATTATTCACTACATATAACATTCATAATCATGATATTTAATGCGTAATTCGGCTCAAACATGAAATTCAAAGCGATGATAAGTGCTTTTTTGAATTAAGAGGTTCGGTAATGCTTGGGAATGGAATTTGAGGATATCTGACAAATGATGAAAATATGGAAATATATTGCAAATAATTTATTCTGATGAATAGAAAATGAGAAATTGTTCATAAAACTACGTAGACATGTAAAATTAGTAGCCCCAAAATTGATAAATATTAATCACATCAAATTGTTTGATTCAAATGTGATGTTTTTAAATATCCATATTTCACACACTAGTCAGTTTTTTTTCGCATTTTTCACGATTTTTTTCACGCGGATTTTTGAATAAATGCAGTTTTTACACGCTTTTTACGCTTAACGGTGCATTATATACGACATTATGCGCATTGTGCATAAGGTAAAAAAAATCTAACGTCGCAAGTCATTGTTTTTGATTTTCAGCTAGAACGGTATAACATATGACAAATAAATGTGTGCCTCACATCTCAGACACATGATGCTATGTCCATCAAATACGTAACTACAAACATTGTAGCAATCGTGATTGATCTTGCAGATTATTAGACCTAAATTTAAGAATGATAAAAAACAACCCTAACTGGTCATCCCATATCAACTCCAGCTGCCATATTTAATTATGTGACGGTATTTTCCGGCTTCTAGCGAACATCCCATGGTGGTCAAATACAATCCAATCTTAGTATTTTCAGAAACAAGATTATGCCCAGAGGCCAGAAATCATTTCCAATAGCAATTTCGAACTCCAAAATGACGACTCCGGTATCAGGAATATAGCCTAAAGTGGTATTTGGCCAATAATTTCAATACTGTCAAAAGCAGTTTCTGTAGAGCAGCCCTAATCGCAAAATAAAATTGAATATGAGTATTTCTCAAGTGAGTTGTGTTAATGCGACAGAGAAATATTGATTGATTTTGATATAATTGATTTTATTAAATGAATCGGGTTTAAACTACCGCGAGTGTATAAGAAGTAATTGATTGTTCGGAAGGTTTGATCAATTGACATTGTTTGCCTTTTTTTTATTTTAGAATAATTAAAAAGAGTGTATCAATATCACAAAGTTGCAGGTTTTTGAGCTCATGAACAAGGAGAAACAACATTATTTTCATTATTTATTCATTCTTCAGCTAATCAGGGTGTGCAATTTTCTTAAAACGGCACAGACATTTTATAGTTTTATGTTCATATTTTAAATAAATTTGAAATTTTAAAGCTAAGAAAATCTTCACACATTTAATCTTAACTGTTTTGTCTGCAAAGCCTACAACGATTCACTGGGTCGCGTGTTTCGGGTGTATCACAGCATAGTTCCAATTTATGTATCATAAAAAAAATTCCGCTTTGTTTCAATTGCGTAGGTCATTCGCATATCCAGTAGGGTGGGGCGAAAAATAATTGTTAGCTCCCATGCACTTTTCGTGTTCCTAATGGGTCCCATAACAACTGTGTAACTTTTCAGATCGATCGGTGAAACGCCCGATTTGCGTCCGATTTTTAAAGTTTCCCTACGATTTTATATGGGAAAATCCACTTTTTACTTATTCTCTAGAGATGTAAAGTTGGCTCTCAAAAAAATATCAATGCATGATATTTGTAGAAAATTTTCCTGGAAAAAACTCTTCTGAAGACCGTAAGGCGCTACGATGCTTGTAGAAACAGCTATTCACCCCAAACTGATTGAATGTCTGACGGACGGCTCACCTTTGAAATATTCCAGCAACACTGCTACAGCATGCTGCTATTGCAAACTCGCTTAAGTATGAGAAATAATTTTGCGTGGAAATTATTTTAAAGTGTGATTGTTGCTCATAGTATCTTCGGGGAAGCCTCCAAGATAAATTTAAGCGATATTATTTCTCAGCACATGGTTGAATTTGCAACAGCAGCATGCTGCAGCAGTATTGCTAGTAAAATTCAATGGAGAGCCGTCCGTCAGATATTCAATCAGTCGGGGGTGAATATCTTTTTTCACAAGCAAGGTAGCGCTTTGCGGTCTTCAGAAGAGTTTTTCCCAGGAAAATTCCCCCCCCCCCCAGGAAAATTTCCTATAAATATCATGTATTGATATATTTTTAGGAGCCAAGTGGACATCTCTATAGAAAAAGTTTTGAAAAAGTGGTTTTTCCCATATAAAATCGTATGGAAGCTTTGAAAATCCGGCGCAAATCGGGCGTTTCACCGATCGATCTGAAAAGTTACACAGTTATTGTAGGACCCATAAGGAACACGAAAAGTGCATGGGAGCGAAAAAATAACACCATCGCTTTTTTCCCATATTACCATGTCCCAGTCTAATATTCAGGTGCGACAGCCGAAGTGGTGAGGTGTCTCTAATTCAGGGGCGACTCATGGCTTTTGAACCTACCTGTTCAACTACAAATTTTGAAAATCGCAGTTTGAGGAAGTAATCACAATCATGTTCGCATAATTACGCAAGTCATTCTATTTGTTACTATTTGAAAGTGAAACTAAAAACCAATAAAATATTAATATAAATTTGCGATTTAGATATATTTTTTGCAAGGCGTTCCCATGTGCAATGCACAGGTTGCACCTATGGACGAGTCGCCCCTGCTCTAATTATTAATACAGTGCTATTTCGAACGAATTCACACCAAGCCGCTGTGCAATGTCCGGGACAGTGCCGTGTTGTCGCCGTGCGAATGAAAAATATCGTTGCCGACGATATTTTGTGCTTTCCGGAGAGTGCATGGCAGCAACTTGCGAAGATGTGACTATGTGGCAGTGAAATATTTTCGTTTTTTTTTGCATTCGCGTCACAGCTTGGACACTGCCCGAAAGCAGTGAGAATAGCTGAACTCTGTTATTCTAATTCGTACATAAACTTTATATATATGACTGGAGCAAGAGAAACCAAACCTACCGTCAAACACTGACGGTACACGAGCAAAGTGAATAAACTTGACTACTACGCTTGACTTGTTAGCAAGGGTATTGTAATCATTTAAAAAAAAAAGTTTACAATAATTTGAGTTTTTATTCTTTTTGTTTATTTTGATCATTCTATCATTTGGAAAAGCGTACATTAGATTACATTGAATTTTATTTTGTTTGTTCTTTAAATAAATCATTTTCTGGTAACAACAGGATATGTGTATGAATGCAGCGTTCCGATTGTGTAGGCTTGCTTGCCCGATCGATGTCGCAATCGCTTAATTTTTCGAATCAGTCTAAGAAGTAGAATAAAGGGAAAAAATAAGCAATTGTTCTCATAACGGAAACTTTGAGTTTTTACCCAGGTTCTCCCGCTGAAGCAAGTTTACCGATCCCTTTGAATATTTCTGAGCTTTACAGTTGATCGTTGGACCATGTAGTAATAGTTGTACCTAGAGTTTCCACAGAACTGCTTGGAGGCAACAACTCGGCAGCAGTCCCAGCAGCAGTAGCAATAGTCCCAGCAGCAGTAGCAATAGTCCCAGCAGCAACAGTGGTCCCAACAGCAGCAGTAGTCCAGCAGCAGCAGTCTCTGGATTAGGATTTACTCTGGTAAAAAAAAAAAACAAAAAAAAACACACACACACAAAAAGTAAAACAAACCTCTTTCATGCTCTCGTGCTGGTATGTTTCACTCAAGTTCGGCATTGGAAGCTTCAAGCGCACCCGGTATAGACCTCAGCTTCCTGTGACTACGGCCGCGTACAGATCTCGCTCGTAATTAACATGAAGCTATTCATAATGACAAAAAAATAAATTTTATTCATCACTTGCAATTACTTTCTTATTTACTTACACTGCAAAGTCGGGTGTTTCCGGTAGTAAAATAGTTTGCTGGATAAGAGTAAAAGTCAATTAACAGCTTTCCAAGAATTCAAATGATTCCTTGAAAACTGTAGCGTATCGCCAGAGTGTTTATCTCCAAACGAAGTGCATTGTGAAGAAGTGAATATACCACTATATCGTCGGTTAGTGACACAACTCAAAATTTTGAACATTTGATGTCGTAAACTATCATCTCACAAAGCAAGACCACGTACTTTTAAACGTGTTTTTTCCCGAAACAAGTAGATTGGCTGATCGTACTCACCTTTCTTATTGTTTTTCATTGGACCCTAGGAATGAATGCAAGATATTTCTAAAACTGCAATACTTTTCAACTAAAATCAAGTTATATTTTTGTTAAGAGAAATTCACACAAAGGTATTATAGAATTGAACGTAAAGAAAAAGTAAGTGATGGGGGAACCTGAGAATAAACCCATGTTTATTCATTTTTGATATCGACCGACAAAGCTTGACAAAGCAGACTCTAAAACCTTGCGGCCACGCAGCTCCTGTCTCAGAAGGTTATGCACTTGTTCTCGCGATAGATAAAAATTATTTCTGTTGGTGTAGACAAACATTATATTTTAGAAAAGTAAATGCATATTTATTTACGCATATCATTTGATCAAAAACTTTCGAAAAAAAACTAGTCACAGCAGTCATTGTACCAAAAACATGATTCCAACGTCTCTCGCGGTGAGCATGTTACAGAAAGAACTACTTATCAGAAACACTAAAACAAAACATAAAATAAACAAACAAACAAACAAACCCTGTAGGTTGTACCTTTACGCTGTACACAGAGGCGGACGAAGAGTGATTTGAGCTGCAGGCGAAAACTGTTTTTAACGCCTCCCTTCATCAGATTCAGATTTTCTAAACTTCCCTTCATTTTTCAATTTATATCAATAGTTGTATTTGACATCAGACCTGGATTCCAAAGGGTGCGGTCCGAAGAGAGAACATAGCTATCTGAACTTTCGCGATCCAAAAAATTTCGTAAAGCGATCAAATTCAACTTGATTTAAATCACAAGCAGCAGATTTGCAGGTTTATACATTTGCATTTCTATGAATGTGAATAATTTCGATCCATGTATCAAACATTCCTAAAAAATGTGTTTGTTTTTCTATGCTTTTATTCTGAACCAAAATAATTTCTGCTGTAATATAAACAATCACAACTCTGTTAGTTTAAACGTCACATTCAGCTCTTTGCGAAAATGTGAAAAAATATGTAGGGTTTTGGAATACTTCAGCAGCGGTTTTCTTCGGCTCCTTTTCAACAGCATTCGAATGCAAAACCTGCTGGAGAGCGACCGCTGCTGACGTAATGCAATTTTCTACCGGTACTCAAGTTATATTGTCATTCAGTTAAATGCGTCCTTTGAGGATTATTTGCAAGTGGTTTATCTTTAGATGGTGTCAAAGTTGATGTTTTAAAAATAACGATTGAAATCGACGGGGCATCTTAACCTAACCTCACCTAGTCCTAGAACAATCGAGTTTTTGAAATTGAAACGGTAGTATTCTCTCTAAAGAATTCAGAAGTGTTAAATGATTTTTGTTTTATTTGGCATCCGCTTTTATTAAAGTTTGTAAATGTAGGGAAATTTTTGAACAATGAAATTTTGTTTTGTCATAAATTTCAAAAAAAAATATATAGATGTCCAATTTAATTTTTCTTCCTTTATCTATTCATTAAACAATTTAATAAACTGTTTTAAAATTGGAGCTCATATTTACAAAATCCGTTTGAAACTGTCTTGGTTTTTCGTTCAGAAATACACTGAAATTGCTTTTTACGCAAATTTTTGCGTGATTTTTTCTACAACAAATTCTTAACAAGTCGGCCATTCCAAAAATTGTTTTGATGATGAGAACGTCGGCGAAATTTCCCAAATTAAATTTCTGGAAAATAACTTATTTCTTTTGACCTTTTTTGTCCTAAATTTTGTTTCGTTTCGTTCATTTCACAGGTGAAATTGACTCTGCTATTTAGTTGCTTTTTCAAGTACTAAGAACAGTTTCGAAATTAATATTAACATTGATTCTGGAGTTTTCATGTTTGTTCCATGCGCCACGTATCCCTCGCGCAAAAAGTGGTTTTGAACTAGAAAAAATAAGATCTCCAAACACAATATGTTAGACAACAAAACTAATTCTCAATTCCAAGCAAAAAAAAAACATTTTCATACAAAAATGAGTGATGGTCAAGTAAAAAGTTTCAAAGATGACCAAAACAAATTAACATTTATTCATTCAACCAAAATAAATATGTAACCAAAGTAATTTTAATTTTTCTAATTTTAAACTCTTTTTAATTTTTATGAACGTTTGCAATTGTGAAAGAAACCGTCAGAATAAATTCGGTAGCTGATATCCAATAAATTTCATGGGAAAGAAAAACAAAACATAGATTTTTCCCCATTTTTTAGCTTTGCTACAGTTTAGAAAGCTAATAAATAAAACTTTTATCAATATATCTTTTGTCCTTTAATTTATATAATTTATGCAGTCAGATTTTTTTATGCGAAAGATACGAACCTCGTAAAAAAACCGCGTAAGAAAAACCGCGTTAATTCGAAAATCCGCGTAAAAAAACCGCGTTAATTAAAAAATCCGGCTAAAAAACCGCGTTAATTCAAAAACCTGCGTAAAAAACTGGTAAAAAAATCGCGTATAAAAACACCGCGTAAAAAAACCTGACTGTATAAGTCCTCATAACTTATATTAGCATTAACACAGTAAATTTCTTTTTTAAATAAGTCTTTCTAACTTTGTCAATTATATTGTGGCTGGAAATATAAAATATGTAATATTTGTTTAAAAAAAAACCAAGTCTTTATAAGCAAGCAAAACAGAAATCCAATAATGATGAATCACGACAGTCTAAAATTTTGGGAATGTTCTTGGAACACCGACAAGCTTATGCCAACATGATAATAACAGTAATAAATTTTGAACTTTACTAAAACTTAGTATGTCCTGTTGACAATTGTCGCTATGCCCAAGTGCTATTTGTAAAACTTATATAAAAAATCTCCAACCACTCTTTACTTTCTAGATCAGTTCAGCAGTTAATAATAATGAAAAAAATTTATATATTTGAATTATGAACAAATTCAGTTGACACAAAGAAACTTTATAACATAGTTTCCAGTTCAGTCGATTAAGTCTAAGTTTCGTGAAGCCCTCATGATCAGGAGATCATCCATTTTAAATATCACGACTCCCCGTCAACTACGTGAGAGTAAAAACAGCATTACTATTGACATGGTGTTTATTCTAAAACGGAACAAGTTTAGCAAATATACAACGGTTTTTGCATGTTTCCATTTCTTAAGTATTCCAAAAAACTAGAATTTTAATTTGATTTATAATCGATGTTTCAAAATAAAAAATCAAATGTACAAATTCATATTTTTATTGACTTGATGAGCAAGCCTGGAAAACCACCCAACCAACTAAACTTTCCGAACATTCAAATTATTATTGTGGTTTGAATTTAGATTTTTTTAATCTTTTCGCTCCCACATTAAGCGCCCTTATATGATTGACGAGGAGGCGACCGCCTGCTTCGCTTTCGTCTTAATCCGCCCCTGGATGTACATGAATGGAGGATTTTGCATGCTTTATTTTTTTCACAAAAATGGTGATTGTTTTTCTTAAAAGTTTCGTTATTTTAGTAAAAATTTTCGGTAGGAAAAAAATGTGGCTTTAAATTGAAATTCCTTCGTTCCGAGCACGCTATTAATGTTAAAAACAAGCCTGTCTAAAATTCAGGCCTATCACAGCCACATTGGAAAAAATAGTATCGAGATAATCGTTCGTGGCGTGTGGCGCGCAGCAGCCAAATCGGTGCTACTGCTCAGAGGTTTATGATATTTTGAGAAAAGATACTCTAGTCGAAAAAATCCGAATATATTTATTGCTTTATCTGAAGGTACATATCCTTTCATAAAATGCAATAAAAAGTTTTTCGATTTTTTTAAATAACACAAGTGTATAAATGCAGATATATTTAGTACCGTAAAAAGCCATATGTATAGTGAGCGCATACTTTACTTCCACTTATATTGGCCTGTATCTATTTTAAAAAATGCAAAAAGCGGTAATTCAAATAATCATTTCAGGTTGCCCAAGTGCAAGTTACTTCGATGCACCCAGCAATTTCGAATAGGTATTATGTAACATTGGTGTATCACCGGTTTACTAACGACAAAAAGTACAAAGCAAAAAGTTTTGAAGCACTGTTTTCAGACACTCTTTTGAAAGATTTCAAATTAATTTTGAAACGATGCAAAACGAGCTTACTATTGGGGTTAATTCAACGAATTGGCACTGCGGTACCAAGTGCCTGAAAATGGTGTCGATTAGAACTTGGACATGCCAAACGTATCGAAAACAATTATGATTACGATTTTTTTCAAGTTTGAAATTGTTATCTGCAAACCTTTAGACTTTTTTTTTTTTAAGGTAAACATTCCATCACATGGTGAATTCCCGATTTTCACACTTCAGCAGCGGTTTTTTTCAGCATTCTAATTCAAAACCTGCCGAAGAGCGACCTCTGTCGATGTGATGCAATTCCTTACCGATACTCTAGTTTTTTCTCTATTTCGTGTTCATCATTTTTACTGGATTTTATTAACATATTTTGATATGCGTAACACTAATCTTTGATACATTCATTTAACTTTTAAAAAAAGGATAATCATACGTCGAAATGACTCCTGAATTCTAAATAATTGAATAGGTTTTTTTTCTTTAAATTATCATTGAATGGTCATTACAGTGTCACCTCACCGATAAATAACAGAAACCAGGGGAGGCATTGCGCAGCTCGATTCGAACGATTTTCGCTATTTTCGAGTAGGTCGCATACTGCCAGTTATGCTTTAAGCTTAAAATAAGCTGTCATTGTCATTTGTCCTGCGGCCCATCTAACCCGCAAAGTCGGAAAAATACGAAAAACGAAACATCACGCCCCCAGCGATCATTTAGTTTTATTCGAGTTGCTCGAAACGAAATGCGCAATGTCACCCCAGAATTCAAGTTTTAATATTTCTTTATTGTTTTAGAAATAATGAGAAAAGACCAACGCACTGTTAGCAAAAAAAATGGACAACATTGCAGAAAGCGAGCAGTCAAAATGACGCAGACTATCTTTCAAGGACGCAACTTTAAAAAAAATACAAAATAAATTGTTTTTTTTTAACAGTACAACTTTTTTCTCTTGATTCCTCCATGACCGGACAGTCCGCAATGTTTAGGGAATCTTTTTTATTTTTTATTAAAAAAAATCAGATTATTAAAAAAAGAGTTTTTCCACATAATTAATTTTGAATTGTTCTTTTAATGTTTAAATTCCAGAGTATATTTTTTTTGAAAGACAAAATTATTATCAACAAGTATGCCGAAGACGTCACACCAATCAAACAAACCATTTTGTCTCTAAAATACAGTAATCACCCGATTATATCTGTACCCGATTTTATCTGCCACCGATTTTATCTACCCCCGATTTTATCAGGGTGAACTGACTTTCTATCACGCTTCAATATTTAAGATATTTTTCATAATTCTGTGTATCATTCTGGATGCAGTTTACATTAAAAATTCAACCGATGCACAATGTTACATTTTGTTATCGTGCGAATAATTGAATAGTGATACAAATGTTTATTTTAACCGTATAATATGTTCGGAGAAGTTTCAAAATATTTGAAAACGCATCTTTTGATGTAGAAAGCTGGAAGATCAATCCTCCTAAAAGTGAGATAGAATATTTACTTTTTCATTAGATAAAGATAAACGCTTGGTGTCTTAGGCAAAGTATTAGGTGATCTCAAAACAAGAAACTTTACGGAAGACATCATTTTTCTATCTCTTACAAATTGCAAGCAACATAAAGTTTTCTATGAGAAGGCATTGAAAATCGTTATTTACATTTTAAGATTTTTCTGGTTGCAATATGTGAGAGATATCAGCATGCTGTCTTCGGCAAAGCTTAGTGTTGTGAGAACATCTAATATTTTGCTTATGGTACTGCGCTACAAAAAAGCAAGCAATTGATTTTACCAATTCAAACAGAAACATGATCAATAAAAAAATTTAATTGTAATATATTTGCACCTCTACATCGATTTTTTTAGGTTTTTTATTTTTTAAGGTTTGTTCAGAAAAGTTTCAGGCAACTGAATTATCTATCTAAAAAAATGTTTAAAAAAAATAGTGATGATCGATTTTTTATTGTCACTTTTTGTTTTTGAAATTTTTTTTCCAGTACAGGATCTCAAATTGAATTTTTTAAATATTTTTTTTTAAAGCTTAAACAATTTTCTCAAATTCATCCCTTGATAACTTTTCTCTATCTTTAGTCATTATTCAGATATATCGATTTATGAAAAAACAACTGTAGCTTTTTTCATATGTTTGTACAGATAAATTTTCCAAAAAAAATTATAATCGCTGATTTCACGTATTTAGTTATTGATTTAACACCTTCATTAAAAGAAATAAATTTTAAAAATTTCCCGATTTTATCACTTTCCCTATTTTATCACGCCAAAAATCAACAGGGTGAGATATAATCGGGTGATCACTGTATTCATAACCATCAATACTTTTTCGATATAGCATTTTTCAAAAGCTTCTCAAAAAAGAGTCGTGTTTCAAAAAATTAAACCAATGCGTCTTTTGCCCATAGAAACATCTATGCAAAGTTTGAAACTGGGACATTTTTTGTGGAAGTCTTTTAGATTAAGAACTCTTTAGATTAACTAACTATTGTTTAAAAATGACGAGTCAAACAGCGAACAACATAACCTGAGCTCACCTGGGCCAAGAACATTTTTTTTCTAAAAGAGTATTCTACGCTTTTACGACAGAGTTTCCTAAACACTTCCGTTTTTGTTTTTAAAAAACAACGAACATTTAATTTGTTTTTTGAAAAATTTGGCAAAAGTCCCACATACGCGTTTTTGGTATGTAATAGCCCTAAAAAACAAAAACTGGAATCAATATTCCAGTCGACTGTAAAAATGCTGTTTCAAGAAAACCGCTCTTAAAAATTCTAATATCCTAAAGTCGTTTGCCATGAAAGGCTAGCTTCCAAAAAACGCGTTAAGTTCAAAATCCACGTGAAAATACCGAGTGAATTCTGAAATCCACGAAAAAAAATTTACTTGTAAAAAGTTTTTAATCATGTTTGAAAATTAAAAAGCAGTGTTATTTCATTCTGCGAATGAACTCGAATATCAGAGAAAATTACCAAAAACCATTTAAATTTTTCTGGGAAATTCAAGTGAAAAACGCGTTTGTTGCTTGCCCACTTTTGGAATGTTTAGAAGAAAAGATTTCCCATTTTGTTCTACGCGCCGCGTATCCGCCGTGTAAAAAGCGACTGAAACGTAAAAATGAATTTCTTGAAACAAGTTGTTAGACAACAATTTCAATTCTCAATTTCAAGCAACTTTCGCATACAAAAATAACCGATGATCGAGTAAATAATTTCAAAGATTTCAAGAAACAAATTAAAAATTCCCTTGATCATCCAAAAATAAATATATATTTTAAGATTTTGCTAATTAAAAAAAATGGAACCAATCGGATTAGCACACTGAAAGTAATTTTGATTGTTTCCCATTTTAAGCTAATCAAATATTTTTGGAAAATTGAAAATGGCGAAAAACATCATAGTAAACTCGGGAACTGAATTTAATGGAAAAGAAAAATAAAACTTACAATGTTTCCCATAGACTTTGCTAGAGTTTAAAAAGCTAACTGATTAAAGTTAACTAAACATATCTGTTCCTCTTTCAATTATTTGTATTAGCATTAACACGGGCTTTTTATTCAAAGTAAATTATGTTTTTATTCGGGTCTTTTTATTTTATTTTTTTTTTTTTTAATAATCATCATATTGTGGGTGGAAAGACAAAATATGTAATATTTATTTTTAAAACTAAGCAATCAAAACAGAAATCTTGCTTTTAGAACGCTGACAATTAGAAAAAAACATCAAGCTTATACTGGCATGATATTACCTATAGCCAATTTTGAACATCATTGAAACTTGGCGTGGTCTGGACAAATTGCCGTTTTTCTCAACTGCTATTGTGTAAAACTTATATTGAAAACCTTGAAACACTCGATACTCGCTAGATCAGTTCAGCAGTAAAAAATAATCAAGTTCTAAACCGTCTCTCTTAACCACGATTATGAGATGCGGCAAAGTCAATGGTACGGAAACACGCATCATGCTTGGAAACTTCTGTGTACAAACATGCACTGCTATTGGGGTAAAAGTTTTTAATATTACAGGAAACAAATGTGATTGACACAAAAACTGAGCCAAAAAATTCCCAGCCCAGTCGATCAAGTCTAAATTTCGTGAAGTTTTTTAAATCGAGTATCCTTTTGAGAATCAAGACTATTCGTCAACTACGTGAAAATAAATAATAGCATATTCGATTAACTAACGAAATGTTTTTTATTCTACAACGAAGTTTTTCAAAATTACAACGATTTATGCATGTTTGCAATTCTTATAGAGTGCACTGGTTTTAGAAAATGCACTCTTTGATATTTCAAAGCGAGTTCATTTTTGTTTTAATTTTTTTTATGTGTTTGCAAAAACGAATTTGCCATTGATTTGTAATCAATGTTTCAAAATGAAATTTAACAAAAGTCCACTTAACAGTGGCTAAGAAACAATGTGTCACTCTAATTTTGACAAAAAAAAAGATATTTAAAGAAGTGCAGTAAAATTTCACAACAAAACTTATTTTGCATTGAATCAATTTGATCAACCTGTTTCATATAAGACTTTATGATTCATTTTTATTAAACGCTTGCAAAAAAAACTGACAATTTTCGCCCTACACATTGAACAATTATAACTCGGTGCAATGTGAAATGCAGTGTAATACATATGCGAAAACTCAGTCACTAGTAATTAGAAATTAGTTTAGATTTATCTTAGAAAAAAATATAGTTAATAATTACTTAATAATACAAACAAACTCAAGCTCCCAACCCAACAACCAGAAAATTGTCAAACCATACTAACCCCAGTAAATCGGGTGTAGCGATGACTCCCTCTAACAAGTTTGTTTTAACCCTGTGAAAATAATATGTATTGTAAACACTGCTCCGTCAAGCTAACGCAAATGAGCTAGAAAATAAACAACTTTAAATCTCTAACATTTAACAATTAATTGCATATTTTAATTGACTCGATAAGCGGTCTAAAAAAAAAAAAACAACTAAAACAGCCGGCCGGAATTATTGCTGTGGTTTAATTTTTTTTTTTTTGCTGAAACACTAACCTGGCGAGTGCAATTGCACTTATTAAAGATGCAGAAGCATAAACACAAACACCAAACACCAAAACAACACACTTGCTGGTTACCAACCAGCATTCTTTTATCATCTAGCGCGGATTAAATCCGTTTTAAATTCGCTAGATTTTCCGTTTCACTCACGAATGATATGCACCGCACTTAACTTCCATGGGTTTTACTTTTTTTTTTCACATGAAAATTATAAATTTTTCACTACTGCACCCCCCATTACAGAAAACATAGCACCGAATTACACCCAGAAGCCGAAAAAACACTTTCGACACTTTTTAACCCGCCGCGACAGTATTTTCTTACTTTAAACACGCGAATTTTTAACGCGACACGAAATAATTAAACTTCAATCACAACTCGATTGAAAACAAAAAAATGTTTGCGCTACGTTTGCTTTCGATGAGAATAAACAAGAGTTCAATACACACACCAATACAATAAATCGTGCATCTGTTTGCGCGACGTTTGCTATCGGTGAGAATAAGGTCTGCGCCAAAGCGAGAAAGACAGAAAAAAAACCGAAAGAATATGCCCGGCGCCAAAAGAGAAAGACGAAAAAACAGAAATAGAGCATCCAGCGCACACACCAATGCGAGAGATCGTGTATTTCGAGCGAATTTCGTTCAACCCGCATGAATTTTGAGAGAAGCGGGTCGGATGGTCCGAATCGCGTTCCATGAAATTCTGACTGGGAATTGCTTGAAAAGAGCAGCGAATCGTTTGTTCTCGAAGAGCTTGCAAAAAGCTGAAATGAGCTTTCTCACTCGAAAGAACACTACGCAAAATAACTACACAACCGAACTCTCTGCAGTGCTTCTAGTGCTATCTCTCCTACAAAAACTCAAGTTATTTATGTTGTTTCATCTCAACAGTGCTACAGCGGTGTATTTCTGTATATTCTCACTACAGTGATTCATCACTCTCGTTTTGCTCAGCTTTGGAGAGAGCAGCAAGTGTGTTAATTGTTTCAGCAAGCAGGAAAAAGAAGTCTGATGCAAAAAATTGCTACACACAGCGAAGAAATGCCTAAAGTGTGGCTCATTTTCGAAAATGTTTTCAAGAGTCGTTTTCCCAGACAAAAATTTGTTAACGTATACAGGTCGGACTCGATTATATATAGTCTCCGATTTTTTTTTTCACTATATATTATCGAATTTTATATATAATCGAACTCGAGAGAAGAAAAAATTTTATACTTATTTTTCATAAATGATTTGCTGTTTTCAAATAAATATGAAAAAATTTTTTTTGATTCATATCCCTAAAAGTCAGAAAACACATTTCTTACAAAAAATATATATCTTGTAGTTATTCCTGATGCAATTGCAGTCAAATGAAAAGAAAAATTATTTAAAAAAATTATAAAAGTATATGTAGATTTGTCAACTTGTTTGTACACTAAGGTCGCTTTTTACGCGGTTTTTTTGCGCGGGTTATTTTGGGCGGCTTTTTTTACGCGGATTCCGGAGTTTACGCGGTTTTTTTACGCGGATTTCGGAATTTACGCGGTATTTTTTTTGCGCGGGTTTCGGTTTCCCTTCACTTAGAATGCAGAATTGTCGCTGTTTTTTTTACGCGGATTCCGGAATTTACGCGGTTTTTTACGTAGATTCCGAAATATACGCGGTTTTTTTCCTCAAATTTAAAAAAATTTAACTTTTTCAATTTTTTTTCCTTTTTTTTTATTTTTGAAATTATTTTTATCCTGGTATTTTCATTAAAGTATTTTTGAATTTTTTTTTAAATTTTTTAAACAATTATCAAAATTAATTTTTTTTAAAATATTTTTCTATTTTTTTCCTCTTCGTCAAGCGTTACGTATTTTGTAGATATTCTCTTACGATATATTAGCTCTAGATAAATCATATTTGAAATTCAAGAAAAAATTTTTTGCTTCTATATATAACGAGTCTAAAATTCTATATAATCGAATTATACATAATCGAGTCAATATATAATGGAGTCTCTATATAATCGAGTCCGACCTGTACAGGTCGGACTCGATTATCCGGAACATTAAAAAAAAATTCATTCCGGATAATCGAATCACACAAAAAATACTAAAATTTTGCGATTAACGAATATAAAATAAATATTTCTTTTCTTTGTTTTACTTGTATGATGCAGTGGCGTAACCAGAAGTTATTTCTGAGGCAAAAAGGGGAAAAATCTTGAAAAGCAAAAAAAAAATTGGACATAGATTATTTTCACATAATGTGAACATGCCCCAAACATGCCGGAAGTGACATAAATGGTAACAAATATGCCAGAAGGGATTGTAAAGGCAAAATTTCGGAATAAAAGTTGAAAATGGACAGAGGGCCCAAAGCTCAAATTTAAAACGAATGCAATTTTTCAATAGAACATATGTATATATATATATATATATATATATATATATATATATATATATATATATATATATATATATATATATATAAACGTGTGGGCGTAAATTTTGTCCATTTTGGAATATTTTATCTATGAATGTTGATGTTAACAAGCCGAGTTTGAAATTGGTCTTCGTTATGGGTTATAACAACATTGTAATCTTTATTCAGTCTGACAGTTATAAGTAAGGAGTGGAAGCAATTTTTGGTCAAAACATGAATGGTAAAAACCTTTCACTACTGCCCAAAGTATAACTAAACATACGGTTAAATAACTTCTCGTAACTTAAAGCAGAATAGAAAAGATCTGGATGTAATCACAAATTAACAGATACGATATCACATACTCGGATAAAACATTGTTCCTTCTCCTATCTCTCGCGTCTTCAGTTCAAACTTTATAGACCCGAACGAAGTCCACCGCAATTTCACTCCTAAAGGTTCATGAAAAAAAGATTAGATTGTGTTTCGAGTATGAAAAT
The DNA here is from genome assembly GCF_029784165.1 of Wyeomyia smithii. Taxonomy (NCBI): domain Eukaryota; kingdom Metazoa; phylum Arthropoda; class Insecta; order Diptera; family Culicidae; genus Wyeomyia; species Wyeomyia smithii. Next base: position 7,869,340 of record NC_073696.1, read on the forward strand.
AGTACTTATAACTACCAAACACTGAAAGTACAACATCCAAACAAAACGTCCACTCGATGTGTGTGAGGGCATTTACTAAAAATAACAAAAGCGGGTGTGTTATCGCATCCGTCGATATCTAGAATATCGCATCGTTCGATCGATCCGATAAAATTATTTAGCGCAATTAGCACCAAAAAAAAAAAAGATATCGTGGGATTACCAGTTCACCAAGTCATTCCGAATCGATTTAAATCGAAAAATGCACAAAGTAACATGTATTCAAAATTGATCCAGTGAATAATGAGTTTTGGATTTAAAATTTGCCTCTCCGATTAACATGTTTGGTTATTGATAAAAAAAAACGGTATGTGTTCACAAATACAGTTGTCGACTTAAAGAAACTCGCAACATTTGAGGTTTGTCCTGTCGTAGGTGGTAAAACTGATTGATTAGCTAATTTATTGGAATTTGCCGATAAGAGCAATCGTATTCAGCGAACAGCGTCATTCCTGGAATCCGCTTAGTATTCCGGTCACAGTAGTGCAAGGAAAATATTCGCTCGCTTCCATAAGCACGTTTCTGCAGAACTTTGAATTCCCGCAACGGCGATTCGATTGACGTACATTTGTTCAAGCGATAGTTGGCTCGGTCAGGCGCACACACTTGACATAAAACTTTTTTTCCATACCATAAATGACAACATTTCTTTACAATCATAGAGCAATTTAAACAATCAAATTCACCTATTCATCGGGCGAGCAATCGGTTGACACTCCCACGTCGCGCCGTTGGTGGTAGCGCTAAATTTGGGTTTGACCTACCGGTGGGGGTCCCTCTGCGGTGGTCACTCCATAATGAAGTCAATTGAACATTCAATTGCTTGTGGCGTTTGTTTGAGGCTTTCGAAACTAGTCGCTACCAATGACCGGTAAACCGATTAGATTTCAATGGTCACCACGGCCCGTTCTGGTATCGTATGAAATCTGGCAATATGTGGCCAGCAACGAAATCCTTTCGAAGTATGCCAATATTAGGCGCTAATTGGGTGTGGAATTTGGTACTTTCATGGCGATGGAAGTTGCTTTTCCAATTAAATATTAAAATGATCAGCTAGTTGTACAAATTTGTGGAATGCAGTGGTGGAATTGGATTTGGGCGTCCCGATCCGAAATCGTACCTGTACCTGTATGAAAAAGAGTTTTGAACTCTTAATTTAACTAACAAGCCACTTATAATTTTTTACAAAAATCAAATAATTCGACTAGGACCCGTACTGTAAGCCGACATATTTTTCGAGGTGAAACAAACAACATTTCAAACTATTTTCTATTTCTCAGATTTCGAACACTTAATTTGCAGATGCGGTTAAGATCAAAGCATCCAACGCGTCTGTAAAGAAAACAGTTGTAAAACTCGACAGCTGATGCTCAAACGATTGGCACAAGTAAATAAGTAACACTTTCCAAAAATGTACCTCGAAGTGCGATGATGTAACACGACGTGCCGCCCGAAAAAAGTCCACCTTTATCTTGAACTCAAACCTCGACCGCTTGTTGTGTTTTGTTATCATTCGACCGGCGGCAGTTGATTTCCCATAGTAAACAACAAACGCGCAACGTCATCACGGGTGTTACTACTACACACACTCGGAGGCAACACGAAACTCGGCTCGCGTTTTTTTTTTCTCTCTAGCAGTAGTAACTCGCGACTATTTCACGCGTCTTTCAACAAACATTCTCCAACCCCCGACGTGTCGTCTACTAGCGCACATGAAAACATTACCCACACCAAATACCATCAACACGGACTGTGTTGACGTGAGGAACTTGTTTTGATTGACGAACGCTTCGCGACTACAGCGACAACGTTTGCGCCGCGCGTTACTCGGTCAGTTTACATCATGGCTTCGTTCGATCGTGATCGGCTTGTCTGGAGCGGTCCCAGGCAGCCGTGTGTTTTCAATCCCGCGTGTAATTTTGGTCAAATCGTCCTGAACCTACTCGAGAGGTCCAAAGAAAAAGTAATTCAGATCGATGGGGATACGGGGCGGACAATGACCCGGGCCGAAATGCGCATCCGAGTTGTCCGAGTGGCACAGCGTCTGCAGAAGCTTGGTTATGGCGTAGGTGATATCGCGTCTGTGGTGGCAGTTAACAGTGAAAATCTGGCGCCACTCGTACTCGGACTGCAGGTGATTGGCGTTGGATTCAACGCCCTGGCGCCGACCTTCGACGAGGACGAAATGGCGCACATGATGCGGCAAACGCAGTCCAAGCTGTTGTTCTGCGACGCCGATAATTACGACACAGTTAAAGCCGCCGCCAGCAAGACAATTAGCGAACAATTTCGGGTGTTTGTGATGGAGAACGCCCGTGATGAGACGCTCTCGGTGGAGCAGCTCTTCAAGCCAACCGGAACGGAGCATTTGTTCTAGTGAGTTGACAGTGTTAAGTTGAGAGAACAAAAATTGGTTTGAGATCAACGAAAGATTAGCACAAAAGTAAGCTAAGACAATTTGCCGACAGCCGACGTTTCACGCAGCTAATTTTAAGATTCCAAACAGCGTATTTTCGGTCTCAGGTATAATTTATTTGCACGCTCACACCACAAGTGTGTTATCTGCAGTTATTTATGATAGTGAAACGAAAATAGAACAAACAGTTCAGTCTGGGACGATTTTGTTTCACAATGTGTTGGTTTTCGCCTTAATTCGAAACGAAATAAAATGCAATCGATTCAAACGCGGTTGAAAAGTAACATAAAAGTTACTTATTTGAATTTTCTAATCATTTTGTACCAACAATAAAATTGACGGTTTTATGGCCGACCACCGGAACTTTTATACGTTTTATAACCCATGCATATCGCTTAGCCGTGTTTTATGGAGGCAAGACACATGGCTTACGTACATGAGACATACAACTGCACGAAATAGGAAAACAACCCAGTTGCAGATTCATTGTTATAAGTTTTTTTATAAACACAAAGTAAACGGAACGTGCGGGAGATGATTTACAGTTTAGCATCTCGATATAATATTTAGATTGCAAACCCATCAAATTTAATTTTATTAGTTTGAGTGATTGCTAATCGTGGATTGGATGTTAATTCGAAATAATCTGAACGATTGCATTTGAGACTCGACTGAACCGTGTCTGGTTCAAGAGAAACTTAATTTTATGCTCTCGGAACAAGTGGGATTTTTTGTTTTTATCTCTTTTACAGATTTATCGTTTCCAAAGTTATTTTTTTGAATACTAAAAAAGTACGGTTTTGAATGTTAAGGAAAAATTAGACGACCAAATAATAATTTATAATTATATTGAATGATACATTAATATACAGGGTGTCACCATCAAAGTTATACACTTCATTTGTGTCATAAAATAAAACAGATGAATATTTCTTTTCTGTTTTTTTTTCATTATCAGAGTAGCGTTGTTAAGTTACAGTTGAATCAGTTCGATGCAATTCTTTCGTCTTTGCATGTGATTAAGACCCGCAATTGCTCCTCAAATTATCACAAGCCACACGTACGACTACCATCTGTATTTCATCGGTATTTTACCCAATTCAGTTCCTAAAAATGCCATCCAGAGGTGCCGATAAAACACGGTACACGGCTCCCAAAAATTTCTTGGCCTTAGGCAGCAAATGGTTTTTAATGACGTGTTGTAGACAGTACTTTTTTTTTAATTTCCACACACCTGTCGATGAAAAGCTGTGACGAATTTCCTCTGTTGGATATTGTTCTCCAACCATCCGAACCAGCTGAAGCATTCTGGTGTCGTTTCATGTCTATTTTACACGCAGGCCGGGCTTGATTTCTCTGGATACGTTCTTTAACGGCTTTGAATTTCGCTGCAGTCCACAAACTTCATTTTTACTCGGTATCTGCTTGGGGATAACCGTGCCAGTTCCTACCTGAGCTCTAAGATAGATCGTTTGATGGTCCTGCACACAAATAATCTGCTCAAATTAGGATGTGCATGACAGCTTTCTTCTGATCTATATGTTGCTCATTTCGGCAGGATACAAAATCTTGATGGTTCTTACTTCCATTGCAAATTTCCTCTGAAAAAAGGAAACACTACCTATATCTCTTACAAGTTAACTACAAACATGTGTCACAATCAAAATACACTGAATTATGTTTTTACGCGACTTTTTTGACGTGATTTAATTTTACATAATTTTTTTACGCGATTTTTTCGAAATTGCGCGAATTGTGAGATGGGAAACAATTCTACATGAACACACACACTCACACACACATACACGTACACAGACATTCACACATTTTTTCAAAACAAAGCCATCTTTTTTTACACGATTTGTTTCAAATTACACGATCGTTCTTACGCATTTTTTTCTTTTTTGCGCGGACGCATCAATCGCATAAAAAAAGAATCTAGTGTAACCACATCTGATTGACAGGGTTGGTCTCCCGATGCAAAACGAGGTATTCAAATGTGTGTATTATGGCAGCGAAAAGGATCATGTCGAGTTTCTAAAATCGACCATGTACATTTTGTTCATTGGCCAAAAAAAAAATGATCTGTGCCAAATTTCAACTCAATCGGACATGATTTAGGGGTGCTCAAAGTTGTGATTTTTTGACCTTCGAAAAAATTCCTAGATTTCAGGAAAATGGGGAAATCATGTCCGATTCAGCTGAAATTCAGCACAGATCATTTTCTTGGGCCAATGAACAATATGTACATGGTTGATTTTAGGACTTCGACGTGGTCCTTTTCGATTTGAGGCACCCCTAAATCATGCCTGATTGAGCTGAAATTTTGTACAGAACATTTTTTTGTGAACAGAATATATATGGTCGGGTTTTGAAATTCGATGATGAAATTTTTTTCATACAAGCATAACCACCCTAGTGTGTATCACTTTGACATACTGGCATACTGTATATAAAAAAACTAAGTTTTGCTTATTTTTACGCATATTTGAAGTTTTAATTTGCGCGTCAAATTTATAGTAGGTGAACTAGTTTTACTTTATTGCCATTTTGTATATTCCATCGATTTCTTTCTTTACCATTTTATTTTCTTCTGTCAGTTCTGTCAGTTCCCTTTCTCACTCTCTCTCTCTCTCGCTCCCTCTATTTATAGATTTATTTATCTATCTATCTTTCTCTTTTATTTTTCCTTCTTTTTTTCTCTCACTCTCTTTTTTCTCTCTCTCTCTCTCTTTTTCTTTCTCCTTTTTTTCTCTTTTTCTTTTCTCTCTCTCTTTTTTTTTCTCTCTATTTTTCTCTCCCTTTCTTTTTCTCTGTTCTTCTTTTTCTCTCTCTCTCTCTATTTCTCATTCTCTCTCTCGCTTTTTCATCTTCTCTCTAATTATTCTCTCACTCTGTTTTTTCTCTTATTTTCTCCACTCGTTTCCTTCTCTTTCTTTTTTTCTTCTCTCTCTTTCTTTTCTCTTTGTCCCTCTTTCTATCTTTCTCTTTTTTCACTGTCTTTTTCCCTTTCTTTCTTTATCTATCTACCTATCACTCTAACTCTTTTTTCATCATTGTTTCTCTCGATTTTTCACTCTCCGCCGGATTTTCTTCTACACTTTTCCTATCCATAAAAGCATTTCCCTTAGTCTTCTTATTACATTTTTTCATCTCTTGATTTTTTACTCCTCCGCGGATTTTCTTTTCCATTTCATCTCTCTATCTCTCTATCCATCTATCTATCTATCTTTCTCTTTCTCTTTCTCTTTCTCTTTCTCTTTCTCTTTCTCTTTCTCTTTCTCTTTCTCTTTCTCTTTCTCTTTCTCTTTCTCTTTCTCTTTCTCTTTCTCTTTCTCTTTCTCTTTCTCTTTCTCTTTCTCTTTCTCTTTCTCTTTCTCTTTCTCTTTCTCTTTCTCTTTCTCTTTCTCTTTCTCTTTCTCTTTCTCTTTCTCTTTCTCTTTCTCTTTCTCTTTCTCTTTCTCTTTCTCTTTCTCTTTCTCTTTCTCTTTCTTTTTCTCTTGTTTTTTTACTCCTCTAATTATATCTTCCATAGATGTATTTCTTTTTTCGGTAATGTTTTATGTTATCTTTTACACCGCGATGTTACTCCTCTGTTCGCAGATAACCCTTTTTTGCAGAAAGTTTTTCGATTTTCTTGAGCTTCTAATTACCTTATTTGATTTTTTCCTCTGCTTGTTTCACTTGCGTTTTTCTTCACCGGTATATTGTCATAGGTTTTCTTCCTTTTTCTTCTTTTCCTTCTTCCTCGATCTTCTCTAGTGTCAACTTTGTTTTCAATTATTTATGATATTTCATTCCTTGCCAATAGTTTTCCTTACGTGGTTATTTGAACTCTTTCAATTTTCTAATTCTTCCGCGCCTATGATTTTATTTTTTTGATCTATTGGTGCTTTCGTCTAATTTTCGTGTCCTTTTTCTAATCTTTTGTGATAAATTTATGTTTTCTTGAGTCGACTTTTTCTTGTTTGTATTTTTTCTTAACGGTCTTCAATATTTTTCCCTTTTTCAATGTTTTTTCTCTCTTCTATAGTTTTTTTGTCAATTATGTCATGAATTGAAAATCTTTCATTTTCCGTCGATTTTTTCTCCTGTACTCTTTTTTTGTCATTTATTCCTACGGTAATGTTTTTTTTGCGGTTTTTTTCTCTACGAGATTAACTTTTTGTTAGCAAATTGTTTCCCTGTACTCATATACTTTTTTTCGTTGGGTTTTTTTTTTCTCTTTTTGTATAATTTTTGCTTTCTCTTTCTATCTCTAGAGCACAAGAATTATATTTTATATTTTTTCATGGGTCGATTTTCCAATCGATTTTTGCACCATGTTGCAGATTTTCTCCTCAGTGGATTATCTATTCCATCGATTTTTCATCGTTATTTTCTCTTCTATCGGAGTTTTGTTTTTTCTTTTTTTTTTTGCCAATTTCATCCTTTAATGATTTATGGTTTTTTACTCTCCAACGATATTTTCGCGTTATTCTTCCTCAGTCGTTCAATCCGTGGGTCATAAAGTTTTTGGAATTTTTTCCTCTGTCCTTCGGTAACGTTTCATACAGATATTTTTCCGTTTCGTGATATTTTTTTCTTCTATTCTTCATATAGTTTTAGTTTATTGATTTTTTAACACATTTCTAATTTCTCCTTATTTTGCTCATCTTCTGAGCTTTTTTATATTTCTATGTCAATTTGCAGGACTTTTTCGCTTTTTTTTATTTTTCTCTTCAGAACATTACCTGTTTCATCTGCTTTTTCTCTTGTCTTCTCTTCTTTCCTTTGGTAATGTTTTTTTTTTCATATTGTCATAATCCATAATTGTCATTTATTGATTAATTGTTGTCTTTTTTTTTCTACCTTTTGAACTTAATATCGAATATATGTCTTCTTCACCGTTTTTTATTTCATCTTTTTTTTTTCACCAGATCTTCTCTTTGTTGATTTTATAATTCAATAAATTACGATTCTCATTCTCCGTCAATGAGGTTATTTGCAAATTGTTTTCCTTTGTGATTTTTTTCTTCTGTTAATTTTCTTGCGCTCATAGTTTTAATTTATGGATTTTCACATTCTTTGTCTGATTTCTGCTTCCTTAAACGATGAGAAATTTAAGCTTTTCCTTGTCCATAATTTATTCCTAAGTTAATTTTTCCGTTCATTTCTGCACCAATTTTTTCAGTAGTATATGCCCGATTCATTTTTTTTTCTGAACTCTTTTTTCTCTTCTGGCATCTTTTGCCTGGAAATTCTTTTTGTCAATTTTATCTTTGAAGAATCGATTCTTCACCAATTTTGTTCTTCTGTACTTTTTTTCTCTGTTATTTAATCCTTCGATTAGGTTTTTGGACTCTCTCAGAAGGTCCCGAGGTACGATGCTGGCTCAACAAGCCAGTCGTCGTAGGTGCGAGTCTCGGCTCGGGAGAGATTGTTAGTGTCAGTAGGATCATAGCGCTAGCCCCGCAATTGCCCTGTACACTTAACAATTGGCTGCGAAGTATGTGTGTAACAAACAGAAGGTCAAGTTCTGAATCGGAATGTAGCACCAAGGCTTTGCTTTTAGGTTTTTGACAGATTTATTCTCCTTCGTGATTTGTTTTCCACTGTCAATTTCGTCCTGTACTTTCATTTGTTTTAAATCTTTTTTTTTTGTACAATTCTTGTTTTCTTCCATGGATTTTTTTCTTCGTGCACGTTTTTATGTCGATTTTCGCAAAAATAAAAAATTGGTAGTTTTTCTTTCTTTGCAGATTTTTATCTTCGGTGCTTTTTTTCTCCTTCATTCAGCCCTTCTTTGATGTTTTTGCAGGTTGTTCCCCTAATGTTATTTTCATCTGCCATTTTTTTCCTGTACTTAGATTTTTATTTTGCTGTTTTCCTGTTTTTACGCCTCATATTTGCTTCTTCCCCCTTTTCTTTTAGGCTCTTGCTCATCCGTGAAGTTCCTTCCAAAGTCGATTAGTTCTTTCAATTTACCTTTTCATATTTTTTTCCTCTGTATTTAGTTTCCCCTACATATTAGCACTTCTTTATCGATTTTTTCCCTTCTGTCGATATGGTTTCCTTTATATACTTTTTCTGACTTTAGTCCTTCCATAATTTATAATGCTTCATTCTATCATTTAACTCTCCGGCGCTGAATTTGCAGATTTTTTTCCTCCGAGATTTTTTTTATGTTTTGACGTAGAATTACGTATTACGGCCACATTCTGTAATAGGGGTCCAAGATAGAATACCGGAAACATTGAGAGCGTCACGAAAATTATTCAATTTCAAATAATAATACTTCTGTTAGTTTTCAATAGATTTCCTTCATTCTTGTTATCGAGCTCTGCTACCAGCTTGAATCTCTTTTAAGTCGTCATATTACTTTCAGAGGGTTATTGTATTGGGTTGGATAAAAGTTATAAACATATTGATACAAAATATTCTATCGTCACCTTTTCTGATGGATTAATTCTTGTGTCATGCATTTTTTTCAGGGTTTTCAAAATTTTATTATCAAACAGAATATTTTGTTCATTGTGTCTTAACAAATTGTAATTACTTTGCTGCTTCCCACTTAATTTCGAGATACGATAGTGGTAAAAAATACTCAGTCTTTGTATGCGCGGCATTTTTATATGCTACTGATAATCAAATTACTGATAATCAAATTGTCTGACTCATAGCCGAAACATAAAATCATACCATCCGTAGTCGTACGTAAAGCCTGCGTTTGTTCACTCAGACAATTATCTGAACGAGCATTGAATGCTATAGTAGACATGTGACATATGTCACAGATTACCAATGTTACAAACTATTTTGATCTGCAGTTAATTCCAATTATGTTTGTGTTCTTCATTTACCAAGCAACAACTTCTTTAAATTGAAGAATAAAAATTATCCAAGCTATAGTTTGAAACATGAAATAATTTTTTAAATAACTGTAAAGGTATTCTCCATTCAAATATACTTTTTTACTTTTTAGCCCCAGATATTTAGGCGATTCGTACCAACTGATTGCCAACATCACCTGCTCATCCGGAACCACAGGTCTTCCCAAGGGTGTCTGCTTTTCCCACGCACAAACAATCTCCGGCTTCTGCAAAGTAGCGTAAGCGTTTACTTACTAATTCATAACACTGCCAAACAAAACCACAACTTTCACGCACCATTATGTTTCCAGAAACTTCGAGGACGGAATCTGTTTGAACTTCAGCACACTCTACTGGGGAACGGGTGTTTACGTGCTAAACATGGCTGTCATGAACGACTCCACCCGGCTCATAACCCGGCGACCCTTCTCAGTGGATCTGTTCTTCGAGCTGATCGAGAAGTACAAGATCCGGTTCCTGTACACGCCAGCCTCGTACGCAACGGCCATCATCGGAGATCCCCGTGCCGCCGGCACCGATCTGTCCAGTATTAAGGTGTGGGCTCTGGGAGCTTCCAATGTGTCCGAAACCATTCGGGATGCGGTTGATGCTGCGCTGAAACCAACCGGACGGTCGTACAATTTTTACGGCACCTCCGAGTGTGGCTTCCTGGCGGCTGACTTTCTTAAGCGGAAACCGAACGCGGTAGGAAAAGTGGGCACTAATATGCAGGTACGCATTATCAGTGATTCCGGAGAGCCACTTGGAGTCGGCGAACAGGGCGAGGTGGTGGTGAAGTCGGTGGGGATTCCGTTTCTAGTGAGTACAGGTGCTCTCTTTTAACAACAACGAAATAATGGATTTATTCCTTGTAGGGTTATTATAAAAACGAGGAAGCTTCTCGTGAGGCACTCGACAAAGATGGTTGGTTTCTGACCGGAGATGTGGGATTTTTCGACGATGAAGGGTACCTTCATTTGGTGGAGCGTAAAAAGGATATTTTGAAATATCACGGTAATCAGGTGTCCCCTTCGGAGGTGGAAGCTGTCATTCAACAAATCCACGAGGTGCTGCAGGTGTGCGTCACGGGTGTTCCCAACGAGGACAAAACATCGGACCTGGTAACGGCCGTCATTCGAAAGTATCCCCTGGCAGAGTTGACGGCGGAAACAGTGGCGGACTTCGTCGCCAGCAAATTGAGTGACGCTAAGCATTTACGAGGTGGTGTGTATTTTGTTAGCGAGTTTCCCATGACGACAAATGGGAAGATTATTAGAAGAAAAGTTCGTCAAATGCTACTGGATGGGAGCATTAAATGAAAAGTACTGCAATAAAGAGGAAGGTATCGACTGTTTGAAATTGTTTTTATCTGGTTCGAAAGCATAGTAGTACCACTTGTATAATTCGATGCAACATCGACAGCACAGAGGATCGAATGAAACATTTCGAATATATTTCCTATAGAAGGTATTAAACAAAAACAGCTTATGTGGATGCTTTCGTGGATGCGAGATTCATCCACAACTGTATTTTTGCAAAATTAAACTCCAATGTAATAATAATTATTATTCTCTCCTTGGAGAGTGCAGCGACTGTTCACTATCTTAGAGAGGGCCGTTCACCAATATGCATTATTTAATGCGTCAAAATTGCAAAATGTTGTACAAAGTTAGTTTGTACAAAGTAAGTGATGACCTACTTGTCAAACTACGCGAATAAAATCTGGCAAAAAATCTGGAAGATTATATCTTATTATTATTAAATTTTATGACTTTGCTTACGTGCAATCGAAAATCTGGCAAATTCCTGATTTGTCTGGTATACTGCCTACGTAACCACTAAGTCACTCGCATACCGACACTTGTAGGTGAACTGTGCCTTACGGGAAACACTTGTCTTGATTTACTCTTGTTGTTCTGCCACCCAACTAACTCTTGCATAATCCTAAATCTGTTCACCAAACAAGAATGTGCAGATTCCATCCGTCTGTTATATTATGCTTCTAAAAATTAACAAACAGAAGAAATACGTAAAGCAGAACCGGCTGTGTTATTCCAGATGTTCAAATAAAGAGGCTTCAACGCCACACAATTTTCAATGTATCGATAAGACAAAAAAAATGGCTTTGAATCATCACTTAACATTCACGTAAAAAAGGTTCAAATATTGAATACCCTGCATTGCGCAAATATTTAAATATGACCACGTCGTTTAGAAGATGCACTGTTTTGGGCAGTGTCTCCTATAACAACATCCAATCCGATCGTCAGCCGGTTAGTCTTTGCAATGTCTTCGTACGATCCAGAACGTCGCATATGGAGTGGTCCTCGAGTTGACCCACCGATCGATCCGAAA